>NC_056735.1:1327609404-1327801904 GCF_019279795.1 Protopterus annectens
AGTGCCATCTTCACCCCCCCCTTCCATCCCCTAAAAGGCCCATCTCAATACCAAAAGATTGCCAAATTCCGGGAATCACAGCCACACAGGTAGAAACCGCACTCTCCAAAGCTAAGAATACAGCATCCATGGGACCAGATGACATCCCAGGCTGTGTACTACATGAACTACAAAATGAACTGGCACCTCACCTAAGTGTCATGTTTAATCATAGCCTCACCTCAGGCTTCATGCCCAATGAGTGGTGCACAGCTACAGTTATCCCACTCCACAAGGGGGGATCCACCTTGGATCCCAGGAACTACCATCCCATCAGTCTGACGAGCCTGATTTGCAAGGGCATTGAACGCATTATCATGGAACTTATAAACAAAGACATTATCAACCTTCAAACACTGGACCCCATCCATTTTGGGTTTGTGAAGGGCTGATCTTGTCTCCTGAACCTAATTGACTTCTTTGAATCAGTCTCCAGAGCTGTGGATGAGGGTAAGGCGGTCCACACAGCCTATCTGGACCTCGCCAGGGCCTTCAACACCATCCCCCACTCTGAAATCACAGATACACTTACTAAGCTGGGCATAAATCCCTACATCACTTGATGGGTTGCCAACTGGCTTACTGACAGAACCCAAACCGTAAAAGTAGCTGACTCCAAATCCAGCTCCAGACAAGTGACAAGTGGAGTACCTCAGGGTTCAGTGCTGGGACTGCTCTTGTTTGGCATCTACTTCTCTGAAGTACAGGCCAACACTAAGGGACTCTGGCTAACAAAGTTCGTAGATGACTGCAAACTGGGAGCCATTATTGAAACACCAAATGATGTAGATATTCTATAAAAGGGCCTTACAGAAACAGATGCTTGGTGCCAGAGCCATGGGCTCAAGCTTAATGCCAAGAAATGTATAGTTATCCCCTTTGGGAAAAAACATGCACCCATGAATTACCACATAGGTGGCAGTACACTAAACACCAAAAGTGTGATGAGAGACTTAGGGACACAGGTGGACAGTGGTCTCACCTTCGATAACCACATTGCCACAACAGTCAGGAAATTATTTTATGTCGTACACCTCATCACTAAGGGCTTTTCATCCAGAAAAAAGGAGGTCATTGTCCCACTGTACTCATCCCTCATTAGACCCATTATAGAGTACAATGCCCCATTTGCTATGTACCTCACAAGACATCTGCAACAGCTGGAAAGGCCACAGAAATACCTCACTAAAAGAAGTACAGGCCTCACCTGAGCATTTGAGATGTTTGGGGGACTACAGTCCTCTGGTATAGATATCTCTCCTTTTGGGGGGAGGGGGGGAATTTGCACTGAACCTCAGCCAGTATGTTGGCAATGTCTGTAGGTTCCATGATTTTTACATCATTTTGCACTAATTCTGAGCATATCTGGGAGTTTCCTCCCAGGTTTCTAACATAGCTATAAAAGGCCTTATGATTGTCTTTTGAGTCCTTAGCGATTTTTCTCTCAAAATTTGCCTTGGATGCTTTTATGAGAGATCTCAGTTTTTTACTTATAATGATCAAGGGTATCTTCCCTTTTATGGATTTTGCTCTATCTTGTAGTAGCTTTTTCCTTTTGTTGTAAAGCTTGTTTATGGCTGGGGTCCACCAGACTGGACGCTTGCCTATGGTACAAAGAGTCTTTGTTTTGTTTGGGATTGCCTGATCCATACAGTCCTGGAGGTGCTGGTAGAAGGCATTTGTAAGTGATTCAGCGGTTTGAGTAATGGTTTCCACTGGCTCGGGGGCCTTGAAAGAGACCACACCAGTCTTTAGGAGTGTGAAGTCGGCTTTTGAGAAGTTCTTCACTGTGGTCTTTTTTATCTGGGGTGGGGGCGGGATGTGGACTTCCAGTGAGATTAGTTTATGATCTGATCTCACCAATGATGGGTATACCTCTGGTGTTGAACATTGTGACCCCATGTTTGTGATGATGAGATCCAGTATGTTTTCTCCTCTTGTGGGGATGGTGACCAGTTGTTCCATGGCATTTGAGTTTATGAACTCTAGGAACCTTTGGGCTAGAGTGTTGGGGCTTGAGTAGTGATCCCAGTCTATATTTGGATAGTTGAAATCACCCAGTATGATGGTGTTTGGAGATATATTTATCCCCTCCAGTGTTTTCAGGAAAGCTGTGTGAGGTTCCTGAGTTTGAGAGGGTGGCCTGTAACAGGCTACAAACTGCAGAGCAGTCTTGCCTATGGTTAATTGCACCTGGATGATTTCCGATGCATCGTGCGTTGCCACCAACCTTGAGGTGAGGGTGTCCTTGATGAATATGGACACCCCCCTCCTTTCTTGGTGTTGTCCGGATTTTGGGGCCGGAACGCATGATATGAGGAAAAACCTGATAGTGCCGGGGTGCTCTCAGGAGCCTTGAACCAGGTTTCAGTCACAGCACAGACACTGATGTTCTCCATACTGAGAAGGGCTTCGAGTGCGTGCATCTTGAGGTTGAGACTTCTGGCACTGAGCAGCATTACCCTTAGTTTTTTTCCTTTTTTGTGTTCTAGGGTGGTAGGTTCAGAATTTGATCCCTGCCTAAAAAAGGCACAATGGGGGTGGCAAGAGCCTTTGCCAAAATCCGGAAGCCCAGGGGTGACAGGTGCAAGCCGTCCCTTGCGAAGCAGCGTGGCTTGTCCAGCATGTCATCCCAGGCAGACAGACATTGGATCCCCTTTGAATGGCACCATAGTTTAAGCCAATTATTAAAGCTGATCATCTTGTCTTCGTATTGTGGCATCATTCTTGGTGAAGGTAGGATAATGCTCAAGGTCAGGGTCATACCTGCCTGGGCTACATAATCAGAGAGCTCCTCTATGTCTCTTTTCATGTAGTCCAGGGAGGTACGTCTCAGGTCATTCACACCAGCATGGACAATGACTGAGTCATACTTGTACCTGCAGTTGAGTGACCTGAGTGCTTGCGTTATGTGGCGGATTCTAGCGCCCGATAGGCAGCTTACTGTGACCTTCACCTTACTCAATCTGGTGAGCAGGACGTCAGTGTGTCTGACTATGGAGTCACCAATGACGAGTGTGTCTGGCATTGTGTTTGGCCTTAAGGGCTGTGACTGTTTGGCACACTGAGTCTGTGGTCTATGTGTTGCATGTGCTGTGCCCTGTGGAGGCAGTTGTTTGGGTGTCTGCTTTGGTGGCCTCTGCTGTTTTGGTAGGTTTTTGATCAGAGCCTCCGAGTATGTCTTTGTGTATTTATGTGTATGATTTGAAGTTGTGATAGCGCTATGTGAGACTGGGTTTGTGGTGTGTGTGGTTACCTTCTCCTCCTGTCTGGTCTTGCCAGTCCTATGTTGAGAGAGCTCAGCCTCCAGTTTGGCTATATATTTGCATCTCTCGCATGTATTTGTGTTTTGTGGGAGAAGGAGAGGGTTGTCAGTGTACATGAGGCAATTGTAACATTGCCTCAATATTCACAGATTCACCAGCTGAGCAGGAGAGGACACTAGCAACTGATCCCTCGCCATGCTAGAAGGAATAGGCAAAAACTTTATGTAGATGAGTTTGAAAAAAAGGACTTCGGGGGATGTGGTGTTTTTTGGCCGGTGGGGTACTATGTATAATAAAAGTGCTATATCAGAGTAAAAAGTACTTTAGGAGCAAGTGCTAGGCTTTACAGATGGAGAATAGTCTACTTAGGAATCAAGTAGAGCTGAACTTTTTAGTTAGAGAATAGGCTGGTTAGATAGGTAGTACAGTTCAAGAAGAGCTGTTCTAAGGGAAAAAATGAAGAGTGAACTTTAGGTAGCCCGAATAGTTTAACCTTGATTAACCGCCGCTACTCTTGTGTGCTCCTGTGGCAACTCCACGCTAAAGCGCTCTAAAGCGTGCTTTATAGCAGGGGGCTGGAAAAGGCGGGAAATGACCCAAAATGGCCAATGAACTACAAGTTACTGTCTTTAACCACTCCTCTGAGGACAAACAGGCAGCTCAGTAATCCCCACTCTCACTGGTGAGTAAAGAAACTTCCCCCTGACCAAACAAGGAAAATGGAGAAGTACAGGAACCAAGACAAAGCCCAGGGATCAGCAAAATCTGATCACTGGAACACTAGCTAGGAAAGTATGGAAAACAAGGATATTTTTTTGTTTTTTTCAAGTTTTTTTACACAGATAGGCAGAAAACACAATAAATGCTGTACTTTTCGACTAATTGCTATCAAAAGCTAGTACACTTGAGTGTATTAGCCTGTAGTTTAACTTTTAAGCAAAACTTAAACTAGCAAGTGCAGTAAACATTGCCATGGTGGGATAACAAAATGCAATAACTGTCTACAGCCTTCTAGAAATAGTTTATCTTTGATAACTATGTTGCTGGCATGCCATTTCCAGATTATATTCCCATTTCCTAATATAATGCTGAGTAAAACATTTATTATGTAAAATCATTCTCATTTCAGTGACCGGAAGAGATATGGATATTGTTTCCATATTTTATTTTGTTTCCAATATAAATCATCAGCTTGCAGAATGGCATCATTATATTCATTTTTTAGTTGCAGTGGTAATAAATATAAGTTTAAGTGTCGAAGAAATACAGTTTTGTAAGAACTTACCTAACAGTAGATGTTCAAATTCCACATTGCTGCAGTAGTCTTTGGCTGTTTGTTTTGTTTCCTGCCTTGGAAACAACAACAGGCCTACTTCAAAACCTCTGACTCCTCCCACACGTTCCCTCTGGCTGCCAGATTAATTCGATAAACAGCAGCCAGAAGGAAGTCACCTCAGGACTTTCTTACCCACATAAAAGAATAGGAAGCAACCTCACCATGAACCTCTAATCAGATATAAACACAAAAGTATTTTATATTCACAAAACAACAGTTATGTATAGGAAAGAAAAGGGAGATGGTAGATGGCTGTGTCTACTATGGCAGCAGTATGACATTTGAACATCTGCTGTTATGGCACATGTTTACACAACTGTACTATGTTAATCATTCTCACCACTGCAGTACCCTTTAGCTATTTGGGTTGATTACCGAAGTTTATGCCATCTGGAAGAATGTAATTCAAGCCGCTGAATCACTTACAAATGCCTTCTACCAGCACCTACAGGACTGCATGGATCAGGCAATCACAAACAAAACAAAGACTCTTTGTACCAAAGGCAAGCATCCAGTCTGGTGGACCCCAGCCATTAACAAGCTCTACAACAAAAGGAGGAAGCTACTACAAGATAGAGCAAAATCCTTAAAAGGGAAAACACCCTTGATCATTATAAGTAAAAAACTAAGATCTCTCATAAAATCATCCAAGGCAAATTTTGAGAGAAAAGTCGCTAAGGACTCAAAGGACAATCATAAGGCCTTCTTTAGCTATGTTAGAAACCTGGGAGGAAACTCCCAGATATGCTCAGAATTAGTTCAAAATGATGTAAAAATTACTGAACCTACAGACATTGCCAACATACTGGCTGACAGGTTCAGTGCAAACTCCCCCCCCCCCAAAAGGTGAGATATCTATACCAGAGAATTATAGCCCCCCAAACATCTCTAACGCTCAGGTGAGAACTGCTCTCTCCAAGGCAAAAAACACAGCATCCATGGGACCAGATGGTGTCCCCGGATGTGTGCTCCACGAACTCAATGAGGAATTAAACCCGCAGTTAGGGCAGCTGTTTAATCTTAGCCTCACCTCAGGATACGTGCCTAAGGAGTGGCGTACGGCAACTGTGGTCCCACTTCACAAAGGTGGTGCCTCCACCAACCCAGGAAATTACCGTCCCATCAGCTTGACAAGCTTGATCTGCAAAGCTATGGAGAGGATCATAATGGAACTCATAAATAAAGACATAGGAGACTTGCAGACTTTGGATCCGACCCAGTTTGGCTTTGTCAAAGGCAGATCATGCCTTTTAAACTTGGTTGACTTTTTTGAAACAGTCACCAAGGCCATTGATGAGGGAAAGGCAGTCCACACAGCCTACCTCTACCTGGCAAAGGCTTTCGACACAATACCCCACTCAGGTATCATTGAAAAACTCATCAGCTTAAATGTAAACCCATACGTCACAAGATGGGCTGCAAACTGGCTAAGTGACAGAACCCACAGGGTCAGAGTTGCTGGCGCCATGTCAGACTCAAAGCCTGTCACAAGTGGTGTCCCACAGGGCTCAGTCCTGGGCCCTCTCCTGTTCGACATCTACTTTTCAGAAGTACAAGCAATCACAGGAGGATTATGGCTGACAAAATTTGCAGATGACTGCAAACTGGGCGCCATAGTTGAGAACACATCTGACACAGATATCCTTCAGAAGGGTCTTATAGAAATGGATAACTGGTGCCAGAGGCATGGCCTAAAGTTAAACGCCAAACATTGCATAGTCATACCCTTCGGGAAAAACAAGGTTACCCCTAGCTACCATATAGGCGGCAACCCACTAAGCACAGAAGAGGTTATCAGGGATCTGGGGACCCAGGTTGACAGTAACCTTTCATTTGACACTCACGTTGCTAAAGTAGTTAGGAAGACCTTCTACATTGCCCACCTGATCATGAAGGGATTCACATCTAGATCAAGGGAAGTCATCGTCCCCCTGTACTCATCACTCATCAGACCAATGATTGAGTACAATGCCCCATTCGGAATGTATCTGACACGACACCTACAGCAACTGGAAAGGCCCCAAAAGTTCCTCACCAAAAGGATAAAGGGTCTCAAAAATATGTCCTATGCTGCCCGACTGAAGGAACTTCAGCTCTATTCAGTCGCTTACCGTCTGCTCAGAGGTGACCTGTGCCTGACATACAAGGCCATGTCCAACCCAGAATTGATGAACATGCTTCACCTCAAAAAATCTAGATCCCTCAGAACTACAAGGGCAGGAGACTTAAACCTTGACACGGTTATTAATAGGATGTGCTGGAGGGGCAGATTCATCACCCAGAGACTCCCTATGCTGTGGAACAAAATCCCAGTACATGTGAGGCAGAGCACCTCACTGGCCTTGTTCAAGAGAAATCTTGACCAATGGATGGGAGATCACAGATATACCCCAGGGATTATCTCAGTGTCACTGCTTGACAGAGGCACAGCAAAATAATGGGCATAGTATCCTCCAAACTAAAGGGGTGGCGAAAGCCACAAAACTCTGGGCTAGGCTTATAAATGCCCTTGGGCAGATAGCCTAGTATGAACCTATGAACCTATGTTTTGCAAATGTTTGTATGGAAACCAAGTAGCTGCCTGTAGAATGATCTCTAGAATGATTCCAGAGTCCACTCCTTTCCAGTATGCCATTGTAGAGGATAAGGCTCTTGTAGACCAGAACAGACTTGCCATGGTGGGATAACAAAATGCAATAACTGTCTACAGCCTTCTAGAAATAGTTTATTTCAAGATAGAATGTCATTTCATAGTCACATCATAAGAAATAAATAGCAGATCAGCATTTCTAAAGGATTGTCTGTGCATATCTAGGGTATACAGAATCTTGTCTCCCTGGCTTTAAAGTTCTAGATAGAACACCAGGAGATTGATGGCTTCATTCGAAGTAGACCCTGAGACAACGTTGGGCATTAATGATAGATTTGTTCTTATATTTTACAGTATCCTTGTGGAATACTGGATAAGGTTCACCCACCACAAGGGCTTGCAACTTAGATTCTGTTATTGCAAATATCACAGCATTAAGAAGAAAAGTTTTCAAAGCAATGAACCATAACTCTGCCACATGAGTAGGTTCAAATGGAAACATGGTTAGTTTTTTCAGTACAAAGTTAAGGTCCCAAGAAGGAACCACCTTCTTTCTCAGTGGCTTCATGTTAAAACCCCTTTTGAAGACTTGTTTAGCTAAAAACAAAGAGGACAAAGTGTAGTCATGGGCAGACATGCTGAAAAGGTTGTAAGGTAAATATTGATTGAGGAAAAAGATAGGTCAGAGAATAGTAGCTCATATAACTATCTGAGAATCAGTGGTACATAACACCGGTTAGGGTCCTGGTTATTGTCTAGACACCAACTAGAAAATCTTTTCAATTTACTAATATATGATTTCCGAGTAGCAGGTTTTCTTGCTTCCTTTAGTACTTCCTGCACATCAGTATGAAAGAAGTGCCTACAAGGTATCAAAATGGAATCATCCAGCCAATCAGTCACAATTGTTTGAGACAGGGGTGTGTCAAACAAATTTGGTCTTGTGTGAGTAGATCCAGTCTGTGAGGAAGTTTGTGACAATTGCCCCAGGCCAGTTCCTTAAGATGGGAGAACCACTGTTGTGTTGCCTGGACCTGATAGGAGTTACCAAAAATTCTGGGAAGAGTTACTCTGAATCTTGAAAACGAACATATGCATCTATTCCCTTGGTCTGCCTTTAAGGAGTCCTGGAATAGAATATATTCATGTGTCTGTTCTGAAAGAAGGTGAGCAGATCTACTTAAGGTGCTTCCCACAACTGAATCAATCCCTGGAAGATCCTCTCATGTAATTTTGATTAGTGAGGGACCTATCCTGGTCCTGTTTAACTTGTCTGCCACTAAAGTATGTAAAATGCTGGAAAGACAGAAAAATGCTAAAGAACTGCCTCTCAAGTTATCATAGCCAGCCAACAGAGATGGAAATATGTGGTGTCCCAATTGCTAGTTCAAGTGCCATATCACTGTGGTGTTGTCTGTAATCACATCCAAAGGTCCCTGAGTCCTAAGATAAAAAAACATTTCGAATGGGCCATAGCTAGTATTCCTTTGATATTGATGTTCTTTGGACTGCCTGACATGCCCCACACACCGCACCTTTTTTACCCTCATGAAAACTGCTCCCCAAGCAAACTCCAAGGAATCCATTGGTACATATTGTATTGGGATATGAAGAAAGAAAAAGAGAGACCTGAAATCTGAATTATGTGCAGTCTTCATTCATGCATTTCCTTCTTGATATGATCCAAAACTGGAATATGAAGTTCCAGAGTTAAAATAATGTAGGGTCCTAATGAACCCTAGAAACCCAGTCCTGTATGATAGATTCAAAGAGGGGTTTTGAAAATGAATCTGGAATCCCAGACTGGAGAGGAAGGAGACAATCTAAAGACTCCTGACCTCCAGAAAATGACTCTGCAAATATAAGAAAGTTGTTGAGAATGCATTTAAGTCTGCAAAGTGCTATTCTAGGGTCTAGACTCTTTGTGAATATCCTTACAGCTTATAATAACCCAACGGTAACTACAGAGAACTGACAGTGGACACAGAGAATCTGAGAGGGCAAATATTTGGGACTTGTCTCAAGCCAAGTTTTTTTTTTCTTCAGAATAAAAAAAAATCTAAAATAAGCACCTTTGATCCTATGGCCTAAAGGCACTGGATCTATTATTCCCAGCGTGAGCACATGATTGCAAAGGAAGAAAGAGAGAGCCTATGTCTGTTACAGAGTTAGACGGATATAGTGGCAGCAGGGCAGGGGATGGGGGTGTTGAATGCAGGTATAGCCACTTTAAAGGTGTAGACTGATGCTTTTCTGAAAAGATCCCTATGTTTTCTTAATGCTGATCCTCTCCTTTCATTTTTTTCTTTGAGCCCCAGGAGTATGCAGGGACTCTTTAGATAGTTTTCTGAAGGAAACAGAGAATAAATTTGATTTATTATGGGGGCACCTGAAAATGTTTGTTAACTCCCTGAACTAATTTCCTTCTTACATCATATTGTTTGAGGACCCAAGTAGCAAAAGGACCAAAAACAACGTAGTTATCTAAAGCAGAGTTCAAAACCTTAGATTTAATTTCATCTGTAAACATTTGGTTATGTACCCAGGCATAGCTCCTTAGAACAATAACAGTAGCAGTGACCTTAGACACAGTATCTGCTCAATCGTAACACTTTTTAGGGCATGTTCAGAGGTGTGATGAATATTAGAAATAATGGGATTCAGAGAGATTTTATCCTCTGAAGGCAGAGTACTCCCTTAAAGTTTCAGTGCAATGTAGCACAAAGTTCCACAAATAACTCTGGTAATTGAGAATTCTAAAAGCCAAAATGTGTGAAGAGAAAATTCTCTTCTCAGATCTATCGAATATCTTACTTTCTATATTTCCTGGAGAGGGATAAGGATTCACAAAAAGCCTATTACTAGCTGATGCCAATACAGAAATGGCTGCAGGATCAGACCAAAGGTGAGAACACACAAGTTTGTTAGCATGGGAAACTATGTAAAGTCTATTTGCCTTTTTATGGGACTGAAGCCTGGGAATCAGGATTATTGAGGGCAGCATTAAAGACATACTCTAAGGTTCAAAAAAATAATAGGAATGGAAGTAAGATGTAAAGCCTTGATTTGTAATAACCCATCCTCATCTCAGGGGAACCTCCAATTATTCCCACAAGAATGCATCATTCTTCCTGGAAATACACTCAGAAAACAAAGTTTTCCCTAGAATCAGAGTCCTGGCCTTGGGAATCCACAGGAGAGGGAATTCTGCCTCTCTCAATGTTATATATTCATCTGAGTATCTTCAGGAATTTCTGTATTACAATAATGTTCAGGTAAGCATTCTTGAATTCTAGAACCAACTGCCTGTAATAAACTCCTGGCTAAGGTAATAATGTCATCTTTATGTACTATAAGTGTGTCCTTAGATGAACAATGTCTAACCTTTTGTTTCTTTTTCCTAGGTAAGGTATCACTGGAGGTAGACTGACTGAGGAAAGGTTTTTTATCCCAAACAAGAGGCCTCTTTCTCTGGTTAATCCAAGAAAAAGAGTCCCCTGGAGCATCTCCCCAATCCAGATTGGAAGATGGTTCTTCCGTACCCTTATTTCACTCCGTAACAGTAACAGAGAAAAGTGTCTGACCCCCAGTCACTGATGGCAGAAGAAGCAGCATGAGAGGAACTTTCAAAGACCAGAGGAGGAGATGAGGAACAACCAATGGCAACTACAGCATCCCCCCCATCCATCAACTGCTGAGGCACTGACCGTGCCCACGGTGACTGCAAGAACTCATTTCTAGCAAGCTTTCACGAAGTACACAAGCACTACAAACAACATCTGTAGTTTTAACATCCCTGTAAGTAAAACACAAGCATTTAAACTGAAAATATGCAAAAGCAGTACACTTTTAACACAAAAAAATGCCCCAAGAAAAGAAGGAAACTATCAATATGTAAACAAATATCAGGTTTCTATAAGAAAAAAATGCAACTTTTTACTCAAAAATTAGAAAAAAAATGCTCTAATCTTACAAAAGGGCAATGAGTACCATGTGGAAAGGTTCCCCAATGGGGATTTATCTGCCAGAAATGAATTTATAAACCAATCCAATTTTTACTCTTAGGAAGTTCCTCAGTTGCTTCCTCTGAGGTGGAAAGAAAGTACTGAAATCACTTCTTTATGGCTGCTATTTATTTGAATGGTACTGGCCAGTGAGTAGCCAGGAGAAAGTTGTGGGAGGAGCCAGATCTTTTGAAGCAGACAAGTCGTTGCTTCTTAGCCAGGAAACAACCCAAACAGCCAAAGGATAATGCATAAGTAAGAATGGTGAACACCAGTAAACAACACGAGTGGTGATGTACATTGAGGGGCTATTCAGAGACTCACATAGAAAGGCTGCACTTCTAGAGAAATAACATGATATGCATTATATGCAAATAACTGCATAATGACAAACAAGTTGCAAAGTGCTAATGACGTTCTATCATGTACGGAAATAAAGAGGTCAAACATGTCAGAGCAATTCAGAAATGTACAAAATTAGTGTGATGACCTGTGGTGATCATCAGTTCAGAAAAAAACAGGATTTTCCAGTGCATAGGTGCTTCAATCACATTGTTTTGCTAGGAATTTCTTCAGCATTAGCAAAGCAGTGTGTGTTAGTGGTTGCCTTCAGAACCAGTGAATGTAATCCTAAATGCCATCAACTTCTTCATCACAGACAGGCCTACCAGCGGCCATAGACCATCAGCTCTTTGACCAGAAATTTGTTGATGAATACTGTGTAGACAGAGACAACATACAAGAGTTAGTAGACATCTGCTGCCCTCACATGGATTTATGAAAGATGGGTGAAATGTATATCCAAGTAGACATACAGGTTTGGCAGTATTAACCATCTTTGCTAAGGGGAACTTTCAGTGTTCAACATGAGGTACATTAGGAGTTTCATAAGAATTGGCTTTACAACCCCTACACCAGTTTGTACATGTGATGCTGCAACATGTGGAGGATCATACTTCATTTAAACAGGAAGTAGAGAACAGAGTAACCACTATGCAGGCATTCTATGACAGAACATTTCGCTAAGGCCTTGGGAGATGACTGACTGCAGCCACATTGCCATCAAGTCCTCACCTATCCCACACAGTATTCGGTATATCAGCCAGAAGAGCTTCCATTCCATCAAATGTCTCTTGGTATTACACATGGTATTGCAATCAATGTGTATGTGTACCATCAAGGCATTTCCCTTGATCCCCACATTTGGTGCACATGTAAATTACATCAGCATTTCATGTGGGGTGACTATACACAAAATCATCAAGTTGGTAGGGGCATACACTGTCAACCACCTGGTCATGGACATGTAGTCCTCGTGGATGTAGGTAGTGGGTCACTCATAATGATGTCCACTGTTGTGTACTGCAGTGATGTAGGATATGCCCTGGAAACATGGCTGATGTCCCTATCCATAGCTGCCAGACTAGGGCGGAGATAAGTTACAACACTTCAATGTCACAAACATGGAACATTTCTGAACATGTACTTGGACTTTTGAAGATTTGCTTCTGCTTCCTGGATACAGCTGGTAGTGCATTACACTATGCAATGGAAACCTGCAGTAATATATGCAGTAATATATTTGTGGTCTATACCATGATACACAACATGATGGAAAAAAAGCATTTACAACATAGGGGCATCATAGAACTGTCTGTCAGACCAATGACAGCAATGGAGAATGAGATGTCTCCCATGCAAGGAACAGACAAGCACAATATATGACAGCACCAACAAAGAAGCAGCATCTAGTCCACATCTGTGATCCATGACATAGACAACACAGAATAAAAATAATGCATACAATAATACACCTAGGCTATGCATTACAGTGCATTGACTGGCCACAGTGTATGTCAAACATTACCATGCTGACACATACCAAAGGAGTGGGCAGACCACAGAGATCATCATTTGCACAGATGGGGTAGGTACAATGATGGGGACAGCAATGCTACCATAGGTGCTACAGTTATGGGAGGTTAATGAGGTAGCCTCACACATGGTTAAGATGTTGGGAGAGTCAGGGATCACATCCTCCAGTGTTGCAGTGGGACTTCCATGTTGTGAATGCTGACTAGGTGTACTGTATGGCCCTGCAATATTGGGACTACAGATGTCCTGCATGAGGGATGGCACAGCACTTCAGGAGTATGCATGGAAACCCCACTGTGGCCCTGATGTCCAACACCCAAGATTCTGTGACTGACTATAACTAGACCTTGCACTCTGTAGGCTTTCAAGGGATAGAAATGGCAGAAAAATGCAGGACCCAGAGTGCAGGCTATGTTGTCCACACAATGGGGACAGAACAGCATCATCCATGACTATAGAAGTGTCCAAACCTATAGGAGGAGGCAGACATGGCCACAGATGTAAGCAATGCAGTCTCTAGAACAATGTGCACCATCTGTGTATACCTGACTTGTGAACTCAAAGAGTACCTGGCTCCTTGTGCAGCCAAGGTTTGTGTTTGCCAGTCTCCTCAAAGATGCAACAATAGTAGTTAAGTGGCCACCACTGTCCTCAGTAGGCATGTCTACTCCAGGTCCTTATATGCCATGTCATTCTGCACGCATGTCTCACAATTCCTGCCATCCATGTCAACCTCTTAGACCAATAATTCTGGACAAATCCAAAAATAATGGGGGAAAAGGCGCAAAATTAGGGACAGATTTTAAATTTTGCTCTTATGAAATTAGAAACTTGTTAGGATAATAGGTTTTGCATTAATATTCATTTTCTGAAGGGCAGAAAGTCGGAAACTCAAATGCCTGTCATTATTTAATGATTACAATCCTTAACAATTTGCCAGAACACCAGAGGAACTATTCAAAAAAACATGGAGCAAAAATATAGACATTCTGTAAAATTCTGGACAGTTGATAGGCATGGCAGCTGCAGTGGTTGCTCTTTCTCACAAGGGCCACACAACATTATAAACATATCTGATATGGTGTGCATAATGGCCATCTTTGTCTGGCTCACTGACGTGCATATCCATTGAGTGATGCCAAGGGTGACACCTAGGCCAAGAAATATCCTGTAGTGAAGACAGCAACTGCCACCCACACACCACTTCTGACATTTGTATGAGAGGACACATATTCCCCATAGCATGTTTTGTGGTCTGTGTGCATATAGTATGTCATTGCTCCCCCATGCTGCATAGCAAGAAATAACATATCATACCCTTGTGCTATGTTCCCTGCTGGAGTGAGACCTCCACAGCAGAAGAGTAACCTATTTTGCCAGTTTGCTCTGTTCCATGTCAGGATGAGAAAGGTAGCTGCTTTTCTTGTCTTTGCACTCAGTTTCCTGTCAGGGTGAGCCCCTCCCTCTGTTCACTGTCAGGGTGGGCCCCTCCAAGCAAGGCAGTCACCTGTCATGCCCTTGTGCTGTATTATTCTACATACTCAACTTCCCAGTAAGCGTTAATGCTGCTCCCATACACCCTTGTGTGCACTCTGCAGTCCTTTGAGAGATTCATCACCAGTTCACAGTTCATAGGTAAATACTAAGCTATCAATCTGCAGACTATTACAAGCATAGCCAATAACTAGAGGTCAGAATCAAAGCCTGCACCTTGCATCTCTGAGGTAAAGATCTTAATCATTATTCCAGCCCCACCCCAAGACAGTTGTCTTGTGTGTTGCATTATCCTGGAAATGCAATAAACTCTGTGCACACTTTGTGTGAAGCCTACAAGGAGTTTACATGCTTGCAGAATGAGCAGCAGTGCTAATAGCGTATGCATGCCATGCATCGCACTTACACAAATGCAAGTGATGTTTTAAGGCTGGCAGCAGTGTTGCCAGCCAGGAAACCATGCAGAGCAGCGCAAACACAGAAGGAGCATGCATACAAGTTTGCCTATGGGCAAATCTGCTCTGCAAGATTGCATGGACAGCCACAATGACTACCAGGAGTTAAAATACTGCAATAACTGCAGTATTAACACATTGTAGAAAAGTATACTCAGTGCAATGTACACTGCAACAAGTATCAGTAGACAAATAATAGATTGTGGGGTGAACAGCAAGGGCAAATACAATGAAGCATAAATACACTAAACAGAGAAAGTGTGCTGATTAAAATGGGCACAGGCATAAATGACAGGAATGAAAAAAAGAGAAAGAGGGCGTGTTAAACATGGCAATTTACCTAAGATAGGATATGTCAATTTATGTACACCTTCAAGACAACTCAATAGCACATAAAGCACATATGTACACGCCACAGTATGTAGTGCTGTTTATACCTCCTGTGCAAGTATTCTTATATCACCACACAAGATAGTATATATGTGACTGCCACACAAGGTTACATGTCAATGGAGATGAATGGTTGTGATATAAAACTCACTGGCAAGTTCACTGGAAAGGACATTTAGCAAGGATGGTAAATACAATAAGTGGTATGTGCATGTTGTGAAGATGTGCAAAATGGCTTGCTTGAATATGACTGAAATGTCAGCCATACCTCACAGCCAGTCATGCGACATAGCAAAGGACTCAGAGACAACTACTAACAGAAGCAGGCACAGTCAGAAACACTTTTAAAATATTAACAACATTAATCGGTGACATTACCAGAATATGTGACTTTAAGTTACTATACATGTTCTGCAGGAACAGACATGTACAACTGTAATGATTGCCAGTATTCTATAAGGGGAATTCTCCACCCCTCTCCCAAAAATAAATTGTCTTTGTTGGAGTTGTGGAACAGTGTTAAACCTGGAGTTGAATTCTGGGGCAACCTTGACCATTTGAGAGATTTGCATGACACATAAGCCACAAGCCGCATGTGCGGGAATCAAACCCATGCCATCAGTGTTGCCAATGAATTCTGTATTTACTGGATGCTACACAGGAAGATGTGTCACACATGAATTTTGTACAACACCTTGAAGGGAAGAATAGTTCTGTATGGATGACAAGATGTGAACAAGCTCATTGTGCCAAATGTAATACACTTGACTAAGGCATCCCTGGCTGACATAGGTGTCATCCATAAGGATAACAACACTTACAAACAACACACTATTATGAGTGGACTGTCTGCCTGGGATGACATGATTGACAGATCTCGATGCTTTGCAGGGACGGCCTGCATCTGTCACCTCTGGGCTTCCGGATACTGGCCAAGGCTCTTGCCACTCCTATATTGTTCCAAAGACCAAATTACCACCATAACCGCTACAAACAAATGCAATCTGAGGATCATGCTGCTAAATGCTAGAAGTCTAAATCTCAAAATGCACTCACTCGAAGCACTCCTTAAAATGGAGAACATCAACATTTGTGCTGTAACAGAGACCTGGTTCAAGGCAGCAGAAAACACCCCTGCACTACCAGGCTATAACTCATTCCATACCTTTCGACCCCAAAACTTGTACCGAAGCTCAAAAGGTGGTGGTGTTTCCATATTCATAAATAATGCACACACCTCCAGACTGGTAGCCCAACATAATGCATCTGAGATACTTCAAGTGCAGCTAACATTGGGTAAGACAGTGATTCAGATCGTAGCTGGCTATAGGTCCCCAGATATGTCCCAAGACTCACACTCCATGTTCCTAAGAACCCTGGAGTATATTAAGGTCCAGCCTAACACTCTCATACTAGGTGACTTCAACTACCCCTACATTAACTGGGAAAAGTACTCATGTACCAATACACTTGCCCAACACTTTCTGGAATTCATTAATTCCAATACCCTCGACTACCTTGTTCTTATCCCTACTAGAGGTAGCAACATCCTTGACCTGGTCATTACTAACATGGGTGACTGTTGCTCTACACCAATAGTCAACTCCTCCCTGGTTAAATCCGACCACAAACTAATCACCTAGGAAATCCACATCGCTCCCACCCCCACCCCCACCCCCACAAAGGTAATCACCGTGAAAAACTTCTCCAAAGCTAACTTTGGGCTCCTAAAAACAGAGGTGGCTAACTTCATGGCACACATGCAAATGGAGAATAGTTGCATGATCGCCGAATCATGCACCAATATACTGTATGAACACGTACACAAATGCATGGATCTCGCCATACCCAATAGAACCAAGATGCTCTCCTCAAAAAAACGGAAGCCAATCTGGTGGTCCCCTGCCATAAACAAACTCTACAACAGAAGAAGGAAACTGATGTGGAATAAGGTGAAGTCTCAAGACTGGAAAAACTCCCTTATCAGCTTCAACAAAAGATCAATATGCCTCATCAAATCCTCTAAAGCTAGCTATGAAAGCAGAACTGCAGCAGATAGTAAAGACAACCATAAGGCCTTCTATAGTTATGTAAAGAATCTACACGGCAATACCCAGATTTGCTCTGAGCTACTGCACAATGGTACCTCCTATACAGAGCCAACAGATATTGCCAATATACTGGCCGACAGATTCAGTGCCAACTTTACCCCTCTCTCCCCCCTAAAGGACCAATCACAATACCAGTGGATTGCCAGGCACTCAGTATTACTGCTGCACAGGTTAAAACAGCACTGTCCAAGGACAAGAATACAGCTTCTATTGGACCTGACAATATCCCTGGCTGTGTTCTACATGAACTACAGAGTGAACTGGCACCTCACCTGTATGACTTGTTCAATCACAGCCTCAACTCAGGCTTTGTCTCAACCGAATGGTGCACTTGTACATTCATCCCTCTCCACAAGGGAGGAGTGACTACAGACCCTGGGACAAGTCTGATATGCAAAGCTATGGAATGCATCATCATGGACCTAATAAACAAGGATATAGGGAATCTCCAAACTCTGGATCTTACACAGTTTGGTTTTCTGAAGAGTAGATTATGCCTGCTCAACTTGGTCAATTTCTTTGAGTCAGTCACCAGAGCTGTGGATGAAAGCAAGGTGGTTCATACAGCCTACCTTGATCTGGCCAAGGCCTTTGATATGATTCCCTACTCAGGAATCATAGAAAAACTCACTAAGCTAGGCATCAACCCCTATATCACTAGGTGGGTTGCAAACTGGCTCACAGATAGAACCCACAGTGTGAAAGTAGCTGACTCCAAGTCAGACTGTCAACCAGTCATGAATGGAGTCCTGCAGGGTTCGGTCCTCGGTCCTCTCTTGTTTGATATCTACTTTTCTAAAGTCCAGACCAACACAAAGAGACTCTGGCTGACAAAGTCCACAGACGATTGCAAGTTGGGAGCTATTATTAACTCCCCAAGTGATGTTGACATCCTACAGAAAGACTTCAGTGAGACCAACGACTGGTGTCAGAACCATGACCTTAAGTTCAATTCCAAAAAATGTGTTGTCATCCCCTTTGGGAAAAAAACCCATTCCCTTGAATTACCAGATCGATGGTGGTCCACTGAACACAGATGGCATTATAACAGATCTAGGAACACAGGTTGACAGCAACCTCTCTTTTGACCACCACATTGCCACTGTGGTCAGAAAGTCCTTCTATGTGGCACATCTCATTACTAAGGGTTTTGCCTCCAGGAAGAAAGAGGTCATTGTCTCCCTCTACTCTTCCCTCATTAGGCAAATCATCGAGCACAATACCCCATTTGGCATGTACTGCACTAGACACCTGCAACAACTGGAGAGGCCGCAAAAGTACCTCACAAAGAGGATCCTAGGCCTTAAACACTTGTCCTATATGGACAGACTCAAAAAACTTCAACTATTCTCTGTCTCATATCGCCTACTTAGAGGCGATCTCTACCTGACATACATAGTCATGTCTGATCCAGCTCTGTTAGAAATGCTACATCTAAAGAAATCCCAATCCCTCCACACCACATGCTCCAGAGACCTCAGCCTCTTTACCACAATCAACAGAACATGCTGGAGGGACAGGTTCATAACCCAGAGACTGCTCATGCTATGGAATAGACTTCCCATACATGTCAAGCAGAGCACCTTACTGGCCCTCTTCAAGAAAAATCTTGATGAGTGGATGGGAAATAGAAACTTCACCCCAGGGATCACTCCAGTGGCTCTGCTCGACAGAGGCACTAGGAACTAAGGTTGGGTGGCACAATGCCATGGTAATCCTATGGGCTAGGCTTGTAAAGGCTCCAGGGCCATTAGCCTAGCACACATCTATGAATCTATGAACCTATTGACTCCCTACACACAGCTGTGTATTGCATGCATCTGCCACATGTAAAGGCAATAGATATTGTCTAAAGCATCTGCACCTGATGTGTGTATTAAGAAGTGATATGCTATAATGAATGGTACAGCAGCATGTGAGATTGATGGCAATGCATCAACTATACCCATGTGCACAGAAACTACAGCAGTGCAAAGTCTAGCATCAATGAGCAAGGAAGCTGTCCCTGTGATATTTTGTTCACATAGCAGACAATGCATGGACCACACTCTATACGCATGTCAAACCTCAAGACATGGGCCACGCAATCTTTGTCCCTCAAACATTGCCAATGAAAATGTTATACTGGCATGAAATCCTGACATGCATGCATATGTGTTAACACAAGCTATCAAGTAATAATACTGATATGATGTACTGTTAAGTCTTTGACGCTCTACAGTCACACTATAGCTATACCTTGGATACAACTGAACTTCATGGGTTTATATGTTCATAGAAGAGTACTAGGCTAATGTTCCAAGATGACATAAACGCCTCTTTTAACAAGAGTTTCAGAATTTTAAATAGCTATGTGAACAAAGTTCGCACAGTTAATGATCCTATGCTATGTCTAATACCAACTGCCTCTATCCATGAGGGACATTAGCTCAACACCAAGAGTACAATTACCATTAACCATCCATTAGTGTAAGTTGCACTTGAATAGGACCAAGGAAGGCCTTTGCTTAACATGAATGGGAAGCTTGTTCCAGAGAAGTGGAAGTGTCTGAGAAATGTATCTATCTCTCCAACATCATTTATTATGTCAGAGGCTAGGTTAACATGCTTGGAACAAGTGACTCTTCTGCAGTTTGCTTTACCAATGTGTAACATTTCCATCAGGTCCAGACAGTCAACTGCTCTGTAGGATAGACACAAATCAGCCCTTTAGTCTGTAGGGGGCAGAATATAGTGATATGAGTTTCAATGTTTCCACATAAGACTTGTCTTTTACACTGTGTATCTTCCTTGTGCAAAATCTTTGGTGCTGCTCCAGCTGTTGCAGATAATTGGCGAGTTGCATGCACAAAAGTGCATTATTCTCAATTACTGTTGTGATGAGGGTGAAGTACAATGGAATTATAATGTCCTTTGATCTGGATGATGTGCTCATAACTTATGAATTGTGACACATAGAAGGGTTTTGTCACCATTGTGGACACATGGTGGATAAACTTCCAATTACTATCTACCCAAGTACCCAAATCACGTACCACTGGGTCTACTCATAGGGACTGCTGTCTATATTGTAATCAGCTTGGGTATTTGCTTTACAAAAGAGAATTGTGCTTTTTGAACATTTAGCATCTCTCATGGCTCTGGCACCCTTCATTTGTGTGTGTTAATACTTTCTGCAGTGTATCAATACCGTCACTGGATTCAAGGATTGCCCACATTTTGCAGTCATCTGCAAAGCTGTTTGGACAAAGGCTGTCTAAGTTTGCCTTGACTTCTGTGAATTAAATACCAAACTGGAAAGGGCCTAGTACAGAACCCTGTGGTACTGCCCTGGTCACTCGCCTCTTGCTTGAGATGAATTCAAACAGTTTGATAGTATGTGTCCTGTCAGTTATCCATTGAGATACCCACTTGGTAATGTAGTGGTTTATGGACAGTTGAGACAGTTTCTCTGTAATACCCAAGTGTGGAATTGTGTCAAATGCCTTGGCCAGGTCAAGTTATGCGTGATGCACATTCTTTCCCTCACCCTTCTCAAAGAAGTCAACAAGATTTAATAGACATGATCAAGCCTTAATGAATCAAAAATGGGTTGGTAATGCAGTCAGGCGATTACCTATGTTCTTGTTGATAAGGTCCATGATGACTCTTTCTATTGGCTTACAGATAAAGCTAGTCAGGCTTTTGGGTCTATAATTCCCTGTGTCAAGTGATAGCCCCCCCCCCTTGTTCATTCAGATTACTGTTGCTATCCACCATTCTACCAGAAAATAGCCTGCCTGGAGGCTGTGATTAAGCAGGGATGCAACTGTGTCTGCTAGGTTATGTTTTAATTTATTGAAAAGGCATTCTGGGATGTTGTCAGGTCTCACTGCTGCCGTGTATTTAGCCCTAGAGAAAACACAGATGAGCTACTTTCTTGAGAAAATATGCTGACTAATGTTTGTACGTATACTTTGGGTGACAACCAGTGCAGGCGTGGTGGGGGGGGGGGGGTGATCCAAATCTGTCAGCCGGCAGGTTGGTATTACCTCCGGTTGAATATTGGTGATAAAATTCACAACCATCCTTGCACATAGCTGTGTATTCCCCTAAAGATTTTGTACTTACTTAAAAAAAAAATTTGTGACAGCACCTCCAAATATAACCTTGGGTATGCATCACATGCCACACAGTGGAACTGTTTAAATAGTCATACAAGTCTACATATTTCATGTCATTACACCACTTGCACATCATATGCATCATCATTATTTATCATCAGAAAGATGTGTGTGAGGGCTCTCGTACCATATATGGGTACATTACATATGAAGTGGATGTGGTTCATGCAGAACAGTTAATGACACAAATGCTGCTGGGCAACACCTGAATAATCTTGTGAATAGCAATGCAATTGGGCATACAATGAATTTCCTAAGGTTGCAAGTGAATCTGAACTGGTCATATGGGTCATATGTTTGTGTATATAACAGCATTACAACATGTGGATGAAACAAGGAGTATGTTCTCATGTAATTAGTATGATGTAATATTCTGCATGTCACATAGCATTTTATGATGATAGGTATACACATGCACATATGTGCCATACTGCAAGTGTCACTGTGATGGCTGAATGAGAAATGTATAGCATGTCAATATACTCCACTACAAGAACACTTGCCTTATTAAGGCAACAATATACATAGTATCATCCTATGACAACAGTCCTCAGGAGGCATATTACTGCAGCTGTTATGGAAGGAACATGTAATCAAATGACAATAGTGGTCACTGTTGTAAGGCTAACATACATCCACACCCCAATGTAACACATGTGGATAACATTAACAGTGGCATGTGCATACCTCTCAACCCCTTAGAGCAAGAAATCTGGACAAAGCCATAAATATTGGAGGGACAAAGGCCCAAACATAGGGACAGTTTTTTAATATTGCTGTTACAAGCTTAGAAACTTGATAGAATAACAGGTTTCATATTAGCATGAATTTTCTAAAGGGTATGAAATCTGAAATTCAAATGCATGTCATTATTTTTTCTGACTTTAGGTCTCAATGATTTGCCAATAATCTACCAGAAAACCAAAATTTTATGAGGAACAAGCTAAAAATATATGGACATTCTGGACATTCTGAAAAAATCTGGATAGTTGAGAGCTATGGGCATGTGCAATCATCATAATGACATGGGACATTACTATGCTAACAGCCAACACCACATACTGCAAAATTGTAGCTATTATTATAGCCTTTAAACCAAAATTGCTATATCTATGTGATCCAAAGATAGTAGGGGTACATGGCTATGTATGCATGCATTTGATTGTATTACATACTGCTTCGGTCCATACGTGACATGTGCAATCAGCAACCAATGTGAACACCGGTCTCCTCCAGGGAATGACCCAGCAGAAATTGGGCTAGTACCCAATGTAAAAAACACAAAATGCTCGGAAATTCCAGAGCTTTTAATAAATCTTAGCACCTTCGCCTTCAAATGTAAGAGATAAAACATTTTCATTAACTTTAAATAAGCCCACCACTCATACTTTGTCCAATCAAGACATTTTCATAATCAATGCAGTACATTAGTTAAAGTAACAGTGCATGTAAAGACATTAAGTAAAAGATAACAAAGCATACATTTCTCATACGTCGGGCAACCAGTACCATCACAACTTTTTAAAAAAATTAAAACAAACGCATATAACATTACATGAATTTGTTTAATTAAGTTTTGCTGCTCTTAATTAAAAAATAAAGAGACAGCAAATCATTCAATCCAGGTTTCTTGCAAGCATCAAGCCAGAGTTGCCAATTCAGCTCCTTCTGTTCTAGCAATAATTCATTATCTCCCCCTCTGTCCATAACATACACTCCATCAATAATAAAAAATAGAAATCTTTTAAATTGTGAGCATTCCGACATATGTTTATATAGTGCATTTGTAGTTTTAGACCGTTTAATATTGTATTGATGTTCGTAGATACGTACTTTATGTAATCTAGCAGTTTTACCTACATAGAATGCAGTGCAAGCTATGCACATAGTCAAATACACTACCATTTTTGTTCTACAATTACAAATTCCAGGACACAAAAGTGTTCTGTCATATCCTTCTACTACACCATAAAAAAAACATCATTAATAAATTTACAATATTTACCAGGATCCACACTGCGACATCTTAGAATATATAGACCTATTCATACTGACATTATTTCTTTCAAAAATGTTATTAAGATTGTCTCCATGGCTATAAGTGATCTTAGAATATGATCCTAAAAGATGTTGAAAATCATCAGTAAAAACTGTCTCTCATGTATCTATAAGGATCTTCCTAAGGGCTGGTGCCTGATGATTACATTTGATAAGCATAGGGCCTGTTTTATCTAAATTAGTAGAATTTTGGTTTGTCATCTGGGGCATATCTACCTCTATGATAATGCCACTAAGAATGGGGGCATACCTGTCTTCCCTACAATAGAGAATTTCCCTTTTAACAGCGTCCACTAATTTAACAGGATAGTTTCTTTCATAAAACATTTTGCATAACTTATCTAATTCTTCTTTGATGGTAGTATTAAGTGATACTATTCTTGACAAACAAACCATTTGACCTTTGAACTTTTGATAAGGTTTCTTTTCTGATAGGAAGGATAACAGCTGTTGTAACATAACAGTAAATTTGAATATGTCTCCTTTCTGTAAATATTTCAGACATGTTTTTTCTACCGTAATCCTTAGATATAGTAAGATTAAAAAAACTAGTATAATATAAACCAGCAGAAGATGTAAACTTAAGAAACCTTGTGGAAGCATTCAATTCTGCTAAAAATTCTTCAAAGGTAGAAACATCTTCATCCCATAATATTAATATGTCATCCAAAAACCTGAAGTAATGAAACACTATCAAACGAAGCTCCTCATTAGCACTCTTCAAGAAAAATCTTGATGATTAGATGGGAAATAGGAAATTCATCCTGGAGATCACCTCTGTGGCTCTGCTCAACAGTGGCACAGGAAAATAATTTTCTTGGGTGGCAAAAGCCAGGGTACCTTTTTGGCTGGCCTTGTATAGGCATCAGGGCTGATAGCCTAGTACCTACCTATGAACCTATGAACTTCCTTAAAATGATTGATGTAAAGACTTTTGTGTGCTCCCTGTCAGCAAGATCTAAATTTGCATACGTGGGAACACATCTTGCCCCGCAGCTACACCCGCCACATGAAGGTAATATTCCCCACTGAAATAGACATAATTATTTTTTAACACCATTTCCAAAAATTCAGAAATAATATACATATCATTCACTTTCAACATTCTGTTTTTCCTTAACATATTGTTAAAGTTTTCTGGCCCTAATTCATGGGGAATAACAGAAAATAGTTAAATGGTATCAATTGTGAAAAACATACATTTTTGTTAAATGGAATGGTGTTTAGCAATTGCAAATGATGCCATGAATCATTTAGGATATGTTTTTCGTTGTCCACAAAACGTTTACTATGAACTTCAACATACATAGTCAGTGGCTCAGCTTTTGGTTTACTAGCTGATACAATAGGTCTAAGAGGAGGGTTTTGTACATTTTTGTGGACCTTTGGTATCCTGAAAATTGCTGGGACTACCAGATTATCCACCTTAACAAATTCAAAAACATCATTGCACATAAACCCTTGAAGAAGTAGGTCCTGTAAATAACAATCTATCATAGAATATGCTATGTTGATCTTGTTTCTTGATGCCTGTGTATACGTATGGGTATTATTAAGTAAATTCAACATTTTACTAGCATACATGGAAAAATCCATGATGACAGCTCCCCCACCCTTTTTAGGTTTCATGACACAAATGACCTTATAACATCTAATCTGAAAAAGTATATCTCTTTCCTCGGGCATTAAATTGTCACTCTCTTTCTATTTTTCAATAAATGCCTAAATTTACTTTCACAGATCCTTTTAAACACAGATGCCACAGGGCAACTAGGGAGCATAACTTCCTTTTTAACCTAGGTGATGTTTGGGTGGGGTGGAGTTACAAAAAAAACATTGTTAAATTGAGTTGTCTAGTGTACATTTTAAAATGCACTAAAACTTGCACACTGTCCTGCTTAAATGCAGGGATAAACTTAAAACCTTTTTAAAAAGGGAAACGTGTAATTTCAAAAACAACATAAGTGTAATTAAAAAATGTAATACATTCAGTGGCAGTGATTTTACATGCTAAATCATTGTTAATAAACTACAATCTAGAAATGTCCCATTCAGTTTATTTTTCTATTCATCCATTTCTTCATCCATTTCAGCTGTTTTGCGGGATTTTAATATTGACAAAAACAGTACACAGACTGATTACTGTTTTTTTTAAGAAATAAATTAGTTATGTGATATTTATCTGTTTTATCATTCTCTGTTTTAAATCACATAGGATTATGGCACCCAAGCCTACAAATTCATGAAAACTCCCTTTTAGTGACATGGAAAATGAGACCATAATACATGCTCTGAGGTGGCATGGAGACTTTCTGCTTGAGAGAGATCATGGAAATATGGCTGACATAAAAGAGATTTGGAACCAGTTAGTCAACAATGTCAATGCAGTCAGTGGTCTCAGCTGAAATTATGATCAGGTGTGCCATCGGGCCACTGATATGATTTCATCAGCCTGGAGAAGGGCAGCTGCAGTTACCCGAGAACAGCTGGCTATAGGGGGAGTCCTGTTAATGGGAAACTGCTGACACCAAATACGGACTTCCTGTCCACTGTCAGAAACCCAGACATCTCAGTGGAGACTGCTCACTGTGTGTTGATGTCAGTGCTGATGTAGCTGGGAGGACAAGCATGTTCTAGGTGCAGCCTCCAGTTAAGCTTAGATATGGCAACATTTACATTTGCTTGTAGAATAAAATATAAAATTTGACTACTACTTCCTGAGAATTTTTTTCTATCTGTACCTATTGATAAATAACAGAGTTATATAACAGACTTGTTCAGTACATATGGATGCATCTCAGCCAAGTTTCAGTTTTGGCTATTTCTTATAGGACATATAGGCAAATGTGTATTCACTGCTCCCTTGTGTTATTCCCTTTGTGATGCTTAATTGCCATCCTTTTCTTGCTACATTTCTTCCGGGACCATCCTTTCCACAAAGTGTGGAGACATCTGGACACAGTAAGAAAATATTTATTTGCTTATTATTAAGCCTTATTTAGATATATAATTATCTGTATGTGTGAAAATGGTGTGGTGAGTTACTTTTTTGTCATCCATATTGGTTTATTATTTAGTGTAGCAGTAATTTCATTCCTGTGTTTGTTGCTTATTATCACAGGTGATACTGACAGTGGAAGTGTAGGACTCCTACAACCTGATATCAGAGCATCGATAGACTCTGATGATGATGGTGGCCAAACAGAGGCCCAGTCTGGGAGTGCAGAGGTGAATCTGTCACTGAGGTTGTGACTCACACATTCCCTGGATTTCCTTCAGATACTGAGCCCTCAGACAGTGGACAGGTTGAGGGTGACACACTTGATTAGAGTAGTTGGTTACTGAGGCTTCAGTATAGGTTGACTCTGGATGTAGCCAAAGTGTGGACAAGGTGCCATGCAGGAGGGTTGGTAGCAGTGCTCGGAGGATGCTTGTTGTCCACCCTCCATCTGATCCTGTTGTGTCATTAAGTGCCACTCAACATATGTTTATGGTCATCATGGAGGCACAGACACATTCCATTAGGACCTCCAAGGACATGTTTAGGGTTCTAGATGTAGCACAGGCTGACATGTGTGACTGCCTCCACCATGTGCCTGATTCAATGGATTGGATGAATGACAGAATGGGACAGGTAATGTCTGTAAAGGAACAGCTCCTGGGAGGGAGACAACATACACATGGTGGTAGATCCGCAACATCATCTGCTGTTAGCCAACATGGCCATCCCACTCCTGTAGTGGCACTGCTTCCACTGCTCCATCAGTGGTTGAGGTGTCCACAACCAGACATGGTAGGCCATGGGGTTGCAAACTTGGGCATAGTCATGAGGAGAGTTCATCCAGCAGACATCGCTCGCATTCAGGTAGCACCAGCACATCTAACCATGGGCATGGATGTGCCAGTGCAACTCCTGGCAGAGCCAGTTCTAGTGTTCGGGGGTGATGACAATGAACTGATACCACTACCATGCATGGCTCACACCTGTCAGACATGACAGGATATGCAGCTAGCACAGATCTTGGCTGTGTTCATGCAGACACTGACACACACATTTCACATTTAGTGGCCATACAGACACTTACACATAACAGGTACATGAGGCATTCATGAGGCTTGCTAGTCATTCTATCTCAGCAGCAATTTGATAATTAGCAATATTTCTGCCTGCCAGTCTTTCTTATTCACAAATACTCATTACTTTTGTGTCAGCCTTGTCCTCCTGCCCCCCCCCCCCAAACCCCAGCTTGTACAAATGATTATAACTGTGTTATGACCTTGTTTCTGTCTTTTGGATTCAGAGAAACATATATATTTGTTTTGTATGCACAGGGTGCATAGCTGAGTGAGTGCTTAGTATATGTATTGGTGATGCCAGTTTGAAATGTTTATTGACTTCTTACAGACTTTTTACTGTCATGATTACTACCTTGAAATCATTGATAAGTCAGTGAGGCTTATTACTCCATTTGTGAGAATGAAAGGATAATTAGACTTCAGACTGATTTTTCTATTGTATGTATTTTCAATGGATGAGGTAGTTTAGCTGATAAACAGCAGAAATCTATCCACATATGTCAGCCCTTTCACATATTGTTACCATTGCTGGACAACTCACATACATTCTACTGCCATTCATTTGTATTCTTACCCATTTATTTTTCCTGTTCCAGGTTCAACACTTACCTTGATTGCCCTGCAGGTACAACTGCTGTAATTCAGGGCTGGCTCTGTCTGATGCTAGCAGTACACAGTCATTACTTGGGTAAGTAAAGTTTGTGAGTGTTGTTTGGCATCAATTTTACTGTATGCATGTGCATAGGATGAAAGTTGTACCACTTAGGTGGTCAGCATGTGTGCTATCCATTGTCTCTTGGACAAGGCAAGGGCATATTGTGCACACCTATGTCTACCTACACCCACAGTAGCTGTTTGCTCCCCCTCTGACTCCTCACCTGTGTGTAGCTGTGGTGACTTTCCCAGTGCTGGTAGAATATATATTGCTTCCCATTGGTGTTGCTGTTGCAGCTGTTTTCTCAGAATAATATTGTGTAGGATATCCCAGACAGTGATAATTTTGGCACAAGTACTGGGACTGTACTGCAGGGCAGCCCCTGATATATCTAGGCACTGAAACCTTGACTTCAGCAGCCCAAACACATGCTCTATAATATTCCTTGTATGAACATGTGCATCATTATAGTGTTCCTCCGTGGGTGTGTGTGCATTTCTTATGGGTGTCATCAGCCGTGGTGCGAGTACATACCCTGCATCCCAAGTAAGTAGCCTTGTGGGATATCCCTCCATGAAAATCCTCTGATAAAGCTGTGAGTTGTGCCAGATATAGGAGTCATGGTAACTGCCAGGACTGTCAGCACACAGATTCAGGATGGTTCTCTTAGCATTATACATGACCTGGCTCTTAAAGGAGTAGAAGCCCTTTCTGTTTATGTAGACATTTTCCTGTTCCTTGGGTGGTGCTTTGATCTCAATGTACATGCAGCCTATGGCACCCAAGACTTTAAGAAGTGTGCTATGGGGGTAGAAGTCCTGCATAGTTGTGGCTCTGTCCTTGGGGGTACAGGGAAAATATATATAGTTACTGGGATGCTGTAGCATAGCATTCAGGAATTGATGTACAATCCTAGATTCTGATGCCTGCGACACCCCCAGCATGTCCCCTGTTGGTCTCTGGAAGACTCCTGTAGCTAAAATTCTAAGTGCTACACATTCCTTGGTCTTCACAGTTTGCCCTTGCTCTCAGGTGATGATGACTGAGGTTGCAGAGTTCCTGGGGTGTGTCTCTACCCATCCTGTGGCGCTCTGCTATTTCCACCTCATGTGGGCCAGGAAGAGGTAAACAGGGTCTAAACCCCCTTCTTTTTTACCCAAGGTCTATTAGCAGCTGCAGCTGCATAGACTTGAGCCTGTTACACATATAGATGGAGAACAGCAGCAGTAACCCCTAACATTCTTTCCTTCCAGTGTAGTTTTAATGGCTGTATTCCAATAGGTTTTGGCATTTGAGGCAAAAGCCTACACTACATGCACATGATTGCTTTATAGTTTGAATAGCTCTGCCATTTTGGCTTGATTGATTAGTATGCTTTAAGCTGTTTGTGCTGCAATTAGCATGCCATGATGATTACCATGTTTGCACGACTCTACATGATGTGCCACTTATTGAATATAAATCAGCACGCAACCATGTAGGGTTTATTGAATCTAGCCCTTATGTCTATACGGTGGAACAAACTGTTAACTTCTTTACTCTATTGCAGGTTCCTTAGTTGCTCATCATAATGTGGTCTCCCACAATATGATGACCATGGTTTTATCGAAATAAAATGGGCCTTGCCACACAGTGATTATACTTATGAGGTGATTTAGTGCACTTGTCTTTGAACCATTGCAGTAATGGGATGCATTATGAGCCACAATTGTAGTTACTAAGCTCACTCCTGCCTGCACTTGGAATAGGAGGTCGTGTACACGTTATGCTCATGCATGGACACTGCAAGACTTATAGTGCCAACAGTCCATACTTGTGATCCCTTCTATCTCGCAGCCTAGTTGCCTAATGATGCACATGGTATGGGGTCCTTAACATGTGGCCATGCACATGGAACTATCATTTTCTTCTCATTCTGACCTGTAGAGTGGACACAGCCATATCTCTCAACTGTCCAGTATTTTTCAGAAAGTACAGATTTTATGACAGAAATAACAACAGAATGTCAAAACAAACAACTGGCCCTTTAAAATGTGATTATTTACAATTTGGACAGAAACACCACTGCTGTGTCATCAACTTACTGACCATCATTATCATAACAACAGCAATTGTGTGCTTTTGATGTATATGCAAGCTGACAAGAGGCTGTGAAGTTCTGAGGTTTCATTCATCTCTAAAGGACAAGACTGTTAAAAATTCACCTTCAAAATATTGCATTACACTACGTTAGTTGAGATTTTGTTTTGAAACTATCAGTTTGTAACTTTTCTAAATGTCATTATGAGCAAGCAGTTTCCAGCATTTAGTTCTATAGGAAACTATGCTACTGTAATCAATATTTGCTTTTAAGGCAAGTTTCCTGGAGTAGAGGGCAAATTCTTAACAGTGAACCAGGTAACCAGGAACAGACTGACTGGAGGAACAAAACAGGAAGGGGAAGGAGTAAAGGGATATGGCCTTTTTTGTATTCTTCCATTTAGCACCCATGGCGCCTTATAACCCTCAGACATTTTATGGGTCTGTCATCCTTAACTAAGTGAGTCACAAATTAATAACAGGAAGTATTAGAACATGCACCAAGAAATTAACAAAATTCAACTAAGACTGTTACTCTTGGATGTTCTGCAGTAGAGAAATTAATTTCTGATTTCCCCTTATTATTCATATTTTCATAACCGAGAGACCTACATGTTATTGAGGGGCATGTTGTGAAATACCTTTCATGGAAAAGAAAAGTACGTTGTCAATGTGCAATTACAGTATACTATACTGAAGATAGTGACAGTTATTTACTAGTAATTATGAACATATTAAATATTTCCATATGTAATTAATATTTCTAAAACTGGGTGATGTACAAACTATTGCATGGCATCGGATGAAACCTTAGATGATCCTGAAGAAAACTGTCATTGATATTTGCAAGTTGCACATCTTGAGAGATATTTGGGTTTATTTATATTGTTAATTATATAAATAAACACAAATGTTCATATTTCTGTAAATATCTTAATAAACATGCACACAGAAGGCAACATTTTGCTTCATGTGAATGCTTATATCTGAATAACAAAAGTAAGTCGACAAAATACATCTAAATTTTAGTTTCCAAGATGCAACAATTTGTTTCTGAAACACAGGATAAAAATATCATAATGGTTTTGTATTCATAATTATTTATTATAGCATTGATGTAATGAATGTAGCTGTACTGACTGTTCTCAATCCAAAGAAGACTTTTCACTGATAACATTACTGTTTGTAGCATTTTAATAGCTTTTATTGCTCACAAAATATTTGCATTTCTTTGTGTTATGTTTTTAAGCAGATTTTCCAGAAAACGCTTCAGAATGTAACAATGTGTATGGGCTAGTAGATGTGTTAGATTTCCCCATCAGGTAGGTCTTAATGAGTTAACACATGTCTATGATTTTGGCACTTTGTCCTAAATTCTTACTCTAATAGGTCGATAGTTACGGTGTCTTCTGTATAGTATCTACACATAGTCTATCCGTGGGATTCATGAACGAAAAAATTCCATGCAGGAGCAGTAAACCCACTCCTGCATGGAATATGGCCACCAAGCATAAGTGCATAAGTGAGCTGATAATGTTCCTGCACAGAAACCCATGCTGGATGTGAATTACCTCATTTTCTGGTGAAAAATATGCAGATTATGTAAAATGGTGATCCATGAAGCAGGCAGGTAACCGTGCAGGAACCGTGTAAGGTGCAGAAATGTATTCAGCTACTAGCCAAATACATTTTGGCAAAAATGAAAATGGAGCCATAACAGCTCCAATAAAAGTATGTACCCTAATCTGTAGGCATGCCAATGGCCAAATATATGGCCATTGGTATGGAAAAGCATTTAATTTTTATTAAAATAAAAGTTTTTTTTTTTATGGCCAATCTTAGCCATTTAAGCATAGGGCAGCATGGGGAAAATAAAAAAAATTAAGTTGAAAAGTCAATTTAAGGGAAACCTGCATTTTGCCATTATACTCAATGGCAAGCAGAATCCAAACAATGGCAGGCAGCAGTGGTTGCTAAGGGGAAAGGCTCATGTGTAGTGTAGTAACTATGGATTAAAGCAGTGAAGTATGTTAATGAGGGGACTTATACTGAATCACAAAATTCTTCTAAGTGCCACACTGCACCTAACTGTTAGGTGCTGTAAACACCATCATGTAGGTAGGAGGAGCAACTAACATGAAAATGGGGGGTGTCATGCTTGCTGTAAGCACATTGGAGCTCCGTTGCCCATGTTTGTGCTTAGCTAAGTACAGCTAAGTGAGGGTGTGTGTCTGAGGCTGTATACTCATATTCCATGAACTGAGGAGCATGTTCACGCCAAGGGGAGGGACATTTCTTGCTGCTTACACTAGCTAAATTAGTCTGCGTGGCACGCCAGGGCTTAAACAGGAAGGATATAGGGGGGAAAAAAAGGAAATAGCCGAACAAGGGAAATGCAGTACAAATCAGAAATATGGGATTCTGCAACTCACAACTGGCCATTGAAAGCACTCAATAATACAGCTGGCAGGTGGCTGCATAGCTGAAAATGGGAGGAGATGTAAAAAAAATAAGGGCAACAGCACAATAATGGAGAAATGAAATAGAAATCACTAATATGGGACTCTTCCAACTCACAATGGGCCATGCAAGGCACGCAATAATACAGCTGGCTGGTGGCTGCATAGCTGAAAATGAGAGAAGATGTAAAAAAAAAGAAATAAAGGGCAATAGCACAATAAAGGAGAGATAAAGTAGAAATCACTAATATGGGACTATTGCAACTTACAATGGGCCATGCAAAGCACACAGTAATACAGCTGACAGGTGGCTGCATAGCTGAAAATGGGAGGAGATGTAAGTAAAAAATTATTAAAAAAAGGCAACAGCAGAATAAATGCAATCATGCACAAATTACCAGTAATGCCTCTGACACTCACAGTGGCCAAATCAAAGCCATGAGTAATATAGGTGGCAGATGAAATGTATCAAAGTCAGCCAATCATACAGGCAGCATCTGCAGCACAACAGTATAAAGTATGGAAACACCTTACAGTCTGTATTTTCACACAAATGCTGCACCATTGGTGTATACATGTGGGGGAATTTTAACTGGAAAAATGTTAGGGTCTGCCATTGGTTTGATCCATCAGTATGTGCTAGAGGCTGACTGCGGAGAGGAGGATAATTCTGACAACCACCACAGACCAAGGAGGAGGAGAGGAGTGCTCAGACCCAGGGTAACCTACCAGTGGCTACATGATCTGGAAATAGTAGAGCACTACAGGGTGGACAGAGACATACTTCAGCAAATCACTGAGTTGTGCTGGCTTCAACTCAGAGCTAGAACCAACAGAAGGGAATACATCCCAGGGGATACCAAAGTATGGGTAGCCTTAAGAATTCTAGCTACAGGTACTTTCCAAAGACCTACTGGGGACATGATAGGGGTCTCAAGCATCTGCATCCAGGGTATTCCATGAATTCCTAGATGCCATGCTACCACATACCGGTGAGCACATTTACTTCCCCAACACCCGTAAGGAGAGGACGAGCAATATGCTTCTCTTCCACCATGTAGCAGAATATCTGGAGGTACTGGGTACTATAGAGTGCACGCACATCCACATCAAAGCACCACCTGGTGAACAAGGTAGGGACTACATAAACAGCAAGGGATTCCCCTCCATCAACTGCCAGGTCATGTGCAATGCCCAGAGCATTATCATGAATGTGTGTGCTGGCAGTCCTTGTAGCTATCATGAATGGCATTCATCACAGCTATACCAGGCATTTGCCAGTGGGGGCATCCTTTATGGCCATCTGGTGGGGGATGCTGGGTATGCACTGGAGCCATGGATGATGACACCCATCAGAAATGCACACGCACCCATGCAAGAACACCATAATGAGACACACACACAAACCCAGATCATTATAGAGTGTGTGTTTGGGATGTTTAAGTCACAGTTCCTCTGCCTGGGCATATCTGGTGGAGCCTTACAGTACTCTCCAGCCACATGTTCATAGTATGTGCCATGCTACACAATATGATCCTGTGGAAACAGCTGCAGCAGGAACAGCACGGGGGAGGGTCACAGAGCCCACCACCATTTCCAAGGTCCCCACAGACACAAAGGGACTCACAGGTGGAGGCCCCTGAGCCTGCTCACATAGGCAGATGGAGGCATGCCCAGTATGCTCACGCTTTGGCAAAGAGGCAACACATAGCACACACACTGACACTGTAGGGGCCCTAGGGACTGACACCTCTCTCTGACTCGCACATACACAGTAAAATGGATGACACACACATCACATTACCTGTAATTACCATATATAAGCAGTGTACTGTGTGCATCCAACATAGGCAACCCTCAAGCACCATCCTCACAATTGCTGCAAATACAAGGTAAGTCAGTCTTCTTAACAATAAATGAATGGAATAGTATGTTCTGCTAGCATATCTATGGTAATGCTATATGTTCTGCTACCATATCTGTGGTAATGCTACATGCATGCAAGGGAATAGGGAGGCCTACTGGGATAGCAGCACACAACTGACATCTATGTGGGACACCAGGAAATGTCTGGCTGAAATTGGTCTCCACACACTATGCAGTAGTACCCAAGGTGGAAAATCCTGCTGCAGTATATGTGTGGGGACAACTAAGTGAGGGTCATAGGTCACAGGCATGGATGTCAGGGTGGCGGTTCCATAACCAACTCTCACACCCACACAGCAAGTCGGCTGTAGAAAACCACAGAGAAATGTCTGATAAAGGCACACAAAAGGCAGCAATGTTGAATTAACCCCCTACAGACTCACACAGTGATAGCACAGTAGGACCTGCAGTTGCAATAAGGCTATGAATGGTAAGACGTCTGAAACTCAAATGTATGCCAGTACATTGTTCCAAAAAACAGGATAAAAGTTAGAACAATACAATTCGATAACAGCCACCAAAAAACAGCAACCACCTCAGGCTTAGGATAATCCAATTTATTCACCGACTAAGCGCTTTCACCAAATTAATGGCTTCCTCAGAGTCCTGAGTAAGCCATTAATTTGGTGAAAGCGCTTAGTCGGTGAATAAATTGGATTATCCTAAGCCTGAGGTGGTTGCTGTTTTTTGGTGGCTGTTATCGAATTGTATTGTATGCCAGTACATTCTGACTTGGGCTCTTTACTGATATGCCTCCAGCCCCCAAGACAGGGCACAATAGTATGGTAAATGGAACAAAAATGTAAAGCAAACATCAGCACAGGCTGTACAAATGTGTACATTTGACAGGTGTGCCCCCTTATAACAACACAAGTGCAAAAACATATGTTTGCATGGAAATAGCAGCATAGTACACATTGGCAGGGCTGAACCAATACACATGAAAACATATTACCTGTCCAGAATATGCAGGGGTCAATGAGCTATGTGTATGTGTAGTTAATACTGTCTGGATCTGGCCAGAACTTTCTCCTGGCAGTTGTCTTGCACTGCCCTAGGTACAGTGTTGTCTTTGGCAGGGCCATGTGAAGATAACTGCAGTGCCAACTGTTATGCATGTCAGTGAGACCCACTGCTCTCTCACTGACATACCTGGAAGTCACAGTGCTATGTGGAATATGCTGCACATATTAGTGACAGCTTGAAAGATGTGTAGCAGAGGTGCCAAGGCTTTTGTGAATATACGTGTTTTGTGGTACTGTTGCCAGTGGTCATTCTCAATAATCCCTTTTCTTATGTTTGCTTTTACAAATAATGGACATGCCTGCACAGCAAGTGGAACAAAGGCACAATGACAGACATGTGTTGTAAATATCATACTTACATACTAAGAAAGTTGGTAGGGTGAGGAGTTTGCAGTAGCAGGAATTGTCTGAAGGTTATGTATTCTGAAACAGTAATGTCTGTATTATTTTGTAACATCACACTCCAATTATATGTAACTAACTTGCCATAAAAACACAAGTTTAAATAGAAAGAATGAAACCTCTAGCCAAACAGCTGGACAACCTGCCAAAAAATGTACAGGTCAGAGCTATGCACACACAAGGATATGACATTTCAGGATAGAAAGATATCACACAAGCAGTAGATCCCCAGTCGGTATATCACCAGTTTGCTGGACTGTTTACACAGCTGTGCGTCATTACTACACTGGCTGTAGCCACACCTCACAAATGGCCTTGTTGGGCAAGAATCTACATAGCTGTCCTCATAATGTTGGTCTATGCATCATGCAACTAGTATTCCTCTAGTAAAGCACTGTGATGATCTGAGGATGTCTGGCACTGGGTAATGATACAATACATTGCAGTTTCAGACTACAGATATGTCAGAAAATGTCTGCTAAACAAAACAAGTACCCTGAGGAAAGTCCACTGTACTCTTGAGAGGTATGGCTGTATCACACAAAACCCTGGACTGGAGTACACCTGTCTCTAGAATGGAGTCCCACTCTAACTGTAGAAGGTCACACTGGGCATGCTCATACACAGGGAATCACAGGACATGTTGGAACCCATATTGGAATATATGACTGTATTGTGTATATATGTCCATGCATACAGACAGCTATGTACACCTCAAGTGTCCCCACACACACATCAGACAGGATTACCCTCAACTAGCTGTAGGTGGCCCATATGTAATATATCTGCATCTGTTGTGTGAGATACACAGACACATATATATGGGCAACATATAACATATGTCAAGCATACACACACATAGATGTGGGGAACTGAGAGACAGACAGTGATACATAGAGAGACACAGGGAGACACAGACAGAGTGAGTCACACACATGGATACCCTGAATGGCATACAGTGATGTCCTGCTGTGGACAGTGGTATACCGGTTGTAAACAGTCACACATGCCAGCCTAAAAGGTGAGCCCCATTGTGTAATAGTACTGAGGTTGGGTTTATAATATCACATCGTGTGTGTGTGTGTGTGTGTGTGTGTGTGTGTGTGTGTGTGTGTGTGTGTGTGTGTGTGTGTGTGTGAGACAGTTGTGTATGTGAAAGTGAGGGTGTGTGTGTTTGTTTCCAGGTGAACCAGTTTTAGGCCATTCCCACCCACAACACTTCCCAGTGCCCCACTTTATCAGTCCTACTGATGTCATTCCCCTTATTGGCACCCTTGGATAGTTGTCAGCCTAGTAAGCTCCATAGTGTGTGTAATAACTGTGTAACACAACAGTACAAATCACTAGCTAGACAGGAGTTCTAATCTCAGATCTGGAAAATGAGTATGCATGTATCTTTGTAAGAAGAAGTATTTTGATAAGTCTCCCACCCACTGCCCTACTTTATCACTCCTGCTGATGTCATTCCTCTTATCAGCACCTTTGGCCAGTTGTCAGCCCAGTAAGCTCTGTAGCATCTATGATAACTGTGTAACACAATAATACAAATCACTAACTAAACAGGCGTTCTAATCTCAGATCTGGCAGATGAGTGTGTGTGTGTGTGTGTATGTTTGCAATAAGAAGTATTTTGCTAAGTCTCCCACCCACTGCCCTACTTTATCAGTCCTACTGATGTCATTCCCCTTATCAGCACCTTTGGCCAATTGTCAACCCAGTAGTATGCACAATAACTGCATAACACTATAGTACAAATAACTAGATAGGCAGAGGTTTCTACTCTCAGGTCTGGCAAATATGTGTGTGTGTATATAAGTGTGTGTGCGTGTAACTGTGTATGTCTGTAAGAAGAAGTAGTTTGATAAATTCCCCAGCCAGTAGCCTACTTTATCATTCATGCTGATGTCAGTCCCCTTATAGGTTCACATATGTGTACTAGGCTAATGGCCCTGGAGCTATTACAAGTCTAGCCCATAGAAGTGCCCTGTCATTGTGCCACCCGATGTTAGTTCCCAGTGACCCCATCAAGTAGAGCTACTGGAGTGATCCCTGGGGTGAACTTTCTATTGCCCATCCACTCATCAAGATCTCTCTGGAACAGGGTCACCTAGGAGCTTTGTCTGACATGTATGGGAAGTCTATTCCAGGGCATGTGCAGTCTCTGAGTGAGGAGCCTGTCCTTCCAGCATGTTGTGTTGTGTTGATTGTGATAATGATCTTGAGGTCCCTGCAGTGTGTGGTGCAGATAGAATGTGGTGTCTTTAGATGTAGCATTTGTAAAAGAGCTGGGTCAGATATGGCTTTGTTAGTCAAGTGGAGATTGCTTCCAAGTAAGTGATATGAGATAGAGAATAGCTGGAGTCATTTGAATTTGTCTGTGTAGGACATGTGTTCAATGCCTAGGATCCTCATTGTGAAGTACTTCAGTTGCCTTTCCAGCTGTTGCAGGTGTCTAGTGAGGTACATGCCAAATGGGCCATTATACTTGATGATTGGTGTAATGAGGGAAGAGTACACAGGGAAAATGACCTCCTTCCTGGATGCAAAACCCTTGGCAATGAGATATGCCACATAGAAGAATTTCCTGTCCACAGTGGCAATGTGGTAGTTAAAGGAGAGGTTGCTGTCAACCTGTGTCCCCAGATCTCTTATAATGCATACAGTGCTCAGTGAGCTCCTATTGATGTGGTACTTAGTGGGAACTGATATTTTTACCAAAGGGGCTGATGATGCATTTTGTGGTGTTAAGCTTCAGGCCAAGTTTTCCACACCAGTCAGTGGTCTCAGTGAGACTTTTCTGTAGGATGTCTGCATCACTTGTGGAGTTAATGATGCCTCACAGCTTGCAGTTGCCTGTGAAATTGGTCAGCCAGAGTTCCTTTGTGTTGGCCTGGACTCCTGAGAAGTAGATGCTGAACAGAAGAGTACCCAGGACTGATCCCTTTGGACTCCACTCGTTACTAGCTGGCAGTCTGATTTGGAGCTTGCTCTACTTTTACACTGTGTGTTCTATCTGTGAGCCAGTTAGCAATCCCCCCCTAGTGATATGGGGATCATGCCTAGTTTGGTAGGTTCATCCATAATTCCTGACTGAAGAATGGTATCAAGAGCCTTGGCCAGATTGGTATAGGATGTATACAGTGCCTTAATGTCATACACAGCCCAGGGACTGACTCAAAGAAGTCAACCAGGTTGAGCGGGCATGATCTCCCTTTCACAAAGCCAAACTGTATGGGGTCCAGAGTCAGGAGATTACCTATATGTTTGTCAATCATGTCCCTGATGATGCGCTCCATAGCTGTACATATCAGACTCATCAGGCTACTGGACTCATAATTCCCAGGGTCTGTAGTTGCCACACCTTTATGGAGAAGGATGACTGTAGCAGTGCGCCATTGGGGAGGGACAAAGCCTGAGGTGAGGCTGTGACTGAACAAGGCACACAGATGTGGTGCCAGGTATCTTTGTAGTTCATATAGAGCACAGCTAGGGATAATTTGGGGTCCCATGGAAGTTGTATTCTTGCCCATGGACAATGCAGGTGTAAACTTAGTAGCAGTAATCCTGTGTGCCTTGCATTATGCTGGCATTCCGATTGTTCCCCTAGGTGGAGAGAGGGGTAAAGCTGGTACTGAATGCGTTTGCAAGAATGTTGGCAATATCTGTTTGGTCAGTATAGGAGGTAGCAATGTGCAGTAACTCAGAACACTTCTTGGTATTGGCATGGAAGTTGGTGATATAACTATCAAAGGATTTGTGATTGTTGTCAGTGTCTGCTGCAATTCTCCCATCATAGGTGGCTTTAGATGATTTCATAAGGGATCTCAATTTGTTGTTTAGGCTAATAAGGGAGTTTTACCACTCTTGGAACTCCACCTTTTTCTGCAACAGTTTCTTCCTTCTGTTGTACAGGTCTTTAATGGCAGGGGACCACCAGATTGGCATCCAGTGCTTGGAGGAGAGTGGCGTGGTTCTTTTGGGTATGGCTAGTTCCATGCATTGATGTACATGTTCTTATGAGTCCAAAGTCAGCTTTGGAAACATTTTTCAAAGTGGTTACCCTTGCGGGGGGTGTGGAAGAGATGTGGATTTCCATGGTGATTACCCTATGTTGCATCTGACCAGGTGGAGATTTACTACTGTTGTCAAGCAACGGTCCCATATGTTAGTAATCAACACTGGTCAAGGATGTTGCTTCCTCTACTGTGTGTCAGAATGAGCTGGTCCAGGGCATTGGAACTAATGAATTCCAGGAAGTATTGGGCCAGTGTATTGGTGCTTGAGTATCTTACCTAGTTGATGAAGGGGTAGTTGAATTCTCCTAGTATGACAGTGTTGGGTTGGACCTTGATAGATTTCAGGATGTTGAGGAATGTGGATTGAGAGTCTAAGGACATGGATGTGGTCCTGTAGCAGGCTATGACCTGGATTGCACTATTACCCAATGTCAGTTGTACCCGAAATACCTCAGATGCATTATGCTAGGATTCTACTCTGGATGTGTGCATAGCCATTATTAATATGGAGACACCACCACCTTTGTAGCTGTGGTCCATGTTTTGGGGCTGACAGGTGTGAAATGAGTTATAGGCTGGTAGTGCAGGGGTGTTGTCTGCTGCTGTAAACCAGGTCTCCATTTCAGCACAAATGTCAATGTTCTTCATTTTGAGGAGTGCTTCAAGGGGCTGCATCTTGAGATGTAGATGTCTAGTGTTGAGCAGCATGACCCTCAGATTACATATATGTATAGTTGTTACAGTGGTAATTTGATTTGGAACACCACCTAATAAGGCACTATAGGAGTGGCAAGACATTTGGCCAGTACCTGGAAACCCAGGGGTGACAGATGCGGACCATCTCTGGCAAGCCATTGCAGTCTGACAATCATGTCATCCCAGACAGATAATAGGATCCCATGAGAGTGACACCAGACACTTAAGCCAATTGTTGAAGTCAATCATTTGCCATTTTTACTGCGGTGTCATTCTGGGCGACAGTAGTATACTGTTCAGGGCTACTGTCATACCTGCCTGGCCCACATAATCTGAGAACTCCACCATGTCTCTTTTCATATAGTCCATGGAGGTGTGTCTTAGGTTATTCGCACACACACACATGGAGAATGACAGAGTTATACTTGTAGTTGTTGTGGAGTGACCTGACTGGGTCTCTATTTGTTGGATTCTGGCACCTGATGGACAGCTGACTGTTACCTTCTCAATGTTCAACCTAGTGAGTGGGACAGCTGTGTCCCTCACTATTGAGTCATCTATGATTACTGTATCAGGCAAGGTGGTTAGCCTTTGGGGCTTAGGTTGAGGGCATACTGTGTAGGTTAGATATGTGTCCTGTGGTTTGTGCTGTGTTGTGATTGGTCGAATAGGTGTCTGTCTTGGTGGTCTCTGCTGTTTGTGAAAATGTCTATTGAGTGCATCTGTGAAGGTGCGTGTGTGGTTATTGTTCGTATGTCAGAGCTGTGATAGTGGGTGTTCAGGAGGGGTATGTGCTCCACGTGGTGTGTTGCAGGTGTTGACCCTTCTCCTCTTGACCAGCTTGTCCAGTCTTCACTGGAGAGTTCATATCTTCCAGTTCAGTGATATAGAGGTATCTCTCACAAGTGTCAATGTTGGGACTTTAGAGGAGAGGGTTGTCTGTGTACATGAGGCAGTTGCAGCAGTGCTGCAGAATGCTCAAGTGCACCAGGTTACTGGGCAAAAGCACAGAGAACTGCATTTTATTCACGCCAGGAGGGATGGTCATAACTACTAAGTACTAGAGCTAATTCCATGAGGAACAACTACTGCTGATGGCTCTCATGTGTGCTAGAATAATTAATAAAAAACCCTGTTGAAGTGCAAATCTATTAGGCTATTTGAAGTGCAAAGAACTAGCAAGATCTAAGTGAAAAACTGAAGGCAGACTTTCTGGCACCTGTAACAGTTTACCTCAGTTGTGCAGTTATCAGCACCTTTGACCAATTGTCAGCCCAGTAAGCTCTGTAGTGCATGCTATAACTGCATAACACTATAGTACAAATAACTAGATAGGTAAGGATTCTAATCTCAATACTGGCAAGTGTGTGTGTGTGTGTGTGTGTGTGTGTGTGTGTGTGTGTGTGTGTGTGTGTGTGTGTGTGTGTGTGTGTGTGTGTGTGAGAATCATATACTGTGTGGGTTATACCATTTTGAGTTGTGTACCACCCTGTTAACTTCCCATCACCCTACTTTACTAGGCCTGCTGATGTCATTCACCTTAGAAGTACCTTGGGACTAGGGGAAATAATGTAAGCTTTGTGGTGCATCTGATAACTGTGTAACACTATAGTATTAATAACTAGACAGGTAGAGGTTCTAATCTCAATACTGGCAACTGTGTGTGCATTATTGAGTGAAGATCATATCCTGTTTGGCTGATACCATTTTGATTTGTGTACCATCCATGCATATTTACCACCTCCTGATGTCATTACTTTAGGGTCTATGTTAGTTACTCAACCATTCCGAATGTCGAATACTCGAAGTTCAAACAGGAAAGTTTGAAAAATAGAAATGTCGAAGCCGCAGAAATTCAAATTCTTTCCTAGGGAAATAATTTGGTTGGCTGTTTCCGCGACTTTGACATGTTCTTTACTGTGGTGTGAAAGTTACAGATCTGGTTCAGGTAAGTGTTCGAGTGTGACAGACGTTGGGGTTAGGGTGCTGGTAAAGTAAGTGTGCGATAGTGACGGGCTTTAGGGTTATGTTGCGGGTAAGGTAAGTGTGCAATAGTAACGGACCTTAGGGTTAGGGTTTGGGTTAAGGTTAGTGCATAAATAGTTGTGTATGTAAGGTGTAGTGTAGGTTTATTAGGTTTTTAGTGTGCCTGTGTAGTGTGTGTGTTTTTCAGAACAGTGAATATTTTCCCTAGGAAAAAATCATTGTTCTGAGGTTTTGATGTTGTCATATTTTGAACTTCCAAGTTCGAACATACGGTGTTTGAAATTTTGGAAGTTCAGTTATATGACATAGACCCTTACTTTATATAGTGTGGTAATGACATCTGCCTCACATGCAGCATGTTAAACCATTGTGCATGCCATACCAGTCCTCTGTACAGATGTCTATGGAATATCCAGATGTTTGCAACCTATATGTGGCGTGTCCCTTAACAATGCCCATGTATGTAATATTGTTGCCAAATCAGCCACAGTGAGTGTAGTGACACACATGCCAGCATCAGGCATCATACCTGACTGAAACATCATGCTGACGTCTGCTACACTATCACTTTTCCAAGCTTGTAGGAGCAATACATGACTCCACATCCTATTTCTGGTGGGTTATCTCACCATCCATGAAGGCATTCAGAACATTACATGTTGTAAGAGGTAGTGTGTTATGTCCCATGCATATAATCTATGTGGGACATGTCATGTGTTTGTAGTAGTACAGTACATCAAGGTGGAAATGTAGGTTTACTAATCTGTCTATTGCCAACTGTGTTTATGTTACTGTGTACACATCCCCTGTGTCAGTCCTTACTGTGTGTATGCAAAGGATATACCATTTTGTCTCCCTGTTCCACCAGGTGAACTCAAGAATACATATCACAAACCTGTCATACACGGTATCATGCATGCCCTCATCAACTGCATCAGGGTTGAGTGTATGGGAAAGAAATGTCAGGGTCAACAGGTGTTATCTGGTGAATCTGTTGCAGTTAATGTAATGGCAATGCTTGTGAGGGACCTGCTGACAGTACTGCAGTAACCTGTTCTGTATGTATGAGCCTGTGGTACTACACAACACTAAGTTGACATGTCTGAAGGCTACCTGTCTGTGACAAGGGGTATGTATGCAAGGTCACACTGTCTAACAACAGTGTCCATCACACACTGTTGCATGCATACACACCTGGTACATGTACATATAAAGCTATACATTGCCTATGACATGATTGGTGTATTCCCACTCTGCCATACTCCCTCTTGGGAATGTCTACAGGGCCACAGCCTGCAGACACACAGACACCTGGAACACAAACAGAATACAGCATGTCAGACTACATTCAGTCAGTGGTATTAACAGCAATAATGCATCCTGGCTAATAAGGTACATACGCCTGTATGTGTACCCATAACAAATGCAAGCAGACAGCACCTTACATAATATTATATAGCTACACTGTACTATATTCAACTTGTGCATCAGACCCATATTAGCATATCCCTGCATCGATGGTATGGGATGACAGGGACAGGTAACATCATATGCAGAGGGTGTGGTGTGGGTTTTCCAGAGGCCTAAGCTGGGCCATACGGTTGACATCATGTGTGTGTGTGTGTTTAGAGGGGTATCCAATAGATGGGCTGTGCAGAGGTGCTGTGCATGTCTGGAGGTGACCTGCCTGTGATACAGATGAGTTTGTGTATGTATGCACACATTCAAACCATGTGGCTGCCCTACACAGGGGTATGTTGGACAGCTGTGGACGATACAAGGCAGGGTGTCCAGTTCATCGTCTCCAGCCACGGACATGGGAACTGCTCCTGCCAGGGGTATCACTGGCACCACCAGAACCACGTCCAGATACAGTATTGTTTCCTGATGGTGACCGCTGTCTGCTGGATATGTGCCCCTGATGGGACCAGATAGGTTCACGTGACCATGGCCTGCTCTGGTGTGAACTGGACAGCAACCCCTGTTCGGTAGTGCTGGTGCCACTCCCACTACGGGAGTATGAATGTGCACATCCCCGTAGACTCTCAGCTGTTGTTGGTGCTGACCTACATCCATGTAGCTGATGCCCATATCCCACCACACTCTGTAGCACAGACATGCCATGGTCAATCATTGCCAAGGTCTCATGCCACCATTTATTCATGACCTCAGTATTCTGACATATGGTCTCAACAAGGTCATGTATGTCACCATGTAAATCAGGAAGAGTTGTATCCACCACCCTGAGTATTTGTCTGGTGTGGCATTCACTACGTGCCTGTGCATCCATGACAGCCCAAAACATGTGTCTGGTGACTCCTGCTGTGGCACTTGTGACAGCAGATTGACAAGCAGTGGTCCTCCTGCGAGCACCCCTGTCCATCCGCCTGTGTGGGACCTTGCCTGTACTCTGGCTATGGCCAGTTTCTACACCCACACCTGCCATAGTCACCACACTAGCCTGTTCAATGTCACCACCTGCCAACTGTCCATCATCTGTGGCCACTGTTGACAGGGTATGTGTGAGCATTATCACTGTGTCTGTGGATGGTGTAGACAAGAGTGGGATGCCAACCAATGGCACAGATTCAGCCCCTGACAACTCCACCTGTACCTCACTATTCCTATCATTACTGTCAGAGTCTGCAGAGATAATGACATCAGTTTCCATACGGGAGGGACCCCAAACCCCATTGCCACCTGTGGGGGAAAGACAACATATGTACATTAATACCTGCATTTTGAGGTTGGCTAGTCCATACATACACACACACACACACACGTGCACAGACACACGCACGCATGCACACACACACACACACACACACACACACACACACACACACACACACACACACACACACACACACACACACACTTACAGCTGAAGTGGCACAAATATGTTACACAGACCACACATTATCCAAATGGTGACATGCATGACACACAGCCCTCAACATCATGCATTGCAGCCAGTTTTACTACATGTAACTAACAATATAGAGCTATGCGATACGTGATTAGTGGTAGTAGGTGATGGCCCTTCCCCAGCACAGACTGCACCCATGTACACATCATTGCTGTTCACCTGTATAGCACAGTGGCAAGTACTACAGAACAAACCTCACAACTGTACAGATCCTCGCAGGATGTGTAGATGTCTGGCTCATATGTTTACTTTGTTTTTCATAACCCCTGTATTTCTATGATACATAACTGGGATGATCTGAGTAGTAACATCACTAATTAATAACATACATTTGAGTGTCAGACCTCTAAACCAGTAGTAAATGTATAGTCACACAATTCCTGTTACACCACCAACCTTCTAAGCTTACAGTGGATATGATAAGTGTAAACAACCCTGTTAACATGCCATGTTCTTATAATATATGAGATGACACCACAATTTGTATTCAAGTATGTTACCCACCTTTCATGTGACATATGACCTGTGCAATACAATCGATAAACAAACAAATGTGTTACGTGTAAAATATAATGACTGCAATATGTACAATATGGTGGTTGCATAAGTGTGCACACCCTTAAAATGATACTTTGTTGAAGCACCTTGTAAGTGACTTGCAGTATTCACTCTTCTTGTGAAGGTGTCTTTCAGCATGGCACATTTGACTTGGCATTATTTGGCCACTCTTCCATTCAAAGGTCACCCAACTCTGTCAGATTGCAAGGGCAGCTCATGTGCACAGCCCTCATCGGGTCACACTGGGGTTTGTCTATCTGGTTTAGGTCTAGGCTGTGGCTGGACCAATCCATAACGATGAGTGTGTTCAAGTGGAGCCTTTTGCAGGTAGCTTTAGAATGTATACTTTGGGTTTTTGTCATGTTGAAGGTTGACACACCTCCACATCCTCAGCGTTCTTGCAGACGCCTGATGGATTTGGGCCAGACATGAGTGTTATTTGGAACTGTTCAGAATTCCCACCACCATGACTACAGGCCCAATTCTGGCTTTGGAACAGCATCCCCACAGCAGGTCACTGCCACCAGCGTGATTCACCATGAGGATGTTGGTGTTCAGGTTAAGAGGGGTGTTGCTTGTGCACCATACATACCTTTTGGAAATGTGGCTGTGAGGTCGATCCATAGTCTCGTTACACCATAACACATTTCCACACATGCCTTTGGGAGACTTGATGTGCTGTATTACAAATTGTATCCACCCCTGGAGGTTTTTTGGTGTGGGGAAATGCTTCCATCTTCTGACCATACCCCATAGGCCAGACGTATGCAGAATATGGGAGAGTGTTCTCACATGTAGTACACAATACCATTACTTGCGAGAGATTCCTGCAATTCTCTCAGTGTTGCTGTATGTCTCCTGGCAGCCTCCCTGATCAGGTTTTGACATGCCTTGTCATAATTTTTGGAGGGACATCAGGTTCTTTTCAACAGCACTGTTGTCCCATATTCAATCCACCTTTTGACAGCTGTCCCCACTGTGTTCCATGGTGTATGCAATGCTTTGGTAATGTTGTTGTACCCTACTCTTGACTGATACCTTTCAAATATGAGATCTCTTTGCTGCTTTGTAAGCTGTCTGCAAGCCATGGCTGTTGCTGTTGCAGGCAACTGAACAAATGTCATGAATATCCTACTTGGACAGCAGACTATTTGCTGTTACTCAGAGTGCCTTTACTTGATGGCAGGTGTGTACCTAAGCAGACTGAATGCTGTCAGTAAATCACAAGCTGCTTCAATAAAATATTATTTGAAGGGTGTGCACACATATGCATCCAGCTTATTGTAAGATTTGTATACTCCATATTTGGTGCCCAACAGATTGATTGGTTATACAAGTGAACTGTTTATGTCATACATCACATTACAGGTTGGAAAGGTATGGACTGACATATTGTGGTCTCAATTTGTATATATATCACAAACACCTGGCATCTTAACAGGTGTGTGTACACTGTTTATATCCACTGTATGTCAGTAATGTTTCACACATGTCCCTACCTTAGACCGTTTGTCCCCCCATTTTGTTGGTCTCTGTCAAGAAGTCTTGCACTGACAGGTTGTGAGGTATGCTACAGGGATGTTACATTCTCTTCAGATAGGCCCCTTTGATGACCACAGTGATGCAATAAAGTTAACCCCACCACAAGTGTACATGCACATAAAGCAATATGGCTATGAGTGACAGTTTTGTGCATGGTATATTGCATGGCCTTCACATGCCTGTGGTATTGGCAAACCACAACAGAACAATTCCATACTCACCAGCTTCAGGTTGTCATCACACATGCAGACTGGATGGACCTAGGTAGTTGTGAGAGAGAGAAGTATTGTCAGCAGACTCACATGTGGCATTGGTACAGGATGGATGCAGCATGTCTGCACATTTAGAGTACAACCCCAAATACTACAAAAGTTGCTGTCCTTCACCATAGATGTGTCCATTTGTGCATTAGAAACCCCATTCATAACTGCAATCTGACCTGACACGTGCATGTAGATACTCTGCAAATACAAGTATGTCTGCTACACTAGTCTAGTAATCTCCACTGGGGCCTTACCTGCAAACACCTCATCCATTGTCTGGTTGCCACCCACCTCCAGCATATGGGGAGGTCTGTACCCTGATGTTGTACTGGGATGGGTGTCCCAAGGTTGCCGAGGAGCTCCTCAGTGGGTGCCAGTGGGGGCTGCATGGCTGAGCCCCCACCTGTGGCTGTGTGGTCCCTAGTCACTGCTGCAGCCCTTTGCTGGTCATGGCGTATGAGGTCATTTGCACGATGCTGGACCTGCTCGTATGTACATGTGTGCAGGCCGACATCATTTACCCTGTAGACAAGGTCATCCCACAGGCTGGTCCTCTCCCACAGATGTTGCTGGCTCCGGCCAAACATTATAGCATGGTTCTGTAGTATGGCTTCTATGATTATATTTGTCTTAGCCGCTGAGAAAGTAGAGCTTTGTTGATGTGACATTGCACCTGGAAGACATAAAAAGGGAGACACATCACAGGAACTCATTCATTTGGCAACAGTATGTACAGAACCTGCACAGCTACATTGAATACCAGTAGCCACCACTCACAACCACAACACACCCCTGTAATCGATCAGCACTGTATCTGCTTGCATTGCACTGCTGGTCCTGATGTGTCATATTCCTCCCAATGAGGGCTAGTTAATTTTATAATCCTCTACTCCTCATTCATGTCCAAATAATGTTCTTTGCTATGCCTCAGACTCACCAAACAGCCGAAAAATAAGTACAATGAAAGAAAAGGTGAGACTCCGCTGGATGTTCCACTGCTTTATTAAAATACACAAAAAGTTGTATCCAAAACTGGTAAGAAACTCCAACAAAATGAATATCCACTGACAAGCGCTTTCAGGTTAAAACCCTTCATCAGATCACATACTAAAAACACTTCCTGATATTTAAAATACATGTCAACCAATGAGAGTTAGTAAAAAGCCCGCCTTTTCTGCAAGGCTGGTTTTAAAGGTACACAGTCATTTAAGCCCGGAGTTCTGTGGGCCATCAATTCCAAAATCCATTTAGACTCCATAGATTCAGTTAATAGTTTAACATCACCCCCCCTATTGTTCATGACAACATTAACCACTGCTTTGAATTTAACATTCATGTCCAAATAATGTTCTTTGCTATGCCTCAGACTCACCAAACAGCCGAAAAATAAGTACAATGAAAGAAAAGGTGAGACTCCGCTGGATGTTCCACTGCTTTATTAAAATACACAAAAAGTTGTATCCAAAACTGGTAAGAAACTCCAACAAAATGAATATCCACTGACAAGCGCTTTCAGGTTAAAACCCTTCATCAGATCACATACTAAAACACTTCCTGATATTTAAAATACATGTCCACCAATGAGAGTTAGTAAAAAGCCCGCCTTTTCTGCAAGGCTGGTTTTAAAGGTACACAGTCATTTAAGCCCGGAGTTCTGTGGGCCATCAATTCCAAAATCCATTTAGACTCCATAGATTCAGTTAATAGTTTAACATCACCCCCCCCTATTGTTCATGACAACATTAACCACTGCTTTAAATTTAAAATTATGTGTGGGGTGGGTCTCAATATGCTTATATAAAGCATTATGTGCATCTTTATTCCTAATTGAAGACATATGTTGCAATATTCTTACCTTAAACATATTGTTGGTCTTGCCAACATAAAAACATATGCATTCAGTGCACTCCGCTATGTAAACTAAATTACTTGTCCTACAGGTAGATTTTGCTTTGAAATTAAAGACATGTCCACTGACTGGATGTGTAAAGGTGTGATCTTTATTTATAAATTGGCATGCTTTACAATATCCACATGGGACACTGCCATTTTTTTCTTTTAGGATACAAGTTTGGGTTACTGTTTTCTCTTTACAAAGGATATCTTTTAGATTCTTGTTTCTCCTATAACCAAATTGTGGATAAGCCCCCACTATATTTCTTAACTTATTATCTCCCCTCAAAATATTCCAGTTTCTGTTGACACTATCCCTGATGTCTCCTATATTACTGCTATATGTAAACAATACCCTTGGTTCATTAGGTTTGTGTGTGGTATTAGTGGTTCTTATTTCCCCTTTATTACATTTAAGCCATGGCTTAAATCTATTATCTCTTTTTGTGTGATTGGTATCAACCACTCTATTAACCAGTTCTCCTCTATAGCCCCTTTCTAAAAAGTTGTTCTTCAAATTAACCATTTCACATTCAAACATCTTATCATCCATGTAATAAAGGGGAAATAAGAACCACTAATACCACACACAAACCTAATGAACCAAGGGTATTGTTTACATATAGCAGTAATATAGGAGACATCAGGGATATTGTCAACAGAAACTGGAATATTTTGAGGGGAGATAATAAGTTAAGAAATATAGTGGGGGCTTATCCACAATTTGGTTATAGGAGAAACAAGAATCTAAAAGATATCCTTTGTAAAGAGAAAACAGTAACCCAAACTTGTATCCTAAAAGAAAAAATTGGCAGTGTTCCATGTGGATATTGTAAAGCATGCCAATTTATAAATAAAGATCACACCTTTACACATCCAGTCAGTGGACATGTCTTTAATTTCAAAGCAAAAGCTACCTGTAGGACAAGTAATTTAGTTTACATAGCGGAGTGCACTGAATGCATATGTTTTATGTTGGCAAGACCAACAATATGTTTAAGGTAAGAATATTGCAACATATGTCTTCAATTAGGAATAAAGATGCACATAATGCTTTATATAAGCATATTGAGACCCACCCCACACATAATTTTAAATTCAAAGCAGTGGTTAATGTTGTCATGAACAATAGGGGGGGTGATGTTAAACTATTAACTGAATCTATGGAGTCTAAATGGATTTTGGAATTGATGGCCCACAGAACTCCGGGCTTAAATGACTGTGTACCTTTAAAACCAGCCTTGCAGAAAAGGCGGGCTTTTTACTAACTCTCATTGGTTGACATGTATTTTAAATATCAGGAAGTGTTTTTAGTATGTGATCTGATGAAGGGTTTTAACCCGAAAGCTCTTGTCAGTGGATATTCATTTTGTTGGAGTTTCTTACCAGTTTTGGATACAACTTTTTGTGTATTTTAATAAAGCAGTGGAACATCCAGCGGACTCCTCATTCATGTCTGTGTAGAGGGATAATATTGTCCATCTTCCATGCGGATGGGCTGTGGATGGTCCCAAGGCTTGGTGTGACTACAGTGTGTAATGGAGTTGGGAGCACATGCCTGAGTTTATGTAGGATGTAGACAGGGATGTTATTAGGTCCCACAAATACTTATGTTTGTTGCCTTTCAGTAGGTAATATGTACCTGCTCACTGGTGATGAGGAGAGGGGTGTGGGTGCTGTGCATATCCACCTATAGTGATGCTTAGCCAGGGGGTGATGTTTGCCCTAAACCTATCTGCAGCAGGTTGGCTATAGTATGTTGTGTGTGTAAGTGGTCTGATTGACCGCCATTACAGGGTGGGTTGGTTTGTTGCCTCTGAGATTACAGACATATGTGAAGATAGCCTTGTGAATGGCCTTGGTGGATGTGTCCAATTTGTACTCAAAGTTAGCCTTGCAGTACTCCAACTGTGACCTTATATGCTTGATGAGACAAAGGCTAACGATGCCAAGTTGGTGCCAGCTCCTAATTTGCCCTTTACAGCCAATAAAGGGACCAAGTCTGTGGTTTGTGTATCGTTGCTGTCCAACAAAGGCGATTATTCTACTTTGGTGGAGGCAGGTTTTACAATTAAGGTATTGCTGAGTCCATACAACTATTTTGATGTTCATATAGCTGTGTGTAGTAGGCATGGACACACAGTCATAACACATTTGGACACCTCTCCAATTTCATACAAATAATCATGCTTATTGTAATACTCATGACTGTGTCAGGGCAATGCAACAACCAGTAGCTGTAGAAATGTCACTCTGTTTGATGCACAGTAACTAAGATTACACACGTCTACAAGATGTACAGCTTATTTAACTGACATTTTGCATCCCATGTCTGTTGTTATGAGGTGGCCAGATACATTTACTCATACTGTAGGTAATACTTTATATACCTTTCTGTTCTATGTCAGTATGGCACACTGTATTCACACTCTTGCTGCCCAGTTATCCCTCTCAACCCATTAGAGCAGAACATCTGTAGGATGCCACAAATACATGGGGGGGCAATGGGACAAAATTAGTGACACTGTCTTAATATTGCTGTAACACACTTGAGTCATTCAATAACACAGTATTCTTTGCATTGAAAGACATACCCGGAGGATGTCCAACACTCATATGACAGGAAGAGAGGAGAAAGGCTAGGAGTGTGGTAGTGAGGGTAAGAACTTTTAATGTTGGCAGTATGACCGGTATAGGGACAGAGCTAGCTGATATGATAGCCAGAGGAAGGTGGGTATATTGTGTCTGCAAGAGACCAGATGTAAGGGGAATATGGCCAGGTGTATCAGAGGCAGGTCACAATTGTGCTATTAAGGCATGGCTGGGAAGGTAAAGTGGTAGGGGTTATCCTGATGGAAGGGTGTTTTTGGAGGATGGCATGAGTGTCTGATAGAGTGATGTTTATGAATCTGGAAATGAATGGTGTAATGATGAATGTTGTTAGTGCATATGCTATGCAAGTTGCTTCTGCAATGGATGAGAAAGAGAAATGTGACGTCAGTTGGATGATGTGGCGATGACTGTACCCAAGGGTGAGAGAGTGGTGATTGCAGCAGATTTCAATGGCTATGTTGGTGAAGGGAACAGAGGGGATGAGGAAGGGATGGGTATGCATGGTGTTAAGCAAAGGAATGCAGATGATGAGATGGTAGTGTAATTTGCAAAAAGGATGGACATTGCTGTGGTGAATACATACTATAACAAGGGGGAGGAGCATATGGTGACATACAAGAGTAGAGGGAGATGCACACAGGTGGAATATATCCAATGTATGAGGGCCAGTTTGAAGGAGATTGGAAACTGTAAAGTGGTGACAGGGGACAGTGTAGTTAGGCAGCAGAAACTGTTGGTCTGTAAGATGATGTTGATGATCAAGAAGAGTGTGAGGGCAGCACCAAGGATCAAATGGTGGGAACTGGAATGGGTGATTGTGAGGTGGAGTTCAGGAAAGAATTAAGACAGGCACTGGGTGGCAGTGACAATATACCATATATCTGGATAAGTACAGCAGATCTAGTAAGGAGATGGCTAGAAAGGTGCTTGGTGTGACGTGGATGGAGGAAGGAATACAAGGACACGTGGTGGTGGACTGAGGAAGTACAGGACAGTACACAAAGAAAGAGGCTGGGGAATATAGGAGTGGGATTGTTGGAAAGATGAGGAAAGTAGACAGGAGTATATGGAGCTGAGGTGCATGGCAAAGAGAGAGAGGTGGCAAAGGCTAAGGATGAGGCATATGATGACTTGTATGAAAGGTTGGACACTAAGGAAGGATGAAAGGACTTGTACCAATTGGCTAGACATAGGGACTGAGCTAGGAAGGATGTGCAGCAGATACTCACAAGTGAGGAGAGTGTGTTAAGCAGATGGACATTGTACTTTGAGGGGCTGATGAATGAAGTGAATGAGAATGAAAGTGAGATGGTTGGATGATGTGGGTATGGTGACTCAGGAAGTGCAATGGCTTACCAAGGAGGAAGTAAGGATAGCTATGAAGAGGATGAATACTGAAAAGCCTGTTGGTCCACATGATATACCTGTGGTAGCATGGAGGTGTTTAGGGGTAATGGCAGTGGTGTTTTTCACCAGATTGTTTAATGATATCTTGGAAAGTGAGAGGTTGCATGTGAAGTGTACAGAAAGTGTTTGTGTACCATTTTAAGAATAAGGTTGATGTGCAGAGCTGTAGTAACTTCAGAGGGATAACATTAATCAGTCACAGCATGAAGTCATGGGAAAGAGTAGTGGAAGTTAGGTTAAGCAGGGTGGTGATGAGTAGTGGTCAACAGTATGTTGTCATGCCAGGTAAGAGCATTGCAGATGTGATGTTTGCTCTGAGAGTGTTGATGATGTAGTACAGAGAGGGTCAGGAGTTGCTTTGTGTCTTTCTGGACATAGAGAAAGCATATGACAGGGTGCCTAGAGGGGAGTTGTGGTATTGTATGAGGAAGTCATGAGTGGCAGAGATACATGCAAGACTGGTACAGGATATGTACAAGGGTGGTGTGACAGTGGTGAGCTCTGCGGCAGGAGTGACAGATGCATTTAAGGTGGAGGTGGGATGACATCAGGGATCAGCTGTGAGCCCTTTCTTATTTGCAATGGTGATGGACAGGTTGACAGGCAAGATCATACAGGAGTCCCCATTGACTATGATGTTTGCAGATGACATTGTGATCTGTACTGAGACTAGGGTACAGATTTAGGAGACCCTGTAGAGGTGAAGATATGCTCTAGACAGGAGAGGAATGAAGGTCAGCAGGACTAAGACAGAATATCCATGTGTGAATGAGAGAGAGGGTAGTGGAATGTTGAGGATGCAGGGAATAGAGCTGGCAAAGATGGATGGGAATGAATGATTGGTATCAACATTTTAGAGTATGACGACTGTGAAGGACAGGTGAAGAAGAGAGTATAGGCAAGATGGAAAGGGTGGAGAAGAGTGTCAGTACTGATTTATGACAGACAACTACCAGTAAAAGTGAAAGGGAAGTCTACAACAGGGTAGTGAGACCAGCTATGTTATATGGGTTAGAGAAAGTGTCATTGACAAAGAGGGATGAGTCAGAGTTGGATGTGGCAGAGTTACAGATGTTAGGATTTGCAATTTTTGTGATAAGGGTGGATAGGATTAGCAATGTGTATATGTCAGGGTCATCCCAGGTTGGACGGTTTTGAGACCAAGCCAGAGAGGCAAGATTACATCAGTTTGGATGTGTGCTGCAGAGGGATGCTGAGTACATTGGAAAAAGGATGGTAAGGATGAAGCTGCCAGGTAACAGGAAAAGAGGAAGGCCTCAGATAAGGTTCCTGGATGTGGTGAGAAAGGACATGCAGGTGGTTGGATGCAGAGGACAGGCAGAAATGGCAACAGATGATCCACTGTGGCGACCCCTAACAGGAACAGCCAGAAGAAAAAGAAGGAGATGTTGTAATGTCAGTCTTCACAGATTTGCCAATGATTTGCCAGCCATAACACACCTGTATGAGTAAATGACTACAAATTTGAGGCACACATATGGTCAGTGTGCATAACACTGGACAGGTTAATGTTATGAGCTCAGTATATTATATGCAGTTCAACACACACATGTGCAACTGTACTTTACTATGCAAATACCATGTATAGTGCCCTCACATTTCTGAGACAACCAAGTATATCATAGTTGTATTCACAAGTAAGATATAGATATGTACAACATCCCAGTAGCTGGCCTAGCATTGTCACAGTCAGTATTGTTCAACACACACTGCAGTAGTAGTCATATCTGAGCCATCCTTTCTGGGGTGACTCAGGGGCCTGACCTATGATCTATGTCACTGAAGACAGACTCAAATGCTATGGCCATAGGTACTGCTCAGCAATATATCAGTACAGCAAATCTTGTTGAGACATATATGTTACAGTTTCTATTTCCCATTCTTACATACCTCCTACTGCTGTCCATTACATGCTTACTTGTTTGACATACTTGTTTGTTTTATTCAAGTGTAGGTGGTTATGTCATGTTTGTTTTTTTCTTTTTCTTTTTGCTGTTTCTCTATCTCTCTCTCTCTCTCTCTCTCTCTCTCTCTCTCTCTCTCTCAATGATATAGGGTGTACATCTGTTTTGCATAGGCATCAGCTTGCCTTTTGTAAGTAGTGCTCATGAGCAGCTGATGGCCTATGCACCAAATGGAGTCCCCCACTTGATAATTGCATGCAGGACAGCTGTGTTGTTATTCATATGGCCAATGGCATGGCAACACACTCCTATCATTGAGTACATCATGTGAGCATTTTCCTTGCCAGTGAGAAGAATTTTATGGAGGTGTGTAAACAACAGCATCACAGAGTGTATTTGGAAATACCTCTTACAAGCAAAACTGTGGAGACAGGCCAACAGAATGGGGGAGAATGTTCCAGACATAGGGACAGAATGTAAATATTGCTATTATACATTTGGATTAATGCTAGTCTAACAGGGTTTGTGTGGACATGGAGTTCCTGTGTGATTTTAACTCTGACAGTGTTGTGTGTTCGACATAACTCTCACCTGTATGGCTACCCGCAGAATGGCCAGAATTTGGACTCCTATGTTTGGTGTGTTCCTCAGGCATTTTTTTGTCTTTGGAAAATCAGTAGCATACTCTGGAGATTGCAGTCGATAACTGCTAACATCCATTTGTGTTTCTGACCTCATATCCCTCAGAAAAGATATGTTACAACTAACCCTGTTACAACAGCAACATTCTCAGTTTATAACAGCAATATTTCAAATATGCCCAGTTTTTGGACCTCTGTCCCACAATTATGTCTGGCTTTTTGTCAAGATGTCATGCAGTAAGAGGTTGATAGGTATGGTATGTGATTATTTACTGCCTACATTCCTGACATTATCCCAGTGATGTATCAGAATGCCACACATGTTATGTGGAAGAGGCCTTATATATGAGGGGAAAGCCTAGACATTCTGTGGGACTCTGTACAGTTGACAGGTCTGTGTATTTCTGGCAATTGTTGACAGACTGTCAGTATTGTGTAGCAGTGTCCTGTGTCAATGTTATTTGGGCTGTGTAGGGAGGGGCATGGATGTATGTGTTATGGCTCCTTTTCTATTTACCTGTGCATGCTGCTCCTGTTTCTGGTGGTCTATTGGCTGTATATGTTTGTAGGGGCAGATTGAGACATATCCCATACCACAGTCAGGCATCATAGTACACTGTGAATTGAGCCAATATATGTGGGGGCAGTGTGTGAGTGGCAAACATGTTGAGAATTTTTTGTTCACACAGTCTTTATATTGTACTGTTCCTTTGGCTTACTGATATGTTACTGTGAGACTGTGGTTGAACTGGTTGTGGGTATTAACTTTTAGACTGGTGTCTGTGTTTCAATGCTGTGACATCCCTGTAGTGCCTGATATATTTACCAATACATGTGTAATTCCCCCTAGCATATTTGGGTTAGTGTTGCGTCAGTCTGACTGTAGTTTGGACAGTGCTTGGTGACATGCTTAGCTGTGTGTGTGTGTGTGTGTGTGTGTGTGTGTATGTGTGAATTTTATATGTATGTCACTATTTATATTATGTATATATTTGTCCATATATATGCATCTCCATACATATATACATGTGTATATGTATAAATATGAAACTTGACTGATTCTATGGAATCTTTTCCCTACTGTTGAATGACTATATGTTGGAAAGAGGATCATCAATCTTTCCAGCTTAAATGGTGTGGTGGTATATTGCTCTGACTATGGTATATAGGGCCATGTGTTCGAGACCTAGCAGGGCTAATTATTTTGTTGCTCTTACTCCCACTTACTCACACTTACACCCACACTAATTCTTTAAAAGAAAAGAGAAAGGGGTAATAGGAAAGTGGTGGAAAAGGGGCACACAAAAGGAAGAACAATATGAAAGATAGCTACGGATGTGCAGGATGGGTGTACGGAAGGTCCATAGCTGTCCATTTCCTATACAGCAACAGCTGTGCATTTGTACAGAATTTGGAGCTGAATTTGGACACTCAAACCCCAGAGAGAGGAGTGAGGACAACATAAATGTGTTGTTAAACCTGCTAAACATAGCTTAGCTAACCATTGCTCACAGCTCATTCTCATAATATACCACACTAATGACTTAATTTAGTAAGTGTATATGATTTCCATTACATGACATGGCTGTATGTGCTTTCATTACAGTAGCAAGAGGTGTAATTATACTGTATGGGACATCTGTATACATGGGTGTTTTCACATGTTATATGCACTCACACATCCATTTTACACCAGCTACAATATCCTGGGTGACAAAAATAACTTACCACATATTTTAATATGAACATAGCACTTTTAACACTGCTTTCCCATGTAAATTTGGATTGCTTGTTGTATTACTCGAACCATGTATGCAGGCATGCAAAGCTGGGACTCTGACCACTACACTATCTTGGCTTGGGGATTTGAGCTGCATATTTTTATTTAGCACCTATTGGATATTAGTATTATATTACTATATTAAATGGAGAGTATTGATGTTTTAGGCCATGTCATTGAGGACTGTTGTCATGACATAATGGCATACATTTCAGTATCAAATTTGTATCCCTCTGAACAGTAACACTAATGCATAACCTGTTTTCTATCAACTTTCTGTCTGTCCGCTGTGCAGATGAGATGACACTGGTGCTCAGGCTGCGGTTGACAACATTGCAGAATGGGTCTGAGAGCCCATGCCTGTGTTCATGTTGGATGCATCCAGGAATGGTATCAGCCCTATGGAGACCTCTATGTGTTGCCTTTCAGAGGGCATTACAGACCTGCTTCCTGATCATGAGGGGAGGGAGGCAGGTGCTGTACATGCACATGTGTACCTATGGGGGACTAGGAGGTGATGTTTACACTTCACCTGTCTGCAGCTGGTTGCCTATAGCCATGGCATATACGTATGTGGTGTTATTGACAACCACTACAGAGCAGATATATGTGTTGCCTCTGGAATTGCAGACACATATCTGGAAGATTTAGTGATTGGCCTTGGTGGATGTCTCCAGTTTTCACTCAAAGACAGCCTTAGGGTACATCACCTGTGAACTTATTTGCTTGTGCAGAATAAGGTGACATGGCTTCCAATGAGGCACCTGTTCCTTCTTGGCCCATCCTGTGATTATTTCCACCTATAATGATAGTTGTGTATTGCTGCTGTCCACCACAGGTGTTCAGCATACCTTGAGGGGGTTGATGTCCTGTCGGGTATTGCTGAGGCCATAAAGCTATGTAGGTGCCCACATAGTATTGTGGTGTGGGCCTGGGCACTGTTGCTAGTTCCAACATATGGGGTGCCCTTCATGTGGGCCTTGCCCATTTTCCTTGCCTATGTGGGGGACATTATGGAGATGTGGGGGCTACAGCTTCACAGACAGTAGGTGGAAATACCTCACAGGACATGTGGAGACAGCCCAGCAACATGGGGGATGAAGCTTCAGAATTGGGTACAGACTGTATGTCATTAGTGCTGTTATACACATGGAGGGTTGCTACACTGACAGGGTTCATCTGGACATGTATTTACTGGGTGACTTGACATCTGACAATGATATGTTTCTGAGATACCTCTCAACTGGCATGTCCTCAGACTGGCCAGATGTTTCCCTGTTATGCTTGGTCTGTTCCTTGAACATCTGTTTTTGTGGGGTTGGTAGGATAATGTGAGGACTGTAGTCAGTAACTGTTGACATCCATTGGTGTGCCAGACATCATATCCTTCAGGGATGTTATGTTACAGCAACATGAGTAACACCAGCTACTGTTTCAGTTTGTAATACCATTATGTGTGATATGTCCTCTTTGCAGCCCCCTGTCCCACCAGTATGTCATGTTTTGTCCAGATGTCCTGCACTACAAGTTGTAGAGGTGTGGTATATAATTAATTACCAACTGCACTCCAGTTATCATACCAATAACCTGGCAGACTCCTGGCCATGGTATGCAGCAGTGTCCAAGATTATGGTTCCACACCTTGGTAATTCTGTGGAAATCTGTACATATGACAGTTATGTATGTCTGGCCATTGTGAACAGACTGCCAAGGTTATGTAGCAGCGTTGTGTATAGATGTTTGTTGGGCTGGGTAGGGAGGGCAGCAGATGTGAGTGCCATACATCCTTTACCTATCTGACTCTGCATGTTGATAGAGCTGCTGGTGGTCTATCAGGTCTTAATGCTTGTAGGGGCTGACTGTGAAATGTTCTGTAACACCTCAGGATTCCCAGTACACTGTGAATTGAGCCAGTATATGTTGGTGTAGTATGCGACTGGCAATCAGGATATGTTTGTTCAGACAGTCGTTCTACTCTAGAATTCTTTTTGGGTACTGGTATGTTGCTGTGACTGGTGCACATGTTTTTGGGTAGACAGTTTTGCATCACTTTCTGCTTTTCACTATATTTCCATCCCTGTAGTGCATGCTATATTTGAATATACATGGGTAATTTCCCAGAGGTGATGTGGGAGAGTGCCATGTTGGTCTTGCTGCACTTCATAAGGTGCTGGGTGACATGTTTGGCAGCTGTCAGGGGATTTCCATTCTGTTACATCACTGCGATCATACCTCTACACTGTCCAGAGGCCTAGACATTGCCCAGATGTGTGGCTCATATGTTTGGCCTGTTCCCCAGACAGTTGTTGTCCTTGGCTAATCAGTAGGATACTCTGGGGAATGCAGTCAGTAAATGCTAACATCCATTGGTGTTACTGACTTCATATCCCTCAGAAAAGATAAGTTACAGCAAAGCAGGCAACACCAGCAACTGCCTACATTTACAACAGCAATATGTCCAATATACCCCTATGTTTTGGCCTCTGTCCCCCAATTATGTCAGGATTTGTCCAGATGCCATGTACTAAGAGGTTCAGAGGTATGTAGCATCATTATTTATTGCATTAACTCCTGCTACCATCCCAGTGATGTCATAGACCCCCAGACATGTAACAAGGAAGTGGCCATAGATATGAGTCCTGTGTTTATACATTCTATGGGAAATTGTACATTTGAGAGTTCTGTGTATGTCTGCCCATTGTTAAAAGTCTGTCTGGATTGTGTAGCAGTGTAGTGTGTACATGTCATTTGGGCTGTGTAGGGAGGGGGTACATGTGAGTGTCATGGGCCCTTTCTATCTGACTGTGCATGTTGCTCCAGTTTCTGGTTCCTTATCACCTGTATTTGTTTGTACATGCAGACCATAACATGTCCCATAACACTTCAGGATTCCCACTACACTGTGACATGGGGCAGTATATGTAGGGGTAATTTGCGAGTGGCAAATGGGATTTTGTTGCTCACACAGTCATTATACTGTCATGTTCAGTTTGCTTACTGGTATGTTGCTGTGACTGTGGTGCAATTGTTTGGTGGTATGCAGTTTCACACTGGTGTCTGTTTTCTACTAATGTTACATCCCTGTAGTGCCTGTTCTATTTGCTAATGCATGCATACAGCCCCAGAGCTGAACTTGGGCAGTGTTACGTCAGTCTGACTGTAGTTTGGATATTGCTTGGTAGTTCAGTGTAGTTTCTCTAATGTTGTGCTATGTCCACATATTTGTGGGATGTCCAGTTGTCTGGTCAATATCTTTGGTCTGGTCCCCATAACTGTTGTGTATTCCTGACACATCAGTGGGATGATGTGTGGATTGAGGTCACTAACCAATGAGAAGCAATTGAGTCCTGGAATTGTGATATTTCAGTCAATATATGTTAGGACATACAGTGTTACTACATCAACTTTCTCAGCTTATCTACTGATGTATTTTGGATATGTCCCTATTTTCATGCCTTTGTCCCCCCACTTTGTCAGACTTGGTCCAGATTCATTGCACTAAGGGGTTCAGAGCATACCTCTCCACTGCCAGGATTTTCACAGAATGTCCAGATGTTTGAACACATTTGAGATATAACTGCACTGCATGTTATATAAATGCATATATATATTTTTTTCCTTCCTTTATATTTTTATATATGTATATCTATATTATGACTCTACGTTTTCATATATATGTTTCATCAGACATATATATATATATATATATATATATATATATATATATATATATATATATATATACACATATGTGTGTGTGTATGTCTACATACGACACACAAATGATTCCACAAAGCTTTCTCCTTAATGTTGCATGCCTCTTTTAATGATATGTTTGAAAATACTACATTCACTTTCTGCAGCTCAGATGGTGTAGTGGGACATTTCTCTGACTATAGTATTCAGGGTCATGGGTTTTACACTTGGGATTGCTACTTTTTTTAATTAATGTTAAATGACCAGAATGCATGATATGCTTGTTAAAGCATTGCACATTTTTACAGCTCAGCTGGTGTAGTGACATTTTGTTGTGATTGTAGAGGAAAGCATCCTGGGTTTGAGACTTGGCAGGGCTGACTATTTTGTTGCTGGTCAGAACAAGGTCTGATGGATATAGAGTGATTAAGGCATGTATAAGTATATTATACTTATAATTTTATATTATAAAATAATATTTATATACACATTATAATTTTACGTTTACCTTCCATGACATCCCCCTATGTGTTTTCATTAAATTATATTCTTGTGTGACTATACTGTATAGGACACGTGTGTTTATATGGGGGTTTCACATCTTTTCTACACTGACATCTCACTTTTGGAACTGCTACACTACCCTGGTTGACAAACAAAGTTGCAACATAATTTAAGTTTACTAAAATAATCTCAACACTACTTTCATAGAGGAAAATAACTTCCCTATTTTGGGACTTGAACCATGAATGCTTGCATGTATAGCCATGACTCTAACTACTACACTACCTCAGCTTAGAAAGCTATGCTAAACTATGCTAAGTGGACAGCCATAACGTGCATGCCCACTTAGCTACACTTAAACATTCCTTAGGCTAGTTAAAAAATGTATATATTACTATTATATTATTAGGTTATATGGGTGTGTATTGTGGTGCTCTGACAACTACTTGGGACTGCAATTGTGAAATACAGGCATTGATTTAGCTTTCAGGCTTCTATCCTTCAGGGACTCCTTCTAATACATATCCTGTTATCTATTAACTTTCTAATTGTGTGAGAGCAATTTTTCAGGTGTGTCCCTAATGTAGCTTTATTCATCCCATCATTTGCGCCTTTGATAACATGAACTGCTGTGAGGGAATATTGCCATACATTTGCTTTCAGACTTCTATCCTTACGTGATTCATGCTGATGCATGACCTGTTCTCTATCAACTTTCTCTGTTTGTGGGGCTGTACTTGTGCTTTTTCACTTTTGGGAGATTTATTCCTCATTATGTGTGTATTTGCACACATTTCCTGCTTTAGCAGGTTACAAAAGTGTCATATGGCACTTTAGCAATGCAGGGGGGGGGGTGTCATAGAACCTGTCACACACCCCCTACATTGCTTTCTTTTGCTGGTTTTATTTCAGTGTCTGCAGACACTGAAATTATCATTTTTTCATTTCAGTGCCTGTGGACACTGAAATACTGGCATAATAATAGAGCAAAGCTCTATTATTATGCCAGTTTGGCTTAGAAAGTGCCATACGGCTACTAGTTGGACATGCCCCCCTGAACTCGTTCATGGTTCATGTCCGTGTAGATCAAGCAGCAGCACACCTTCATGAATATGCAAGGTGCGCTGCTATTCTAAATGGACATGAACCACTCCATGCAAGAATAGTCTTATTCTTGCACGGAACTGCTTGAATCTGGGGGTATGTGTTAACAGATAGTGACCGCTGCAGAACTAGACCATAATGTTATTGATTTACTTTTTTATAAAAAAAATACAAAAAAAGGAAACAACTCATGAAACTTAATAAAAAAACGAATTGTTTACCAAGTACCAAAGTACCAGTACCAAAGTTTCTCTCTACTCTCTCTCTATTTTCTACAATGCTTCAACTGGTTTGCCGTCATACATGTTAACACTACTACTTCTAATCTGTAAAACATGAATGGCATTTAGGAACTACTTAAACTCTACAAACTCTGCTACGCATACACTAGTCCAGGGACGGTTACAGTCTGACTAAATCTCAGGCATATGCCTTGCATTGAATGGCAAATCTATGTTGCCATTGTCATTTCTGGTAGAATTTAGCAGCTCAGGTTGGGTTTTGTCACTTGGCCTTTCATCCGTTTTATATCGCCCTTTTTGTATGCTTCTTTTTAGGAGTAAGCAGACTCCCCTGTATACCTTTTGAGTGCGTCTCTCACCACGCACTGTCTTGCCTACCCCTGTCTCTTGTTTCCTGGGGCCTCCCTGACTCTGTCCTTTCCCTTCCTTTATCTAGCGACCATCATCTCTTTACATTGAACATAGGTGAATACCACACTCGATGTGGTACCTGCCCATACTGAACTAAATGCTCACTCTTATATGTAACATTATATGTATATTACCTTAATTGCTTTTTGTTTAGGTGCTTTTTAAGTATTTTTCTTTGTCTTCTACAAGTGCTGTTTAAATCTTTGACTATCTCTAGTGCATTACTAGGTATGATATTTGCTGTTTATGTGATTAATTACCAGTTACCCTAAGTGTATTAACTAGTACAGACTGACACTATATTCTGCTGTTTAAAGTGATTGCATATTTTGTTTATTTGACTTGGTGGACCATCTCTTACTATGTGTAGATAAGTTACGCAACTGTAATAGAATCCCACTACTCTTTTGCACCCACCACATTAATCCCACCCCACGGCCCTAACTGCCTGGAATTCCACCTCCTGCCAAACTTCTGTGGACTGTGTCCTCTCCTAGTGGACTTAATCAAAGTATGTACTACTCACCTGGAACATTGATATGCTGCCTGTAATCTCAGGGCTACCCCTGTGCTGGCTGTAGCTTACCTGCTGACCGCCCCCTCTCCACTACCTCATTTCTGCTACTCTAACCTGCTAATCCCTCTGTCCTCCTACACCCCATGCAGCCCTACTCCTCTCCACTGTTAAGCACCCCCCCCCACTATCCAGATCACTCTTCCCTATACCCATTCCTCCTTCTATTCTGCTTGTGTCCTCACTAACACAGCTAGAGATCCTAGGCTCCCTCTCTCTCCTTGCCCTACCTTGCTCTCCCTTAAGTTTCTATAGTTGTACTGTGTTTCTAACCCCCTGCTACCCTAATCTCTGGTCCACTACCTCTGCTTATAGCTAAATCCCTACACTCTCTTTTCTCACCCTTTCACCTCTTCGCACTGATTGTTTTCTACTGGGTTCTTCCTTGCTGGTGCAGCCCCGCTCCGTTCACCCTCGCTACACTCGAGCTCACTTTGCTCCCCTACCCTACCCCCATTCCCACCCACCTCCAGAATAGTGTCCTTTATACTTAACCATCCCTCCCCTTCCTGCCAAGCCACCCACTACTATTCCACTTCCTGCTTATCTCCACTCCCACATTCCATTCCTAACTTCCTCTCCCCACACCCAGTCCAAACTAACTTCCTTTCCAAACTTCCTCTCTTCACACCCAATCCAAACTACTCATCATGCTACATCTACTTATATATGCAACACTACTCACTCTACTCTATATTTCTACCTCCTATCACTACTACCTCACATATCCATTCCTCTGTTCTCCAACTTCTCAGTCAATCTACAGCTTTCCTACTCCTTCATCCTTCACCATTTCTCCAAACCTATTTAACACTTCTACCTCAACTCTATATAAAAGACACATACTACACATTCTCAAACCATATAATAAGATTAAACCTAAACCACCCAAATACTATCAACCTTTCACATCTATTACTCTTCTCACAAAAGACCTACTCTCCTCTGGGGACATCCACCCAAACCCAGGGCCCTCTACACCTCCCCTCTCCCCATCCCCCACATCTATCTTATCTACCCCCTTCTCAGAAGTCTCTTCCAAAAACTTACCAAACACACAACCCCTATCTCATAACTCACCTCCATGTAAACACCTAACCTTCTATTCACTTAATTATCAAAGCTTAGCTAATAAAACTACTGAGCTACACTCATGGATTGCTTTCAAAACCCCTCACATCCTATCCCTATCTGAAATATGGCTCAAGTCACATATCTATAACAGTGGAATTCTCCCTCCTGGCTATAACATCTACTGCTCTGACAGACCTTCAAATAAAGGTGGTGGCGTAGCCATCTTCTACTCTAACACCCTTAACTTATCACCTTACCCCACATCTATTCCCAGCTTCCACCCTGCTGAACTTCTCATCCTAAATATCCATCTGAATGCACACAAAAAACTAGCTGTAGCTTCCATTTATATTCCTCCTGGCAACAATATAACCATACTGGAAAACATCTTATCCTGGTTCACCCTCAACATACCCTATGAAACACTCATTCTTGGTGATGTCAATACAGACTGGGCAAAACTATCTACTGACTCTCCCTTACATAGCATTCACCTTCATGGTTTCCACCAACTCATTTCCACCCCAACTGGCTTCCACAAAGACTCAGCCTCCAGCTCTATAATAGACTGGATTCTCACCAACACCCCCCCCCCATCACTACCACCAGCCCACAACCTTATCAGACTCCCTTAGTGACCATCTCCCTACCTCCATTCTAAGATACAACTCTCACACACTTAAACCCCACCTTTTCAAAGACTGCAGAAAACTATCTACATTTAATTCTTTACAGTTTAACTCTATACTACAAAACATTGACTGGTCCATCCTTAAACAAATCTCTCTAAATGATTCTGTTAACACTTTTAACAACATTTGCCTAAATACTCTGGACTCCCTAGCTCCCTCTAGGAAGATTCGAGTGAAATCCAGTCATGCTCCCTGACTTTTAAAAGAAACTAAGTCCATCATGAAACACAGAGACAGTTTCTGGAAAGCCTGGAGCAAATCTAAACAAACACCTCTTCTACTCAAATACAAACAACTACGCAATCTTGCTAAAAAACAGGTAATAATAGACAAGAAGTCATTCTATAGCTCAGGCCAGAACAAATATAACTCAAACCCTCGTAATTATGGACAACACTCAACAGCATCTTCTACCCTGGTAATCCCTCTAACCCCTCACCCTACCCAAACACAACTCCAAAGGAAACAGCTACCCTACTTAATTCACATTTTATCTCCTCCATACAAAATCTCCTACCATCTCAACCTACCTCTCCCTCAGTACCTGTCCCCTCACCCACCCCCAACACTTCACCCTTTCACTTCAAGCCTGTGCCCATTTCCTACATCAAATCTCTACTGCTCAAACTCAAACCATGCTCCCCCTCCACTGACAAATTACCTCCGACCTTCCTCAAACTCGCAGCTGACTCTATCGCCTACCCAGTAACAATATTAATAAATAGATCTATGCAAGAATCTACTGTTCCTACCCTTTGGAAATCCTTCTACACTATCCCTCTCCACAAAGGAGGTAACGCCACTGACCCTTCAAACTACCGACCCATTGCCATTCTGTCCCCACTATCTAAGATACTAGAAAAATGCATCCACACTCAATTTAAGAATCACCTTCTCAATCAAAACTTACTCACCCCTACCCAACATGGCTTTCACCCCTCTCACAGCACAACTACTGCTCTACTCTCCTTCTCTCACACCATTGCAGAATCTCTGGACAACAATAAACTTACTTCCTGTCTCTTTCTTGACCTCTCCAAAGCTTTTGATACAGTGTCTCATCCACTACTACTATCTAAACTCACTAACTTTCACCTCTCCACCTCCACCCTCAACTGGTTTGCTAGCTATCTGTCTGAATGCAAACAATCAGTTAAATGGCTCTCTTCCCCTTCTCCTTTCTTACCTCTCTCTACTGGTGTTCCACAAGGTTCCATCTTGGGTCCCCTCCTATTCAACATCTTCACCAATGACCTTTTCACCTCATGCCATCAGTCCTCACTTATACAATATTCAGATGACTCCACAATCATTTCTACAGCCAACAACATCTCCAACCTACACTCCCTAACCCAAACAGCTCTACTTTCCACTGAACAATGGCTTTCAGAAAACTTACTGATTCTCAATCCTACTAAAACCAAACTCTTACTCTTCCTACCCCAATCTCTTAATCATCATAAATCCTCCTTTGTCATTAAGTCTTGCAATAACACAGCTATCCTACCTGTCACCCACACAAAACTCCTTGGAGTCATTATCGACGATGAATTAAAATTCAATCAACACATACAGCAATGTATAAAGATAACACATCAGAAATTAGGTCTATTATACCAAAACAAAAAATATCTCAGTCCCGAAGCTAGACTCACTCTATGACAAGCACTCCTCCTCCCCTCACTCCTCCATGCTGCTCCAGTTCTCACAAATATCCAAAAAACTACCCTGAATAAACTCCAACAATCCTACCACAAAATAGCCAGATTCATCACCAACTCCCCCAAACAACACACACCACTTTATTGCTTTAAAGTCTTTACAATGGCTAGGACTCTCACAACTACTACATCTCTATCAGTTTCACATGTTGCACTCTATGCTCTTTAAACCATCCTGCTGTCCACCCTTATCTCTCCTTGTCTCTGTTTACACCCTATCTCGACCCCTCTGCACCTCTAAAAAACCTCTAAACAACAATTGCTTGATATTTACCACCCAAATAAGTCAGTAAGTAAGCTACTCTGCAAACACTCTGTGGCCCAAGCCTGGAACAAACTACCCCTTGATATTTGCTCAATCTTTCACACCCCACTATTTAAAAGAAAACTAAAGACCCATTTACTCAATTCCAGAATTTGCCCCTGCTATGACCCTACATAATTCTCTCCTCCCCCCATATTGGAATCACTCTATCCATCCTTTTCATACTTCTGAACTATATCCCCACTAGTACAGTTACATAGCATCAAAAAAAAAAAAAAAAAAAAAAAACAAAACCTTGTGCTGTCATTTAACTATTGTTAATGTTGTTTTGTTTATTGTTTTACTACTGTAATGACTAGTTTTATTTCTATTGTTTGCTGTGCTTGTATTCTACTGTAGTGTTTTTTATTGTACTATCTGGAGCTTTTCTCCTCGGGTCTCCACTGAAAATGGGACAAAATCCCAGTTGGACAAACCCGGTCAACAAATGTCAATAAATAAATAATAAAATAAATAAAAAGTAACAAGAAAACAAATGATACACAGCTCAAGGTATCCAGCAATTCAGTTTTTTTATATATAAATAAATGTATTTATTTTACTTTGATACCAGTTTACTAGTTAATCTAAATAAAACATGATTATTTTGGTTATATTTTTTTCATTCTATCACTTCTCTTTTTAAACTTTATAGATGTGTTACTGAGTGGTGGTATCCCACAATCCTGTCTTGAGTGGAAGGAGTTATGCTATTAGGCATGCAAATTTCATAATAATTAACTGGAGAGATTTTTTTAGACAGATCTCTACTTTTCATGAATCCTTGCCCAGATTATGAATTACTCTGGTTGATAGGCACAGACATAGCCCCTAAATGCTATTGGCTTCATCAGGACTACCCTCTTGGTGCAACCAAGAGACAAAATTAATTCTCCTCATGCTGCACAGGGATTATGGGGAGCTTCTACTGGGGATGTATGATGGCCAGTGTACACAACCAATGCCTGATATCAGAGTACCAGGGTGGTGAGTGATGTCGCTGGTCATACCCACTGTGTTGAGCAATGCTGGCATAAGTACAATGGCCTGTGGAGATGCCAACCTAATCTGCTGCCACAATGAGAGCCAGAGGTTGTGGGAGAGGCAGCTATCTGTAGTAAGCACTGTATATTTAGTTTTGCATTATATTTTCTGAGTATTGTCTTTTGCTGTCCTTGTCTTCACTAGCAAAGGTATATTGCACTGATTACTGTCTGTTTAATATTTCACAATAACAGAGGAGATTTGTTTAGTCATAAGGCCTGCTAAATGAGAATTTATAGGCTGTTCTGGCAGTGGAAAATTGTACTACATTAACATGGTTAATTTAAAATTCATACAGAGATGTCATACACATGTGTTAATGTGGTGGATTTTTTTTTTCCTTTCTCTTTTTTGTTCACTTTTTCTGGAGGGCCAGCTGTGATGCAAGATAAGATGCAGTGGCAGTCAACTTGTCTGTTGATACATTACTAGTGACCCCCAAGACCTGCTTGTCTGCAGGATATGAAGGTCATCCCGAGGAAAGTGACCTGGAGGACTAACTAGTGGTCTCTTTGATCACTGTGCAGTGGAGGATGAAGACTATTCCTCTCATAATGGCCCACTGGGGTCCTACTGGGTGATTAGGCAACAGGTGCAGTGACTGTTTGCAACAATGGTAGGACAGTAGCTGGACACCTGCATGATACCCTTGAGGATATCCTTGAGTGACTGATAAAGTCATACAGCTGGCAGACTCATCCATGTGGCCATTAGAGAAGGAGCCTGTCCAGGAAGTCAGTTGACTAAGACCTGGGCGGTTTCTCCTGTGGGCCAGCAAAGCAGGCAGGTCCTCAACCCTGCTTAATCCCCCATCATGGGTTTCCCTTCCTTCTGTGTCATTCTCCATAACCTGTTTTTAGTCCAGCCCACCCATTTATCAGTTATTTATCAATTTTTGCATCCCCATTGTGTCTATACTTGCGTGTATACTTACTATGTCTCTCTGTCTCTTTCTGCAATTTATTTTGGTCTCTCTGCCCATGCTATCTTTGCCATTCCATCCTTTCTTCCCTCACCTGCTCATTGTTACCAACCCATCTGCCTTTCTTCATAAAAAGGAAAATGGCAATTTCTCTCAGCTTCTTCCTCATGTTCTTCCCTTCATGTTATCCATGTGCATGCCTTCCTCTGCTTCCTTTTGCCTTATTTCACAATGCCCTGTTCTCTATTTTTCTCACCATTCATATGATAAAATGAGTTTGAACTTTACTGTGTTGGGCCTCTGTGCTAGCATAACATGTTTTATTTGCATGTGAATGTATATAGTATCTAGCATGCCACCTTGTTGTGCTTCTCATGTTTGTTACATGACCACACATAGCACAGCTACTGCACTAGGGTAATGGCTGCTATTCATATGGTTGTGATCATTTTACTATACAGCCCATTACCAGCATGCCAGCACTAATGTAATCAGATTTTGGCAACATCATGCTAATCCATGTATATGGTTTAGTGCAGCACCTTGGTGTTAATGATCTTTCTGAATACCGCCTCAGATATTAATGACTTCAAAAGTATATTTAATATCAGACTAAAACTCCTGTAGATATTTGAAAATACTAAGAGATCAATCCTATTCCAAAAGAGCTGTACCCTGAACACAGTATTCAGTTGCAAACCATCATGCTGGCTACTAACTCCAGATGCTATGTTGTGTCTACAGCCATTATCCTCCATTCTACAAATTTGTCAGGATTTGTGCTTGGTATCAGCCATTAATGATCTAGACAGCAATTTAATGAGGCTTTGAAGCTCAAAATTATCTAATTGTTAGGTGAGACTGGACACAAAGCCCAGAAATGTGCATACTGCTTTCATTAGAAGGTGCCACAGTATATTTTTGTTTCACTTCAGGAGAAGAAAAAATATTGAAAAAGTGTCTCAGACTGAGTGGCTGCCATCTCTGGCCTTAGTTCATCTAGGCCTAAGGCCATATATGTCATTAGATATTGATAAGGCTTTCCTCTTCCATATGCTTTGGTTGGACATAGGTGGAAAGTATTTGAGAGGTTACAGTTGATTAAAATGCTGAAAAATGCATGGACGTATGTTTGTTTTTTAATGCTATTTTCACAAAGGGAAGTGACTGAGGTGACTAATAGCAATAAATATATTTCTTTCTTATTGCTTTCAACTGGGAGTTTTAACTGACAATGTTTATAAGACTGATTAGCTGTGAGATGTGGCATTGATTCATATAATAACATCATGCATAATTATATGGTAAGATAGTGGTATATGTTGCAGCTCTAATATTATTTCCTGATTTATCTTTTATGCACAGGAGAGTTTTGCGGCTAGGTTGTACTTATGGCTCCCTACTGAAATTTTGCCACTCATAATGCTGAGTGCCAAAAAGCCGAAAAAAGACTGAAAATGTGGAAAGAGTGAGTCTTGAAAATTTGTCTTCTTCTTCAAACTTCTTTTTGCAAGGTATATATGTGGCTACGGTGGTGCAGCAGTTAGCGCTGCTGCCTCACAGCAAGAGGTTCTCTGGTTCAATTCTTGGCCACCCTGTGGTCATGTGGGTTTCCTCTGGGTGCTCCAGTTTCCTTCCAAAGACATACTGTAGGTGGATTGGACACTCTAAATTGGCCCTAGGCATGAGTGTGAGCCTTCTGAGGAAGGTTGGGCACCAGGCTGGCAACTCAACACCATAAAACTCCACTGCCAATCATGAGCAGACAGGTGATCTGCTGTGGCAACCCCTAACTGGGAAAAGCTGAAATAACACACATATATATATATATATATATATATATATATATATATATATATATATATGGTCTGAATCCAGAATTCAAAATCCTGAATCACAAAATACTGAAAATATACAGGACACAAAGAATGACAATATTTCAGTACAAGGACAAAGGATAGTACTTTTCACAAAGTATGGGCAGGGGGGCAAGTTCCCCTGCACCTCCCCATGTGGGGGGTTGTGCCCCCACACCCCCTGCTAATTAAATATATAAATTCCAAGATTGCACTCCACAGAAAAAAATAGCAAACATACCATCACATCTGTTCATGACTGCCTGTTGTAACCTTAGTAACATTCCCTTTTAACTTGCTATACTACAACATAACTCATGGCAGTGTAGTGAAGTGCGATCTTGGAGTTGATATATTTAAGTAGCAGGGGGTGTGGGGGTGCAGGGGAGCTTGCCCCCCCAATTATATTTGATGGAATGTAATCTGGTTTGTATTCTCTATAGTCAGTATATGTATCCTGTGTGTTTTCAGTGTTTTGGGTTTCAGGATTTTGAGTTTTCAGGATTTTGAAGTTTCAGGATTTTGGGCTTCCAGATTATGAAGTTTTCTGAAATTCAGGATTGTGATATTTCAGGATTCTGAAGTGAAACTATTTTTATTTTATTTTATTTTACATTTGTTGACCGGGCTAGTCTGGCTGGATACATGTCCATTTTCAGCAGAGGCCCGAGGAGAAAAGCTCCACTAAATACTAAGTACATTACATAAAAAAATCATTACTCTAAGATATAGCAAAAATCAGAAGTCATAAAAACACAAAGAATGAAAGATAATTTCAAAGAGAAACAAGTTTACAATATGCAGTTCATTACATGTTAACAATTGTACATAAAATGTACATACTTAAATCTGAACAGTAAAAGGAAGAGAAATGAAAAAGGTAGAGATGAAAAGAGTGGAGGAGAAACAGAGTACGAGAAAATGGTTAGTCAGGTGTACTGCAGGAACAAAGCCAATGATTTTGGAAGTACAGTTTAATTTTCTGTTTGAATTGTGGCAGGGATGTAGTCAGAGTTATGTCACTAGGTAAGAGATTCCAACTTCTACCTATTGTGTTAGTGAATAGAGAACCACCTGCTGTGTTGTTTACCTTTATTGATTTTGTCATGAGTTTACTAGAGGAGTGAAGTGAGTTAAGATTGTTGTAAGGGATTAGAAGTTGAGAGAGTATTGGGGTGTTGTCAGGTAGGTGTAATATGTTGTGGCCTATAGTGAGTTGAGGAATTATTAGGTAGTTTTGAAATTCAAGCCAGCCAAGTTGTTTTAGGTTTATACAATGGTGGGTCCTGAAGGGGTTACTAGTGGCGAAGAGAGCTATGTTGTTATAGCAAGTTGCAAGTTTGTTAAGATTGATTTTCTTAAGGTTTGTATAAATGGGGGAAGCATATAGGAGAGTAGATAAGAGATGAGATTGTGCAATTTTGGTTCTAGTTGCTGGGGTTAGAAAAGGTTTGATACGATATAGGGATCCAATTTTTCTGTTAACAATCTTGATGGTGTTGTTAATGTGCTGATCGAAGGAGAGATTATTGTCAATGGTTATTCCTAAGAGTTTTGTAGTTGGATCAGGTGAGATGATAGTGCCATTATTTGAGGAAATGGTAAAGTTTAAAGGGGGGGACCGAGTAGTGGGGGAGAAGAGGAGGAGTTTTGTTTTTTTGGCATTTAGTAGGAGAAACCGTCTAGAAAACCAAGTTTCTACTGTGTTAAAGGTATTTTGGGTCAATGAGCTCAGTTCAGTAGAGGAAGGTGCCAAGCAGATAAGGGTAGAATCATCTGCGTATTGTATGCAGGTTGCTTGTGGGATTGCAGTCTGAAGATCATTAATAAAGAGGGAGAACAGAAGTGGACCAAGAATGGAGCCCTGGGGAACTCCGATGGAAATGGGCAAGAGTGATGAGATATGGTTTTCCCATATTACTGCTTGTTGTCTATTGTTAAGATAAGATCTAAACCAATTAATGGCTAGTTTATCACAAGAGAGAGATTCAAGAATGTTAATTAAGAGAGAGTGGTTGACCATGTCAAAAGCTTTAGAGAGATCAATGAAAAGAGCGGAAGAGAGAGTATTGTTGTTTCGATTTTTGTTGATAGTATCTACAAAGGATAGAAGGGCAGTGGTGGTACTGTGGTGGGGTCTGAAACCATGCTGGCAGTTTGCTATTATGCTGTGAAGAGAGAGATAGTGTACCAGTTGCTGATGAATACATTTTTCCATGATTTTTGCTAGGGGTGAGAGAAGGGCAATTGGTCTAAAGTTGGAAAGGTCAAGGGAGTTACCACCTTTATGTAGTGGGATAATATAGGAGACTTTCCAGATATCAGGGATGGTTCCTTCTTGGATAGTTCTGTTGATAAGTAAGGATATAGGATATGCAATTTCTTTGGCAGCTTTCTGAAGTAAAAGAGAAGGGAGCTTGTCAGCAGAAGGGGTACAGGGTTTCAGTTTGTGAATGAGTCTGTAGATGAAAGAAGTAGATATAGGTTTTAGAGAGAAGTTGTAGGAGGAGTTAGTTATGTTAGTTGGAATATAAGAGTTGTTAGAGTTCATTTGTTTGGCTAGGGATTGAATAGTTTCAGTGAAAAAAAAGAGTTGAAAGCATTAGCAGTCTGGAGAGGGGTTTCTGGGTCAGCATTTAGAGGGGAAGGAGTTTTAGCAATTCCTGGGGAAAGAAGTCTATTTACTGATGACCAGAACTGTTTAGAGTTGTTAATATGAGTTTCCTGAAGTTTACAGTAGAAGTTTTTCTTGTCAGAGATTATTGATTTTTTAGCTAGATTTCTAAGCTGGCGGAAATTAACTAAATCAGGGTTTTGTTTATCGCATCTCCATTTTGTCCATGCTTTGTTTCTAGCATGAATGAGTTTTTTAGTATTGTCGGTCAGCCATGGGGCAGATTTGGTCTTTACTCTAATAGAACGTTCTGGAGCATGTGTATCAAGTATGGATAAGAATGTAGTATTAAAGAATAATACTGCCTCCTCCAGGGGAAGTGATTTTAAGCAATTCCAATTGCATGCTCTCAGTTCAGCTTTAAAAAGGTCTATGTTAAAATGCTTGATAGATCGAATTAGCCTTGTATTTGGGAGATTAACATATTCTGATTTTTGTCTAGTAATGTAGGTTAGGCAGTGGTCACTGATGTCGTCTGGCATAGTACCTACTTTATACTGTTTGTTAACTTTATTTGTGAGTATCCAGTCTGATATACTCTCTTTCTTACTGGGCTTATTGACTCTTGTAGTTGAGGTAATAGTTTGGGAGAAACCATGTAGGTTAATATGAGAGGAGGGATTGTCAGCATTAATAGTGTTCCAGTCTATGTTAACGTCGCCAAGAATTATGGTTTCTTGGGGTAGGTGGTAGAAACCCAGCTTAGAAAGTCTTCTAATATTGGAATGTTATTACCTGGGGGAAGATACAAACAAATAATGTAAATGGCTTTTTTGGCGTTAAGTTGGAGTTTAATAATGATGGCTTCTGTTTTGCTATTTTGGTTTGGGCATGCTGGTTGAGTAGAGATGTTAAGTTGATTTTTGAAAAGTATTGCTACTCCACCACCCTTGCGTTTTAAGCGGTCATGTCTTACTATATTATAACCTTGAGGTATAATCTCTGAGTCTTTTGTGCCTGGGTTTAGCCAGGTTTCAGAGAGGCAAAGAATGTCAAAAGTGTGGATATCTAAGACGGCATGGATGAAGGGTATTTTCTTATTTATGCTTTGGATGTTAAGGTGTCCTATGAGGAAGTTATTATTGAGGTTAGGTGAGCAGTTTTGGGGAGGAGGTGAGATAGGGCCAGGGTTGGGGTGGATGTCACCATCTTGTAGGGTAGGATTAACTAGTTTAGTTAAATAGTTGCTCTTTTGAATTGTTAGGGTTTTTGTTTTTTTGTTTGATTGTAGGAGGTAGGTAAGGTAATGTAGCCTGTGGAATTTAGATAGATGATAGCTAGGGGAGGAATTAACATTAGAGTAAGATGTGAAAGTGAGTCTAGTAGAAGTGTGTTTTTGTGAGGAGATAAGATAGTTGTTAAGTGAAATTTCAAAGAAGGTGAGATGGTATGTTGAGAGAAGGGTGGTCATGAGTAAGACTGAGAGTAAAGGCATAGTTAGTATGTAGGGAGACATAATTTAGTAATCTGAGAAGTGAGGAGCAAAGAGGAAAGTACAAAGGAGAGAGAATGAGTGTGGTAAGCAAGAGAGGAGGTAGTAAATCTATTTAAAACAGTTGGTGAATAAGAATGGATTTTATAGGGAATAAAGAATGAATGACTGGAGAGGAAAGAGGATGTGTAAAGAGAGAAGTATAAGCAACGGAGAAAGGTAATTGAAGAAATATGGTAATAGGGCAAAGAAAGAGAAGGGGGAGTGGAAGGGGTGTGTTAAGGCTAGGCAACAATTTGGCGGGAAGGAGAGCAATAGGATAGGAGGGATAGGGGTGTGGCTATAGAGCTATAAGAGTAGGACCCCTGGGGTGGGTGGGAATTGGGGGTAGGGAGGGGAGCAGAGTGAGCCCACAGGGTGAACGGAGCGGGTTAAACCAAGGAGAAAAGAAAAAGTATCAGTGAAAGCTAGGTAAGTCAAGGTAGGAGAAAGGTAGTCTAAGGAGGAGAGGGTAAAGAGGAAAAGTCAAAAGAAGGAAAGGGAAAGGAGTAGGAAAGGTGAGATAGGAAGAGTTAGGCAGAGATAAATACTAATAAGAAGAGTATAAATGGAGGTGTGGTGACATCTAGTGGGCAAAAATCAGCAGTGCAGCAAACATGCACTGGGGCCCTGCTTTGGAAGTCGAGCTAGAGTAATGGGAAAGGGAGCACAGGCTGAGTAGCAATCCAGAGAGAGTGGGAGGAAGGAAGTAAAGGAGCAAGGGGGGGTTGCTGCTGGCAAGCTTAGCTGGGGGCAGAACAAAACAGCTTAGCAGGGTTTACTTGGTTATAAGTTTGACGTCTTGATATAGGTAGACATACTTTCTTGAAGTCCAGAGGTAGTAGGTTGCAGAGGAAGGCAAAGTCCAGAACCTTTCAAGGGCAGTAGGCTGAGAGCACCCTAGTAGAAATAGTATAGTGATTCAACCCAGGTACAATAACACAGGGTAAATCAGAGGATAGCTAGTATAAGAGGAAAAGTAGGGAGAGAAAAAAAAAAGATAATGTTAGAGAGAAACTGAATAAAAATACAATGTTCCTAATACAGTGCAGGTAAGACAGGTTATACAAGCATTAAACTTTACTTTAATGAATTACATTTACAATCAGACAAGGCTAAGCAATTTCATTAAGGAAAATTGAGCGTTTAGGCATAGGATTTACTATAAATATAATAACCTTAAGGGCTACTACAAGCTATGTTATATATATATATATATATATATATATATATATATATATATATATATATATATATATATATATATATGGATCACCTTTAAAATCCTGAAAGCTCAAAATCCTGAATCTCAAAATCCTGAACACAAAATCCTGAAAGCTCAAAATCCTGAAAACTCATAATCCTGAATCTCATAATACTGAAAAACATACAGGACACCAACACAGAATATATTGCAGCTACACTACACTGCACATACACTACTATCTATCCACTTACCCTAACCCAGACCCTAACCCTAAGGTCCGTCACTATCGCACACTCACCTCACCTGTGCCCTAACCCTAACTCACTTAACCCACCCCTAACCCCAAATTCTGTCACTATCGCACAATCACCTCACCCGCACCCTAACCCTAACTCACTTAACCCACCCCTAACCCTAACATCCATCGCACACTCACCTCACCTGTGCCCTAACCCTAACTCACTTAACCCGCCCCTAACCCCAAATTCTGTCACTATCGCACAATCACCTCACCCACACCCTAACCCTAACTCACTTAACCTGCCCCTAACCCTAACATCCATCACAATCGCACACTTACCTGACCTGCTCCCTACCCCGAATGTCCGCACAATCACACATCAGTGTTGGTGTCCTGTATGTTTTTCAGTATTATGAGATTCAGGATTATGAGTTTTCAGGATTTTGAGCTTTCAGGATTTTGTGTTCAGGATTTTGAGATTCAGGATTTTGAGCTTTCAGGATTTTAAAGGTGACCCATATATATATATATATATATATATATATATATATATATATATATATATATATATATATATATACCAACTCTAAGATCACTATACCTCTGAGAAAATGGAATATTTTGAGAAATGGCATCTCACACTACATATGTACAAGTCCGATGTTTCAAATATTCAGTCTCCATGCTTTGGGACTCACTCTGTCTAGAGGGTTCTGACATTTCAGATAGTTACCAGAACTTTACAGAACATCATAAAATTATAATCACTAAATATTGCAAAAAAAGATTCTGTATTCAGAAGTGATGGAAAAATAAGATTTTTTATATATGATGTACTGATAGATTGATAAAGAATTGTTTTAGTCCATTATTTCATTCAGAGAACTGAGCACAAGTTCATCAAAGCACCCACAATGACAACACTATATAATGCAAAATATCAGGTGTCACAGTAAAGGCACATGAAATAAAGCTTCCCCTTTGAGATTTCACTATGAAACTTTTTGATAATAACAACAGGTTATTCTGATATAAGGCACAAATAAGACTGCAGTTCTAATCTTGAAGCTTCCAGTGCAATACACCTCAGAATTTAACTTCACAGCTTCAGACACTTGAACGTGTAAAATTGTAGCCACTCCATGCTACAAATGAAAAAACATTTTTTTCCTGATGGAATACAGAAGGTTTTCACTTGTGACAGAAAAATAACTTAATATATGTATATTCTGAAGATTAGTTTTACCTTATCTCTTGTTCAGATGTCAAATAGCCATTAGATAGAAATCAAGCATAATGCTAGACTGTGACAAAACTCCTCAAAAACACTGGATTGGCCTATTACAATGTGTTCGGACCCAGAAACAGAACCACAGTAGATAGTCAAAAATGAACTATAAAAGCCCATGCAAATCCATCTCAATGACAACAGTTAAATCCCATCCAAGCTATCAACATACAACATGTTTAGTTTTAACACTGGGGTCTTACTTCTGGTTTCCTTGCAACTCTTATACAAGTTATTAATGCAGTTGTGGCTTTGATAACATTGTATCTTTGGGATGGCAGCAGACTGATGATGTGGCTGCTGAAATCATACTTCGAAGAGATCACTCAGAATTTTAGAACACTCATTTCTTTAAATGAAACTTTCTGTATTTTCTTAGAAATAACGTACAGTTGCATGACACGGCCAAAAGACTTACTTAAGCTTGTAAAATTAATTTCATAGTTCAGAGACTCTTTTGACAGCACAGTACCATGGGTATCAGTAAAAAAGGATAGCATATCTCTGCTAAATCCATCACTGCAACATTTTCTAATGTTTTCCTACGGAAGGTTTGGATTTTACAAAAAGCAACTCTTAAATAATTATATTCTGCTGTATGATGCACATGCAATATAGTTCTGCACAGGCTTGCTTTAGCTGAGCTGTCCACTACCCATAATATCTGGTGGCCTGCCAGGCTAAAAATATAGACAAATAGCATCTTACCTACTACAACCCAAAGTGTCCTGAATAATATTCACTCCAACTGCAGCATTCTTTTTTTCACCACTGCTAAATGTTTCAGATTTCCAGACTTTTGACTTGGTCTCACCCATGATCTGCACAATGAATCACATTTTTTTTTTGGCAAATTGTGGGTGAAACAGTTGAAAACTTACACTTACATTATAGGGCAATGAAGTCATGACAGCAGCCCCCCACCACCACCAAAAATGCATAACTAATCAAATAAAAAATGAAATGAAGAAGACAGAAAATTGCTCATGGCTGAATGACTTCCTAGGCAGTAGCTTAATTTCACTATGAGTAAGTCTAATCATCTGTCTATGCCCTTGCCATGTAGATGAACCAGTGAGACATCACCCTGCATATATCATTGGGATAAGTTAGTCATTAGTCAGGTGTGAGAATCATGGGAAGAACGTGTTGTGCACAAAGACATTATAGCTGATATCCTCAGTGTTGCACACTACCTGGTAGCTGACAAAATGAGGGCCCTTCCTGCTTGTACCTTGATACCTCATGGACTAAGTAGGAGCTTGATGACAATGTGCATGTAATCAATGTCTCCTGGGACCTCAGGGAAATGAGCAATGCTTTAACACAATTCCATTATGATTTATGATGGTTCTCACCTCTTCAGTCCATAGGAACCACGTGTATTCCTTCATTAGCTGCAGCATCATGTTGAGGAACTGACATAGGGTACATGAGTCTGATGCCTGGGATATTCCCACTGTGTGCTACTCAGGTTGCTGAATGTTCTCTGTAGCAAGGATGGCTAAGGCTACACATGCCTTAGTGTTCACCCAGAAGGGCAGTCCATGCTTCTGCTTTGATACCCCCATGAAACTAGTAGAGTTCAACAAGCTCCTATATGGTCTTTGTATCAACATGGCAGCAGTCCATGATCAGATGATCAGTTAAGCTGTGTTAGGTTAGATGCCGACCACCTGCAGTAGTGTGGAGCACAGTGACATGCCATTTCATAGCACTGGATCCAAGAGGGGTTATTAACATGTGTCCCTTTGCTAAAGTTGCTGCAGTCATGAACACTGTAGTATCTTATACATCTGCATTTCCTGGTGTTCATCAGAACAGGTGAATGCTTGAGGTCATTTCACCTGTTTAGTATACCTCTGAATCAATCTGCCATGTTTCATGTAATCATTACTATAATGTCTGTCCCACATATGCATTAGAGGCCTTGTTTCCATATCATGTCTTTTTTGTTGCATACAGTACATTCACTTCATACCACACTATTTTAACCCTTATTCCTCTTACCTCATTTCAGACCAGAAATAAAAGCACATTTCAAGATTCTAAGAAAATGCAACTGCTATCTCCCTGATCATGTAACTCTTCATACCCTTCTTCCATCTACATACCTTGCTCTGACTCTTCATTTGATTGTGTTTCTTTCAGCATGCCATCTCTGATTTCCACTCTGTATAAAATGTATGTATGTGTTGTGTTGGTCAGTCACTCTGTATATAATATCATTTATCTGTTACCTTTATACCCTCAAGCCAACTATGATATTCACTTTGTATATAATATATGTATATATTTCATTTTGGCATTCACGATGTACACAATGTCATGCATCTATTGCATTTACCCTAGGATAACACTGAAATAAGTCCAGCGGGATCAGTGTTCTACCCCAGTTAAAAAATTCAATATAAAAACAAAAACAAAAATAAAATAAAATAAATGAATAAATAACCAAGTGTGATCATGCTGCTTGTGTCTCTGAATCTTTTCCCTGCACTCTGACACTTTCCACACAACTGGATGCAGTGCTCTGTGCCAAATGTCTACGACTATCAGCCAAAGGCTAAAAAAATCTCCAAGTGGATTGGTGCTGTATACTTGTTAATAAATACAAATAAATAACTCTTACAGAGATTGCAGATGATTATTTTATTGAGCTAAAGAACAAAGCCAAAGACTGGATTTGATGAGTCGCATGATTCATTAACAATATACAGAACAGTCTATAATATAAAAAAATAATGAAACAAATGGCAGTCTTTTAAGAGAAATTGTTATGTTCTTATCAAAAGCTGTGCATCTGTGCAGAGTAATTTAAATTACAAATATGCAGGTAAAAGAATTAATTGAGGAAATTAAATGAATGCAAATCAAAATGTGAGTGAAATAAGAGTGTAAATGTTAGATGTTAAGTGAAGTGCTATAGAGGTTATGGATATGAAAAGGACATACTTTACTGTAACAGCAATGGAGATAGAGGAATGTTCATTCAATTAAAATTCAAGGCTTATATACTAGATCTGACTATAAAATGAGGAGAATCTTTGTTCTGCTTTTAATCACATTTATAGAATCTGGGCAAGAAAAAAGACATTTTTTCTAAGATATATAAAATGTAAAAATGTGCTAAAAATTACATGTTGTCAAACAGAAATATGAAAATCAGCAATGCCAATAAACAGATTTCATGAGCTACCACTGGCATTTCCCACCAGTACAAAAAGAAGAGAGAATGCTACATCAAAGTGCTTTCTATACCTGGGATGAGACTAAAAATCAAGAAGTACCTGCATGCCTATCTCTGTCAGACTCCTTTGGGGATTAGTAATGCTGCTTACTCCTTGTGAGAGAAGGGGTAAACACCATTGATTTATGTCCAGTTGTAGATTGGATTGGTGGTTGAGCGCACTTTCCTGATTGGTTGATTCCCATTTCAGTATGAAATTTTGTTATAAATTGCAAACAGTTGTGCCAGTAAACAGCATCACTATCTCTTGGGATTCTATTCTATATTCTGTGTACCTCTAATTCTGACTCTCGCTACTCTAAGCACTTTTGACTGTTACCAGGTTTCATAGATATGTGCTTCATAGTGGCAGATGACTTGAAAAACACAGAGACAATACATTCTTGTGCAAAATAGACATGAATGGCTAAGCAGTGATGGGTAAATGTAAAACTTCCCAGCAGTCGGTATATCAAGACACATTCACCAAAAGCACACCCAGTCAACCACATGCTTCACCAAACCACACACAATTAAACAATGAAACTTCATTTATTTTCTGAGCACTACACTAAATTAACTCTTACACATCACACACATTCACACACACACACACACACACACACACACACACACACACACACACACACACACACACACACACACACACACACACATTATTTCTTACCATATTTTATGTTGGAGAATTACCCCAAAACCTTTAACGTATATATGTGTATATATATATATATATATATATATATATATATATATATATATATATATATATATATATATATATCTTACATGAATTCCACAGTCACACAATAGCAACCAAAGTGAAACACTGCAGAAGTGCAATAGCTGACCAATCACACAACCACATTAACACTTGTCAACAAAAAGGCTAGTTGATAAAAAGCAGCACCTCCTACAGCTGTTGACCAAATGAACTGTCGACATAACCATCTGAAACCACAGTGACATACCACATTACTAGGCAGATAAGTGCACTTTAGGAAGGTATACAAAACAGGAGGAAATGACATAAAGGAAGTATAATAACACAGCTGAGAGTATGCATGGTAGGCAAAGTAGTGCGCGATTCTAAGGAATTTTAAAAAGTCATTGCAATATTCAAATAACATACCCCCGGATTCACGAATCCGCCGTGTAAGACTTAATAAGTCTTACTCGGAGGTTGCAGTTGAACGGTATGACATCAGCGTGCCATGAATATTCATGAGGGCACGCTGACTCAACTGTAAGTCTTACACGGACCATGTAGGAAAGCAGGGGGCGTGTCCGACTAACGAGCAGTCTAAATGTCCACGCCCCTGCAAGGGTTGGAAAAGTAAAATGAAAACACACAAGAGCGAGTCCGCTCAAATGTCCTTGCACCCAACACCACACTCCCTGATATTGTAAACCCCCATCACAGTTATAAAAAGTAAAACATTAATTTTACTTTTTTTAAGTTCCTGAAATAGCTGCCCGTATTTGCACATGTGTGCGCGGGTGTGCAGATTGCTTAGCTGCAGTTAGCAATCCAAACATGGAAGAGCATAAGAAAGAATGTTTATGCAAATTGCACCAAATAGCAATCGCGTAATGGTAGAGCGTTCGCACAAAGAGGAGGCATTCACAGTTCGAGTCCCACCACTCCCCTTCTTATTTATGTTTTAAATCAGTATATGAAATAATACCTGACATATGTGATTAAAATATTAATAAAAAGCAGTGAAATGGCCAATGTATCAGTGAACAAAATATATATTTTTAAAGGATCCTGATATATAATTGCCCGCAGTTAAGCAGCGCTTTACCCAGCGCAATAGAGTTGCCCATAGTTTAATAGTGCTTTACCCAGCGCAATAGAGTTGCCCAAAGTTTAAGAGCGCTTTACCCAGCGCAATAGAGGTGCCCATAGTTTAATAGTGCTTTACCCAGTGCAATAGAGTTGCCCAAAGTTTAAGAGCGCTTTACCCAGCGCAATAGAGGTGCCCATAGCGAAATAGCATTTTAACCAGCGCAATGTGTTTGCGCGGACATGCACACTGTGCCAACCAGGGCACCGTGGAGCAATGTAGAGCAAAGTTGCTTAAACGCAGCCACACCCCCTAGCCTGTCTGGACAGTATTAAAATAAAATGAATGACAAAGTTCGAACCCAGGACTCTGTGCATCATACTCAAAGTACAGAACCACTAAGCTATGACAGCTTAGGCGAAACAGCCACTGTTAACATACATATACTTAGAAATGGTAGATTAACCATTACTAAGCAGGTCTGTGGTCAGCCGAGAATTTTCAATGGACAATCACAAAAAAGTGCAGCAAATGCGGCATATTTAAGCCCCATAGGTGGGAATACTCACCATAACTGATTGTAGCTCACATCTGCAGTTAGAATGGCTGGTGCTGGAGAGGGTACATGCTTCCGAGCGCAACGTTGGGGCATCGAGGAGTCCAAATACATGGTTTGGCTCCTTGTCCACCATCATGAGTCAATACTCCTGCAGGGCCAGTTCCAAGGGATGGAGTACAAGGCAGAGGCTTGGAGCCGGTTAGCTCATGACCTCACCAGTGTCACAGGCGTTCCTCGGACTGGTGAGCAGGTCTGTCACCACCATGCAGACCTGAAGAGATGGAAGCAGGACTGCCTGAACCAATGGATACAGGAGGCCCATGGGATGCAAGATGCCCCACAACTGAGTAAGTAGCCATGGAATGTAGTATGTAAGAATTGATAATTGGTTCTGTATAATGGATAGGTATGTCTCAATATCCCTTCATTTACTTTACAGCTGCAGGTGACCATGCTGTGAATCAGCAAGCTTATGCAGATAGGCTGCTAAGGCTGCACCACTAGGCAGGTTATTGATTATTCTGCATATATTGTTATATAAAATAGGGGAGAGAGCATGAAATAAAGTGTTGTAGTCCAATAATACCGCCATAAAATGGCCTGTATAAGTTCTATGCATGTACTGTCAGATAAAAAAGTCAGAGAGCCAGAAAAAGAGTGTAGTAACCCATTAAGAAAGGTAAAATATGTCTGGAATAATATCTCTGCAGGTACTGTCATATAAAATAAGTGAGTGAGCCTGAAAAAGAGTGTTCTAACCTATTAATAAATGTATAATATGTCTTGAATATGTCTTCCATATGCACTGTTATAACAAATAAAGGAGTGAGCCTGTGGAAAAGTGTGTAATGTCATTAATAAAGGTCTAAAACCAGGAGTGTGTCTGTGTCACTTAGTTTGAAATGTTGTTGTATCCTTGCATTATACAAATAGTACTGTTTTAAAAAGTGCTGGCAACCCAGAGTTGTGCAGTCCCATCTAAAGTGGGTGATGGAAGTGCTAGTAGCTGTGAAGCATATATACAGTCCTCAACAGTCGGTTACTGGCTGGCATGCATAAGTAAATCTGGCACATGAGTAGCATGTTAATTTGTTCCCCAGAAATGTGAGTGTGTTTCAAGAAATGCAGGGTTCTGTACAAATTGAAGGGAAAATGTCATGTGAAAACATCCAAATATGTAGATAAAGAAATATAAATGCAATCAAGAAATATGTAGCAGTAATATCTGCATCTTGGACAGTTAGTATGCCAGATATAGGTCAGGTATATATTGAACTAGCCAAACCCATTACACAACCTAATGCATGGTGGCAAGTGTAATAATACATGTAGGGGATACACACTTGCAGTCACTAGGAATGTAGTGTAGACTAAAAGTAATTATAAGATGTTAATTGAGGTTTTTTTCTACACCCTACTGTATGTGCATAAACCATGCAATTCCACACCTCAATGGGTATGTGTAATCTTAAATATTTGTTGGGACATATGTCCTATTGTTCTATAAATATTTGCATTCACATCAATGCATGTGCCCTGATCAAACACCGCAATCATGGTGGCCTGTTGCTACCAAACATCCCTGCATGCTGTTGGAATCTCCACTGTCATTCAATATATTCATGTGTTATGCTTGCTGTTCAACTGTTGGAACCTTGGTGTGTTGGGTTAATGGGAATATTACTGCATGCTGTTACAACTAATCTGGAATACTGTTGTTTATGTTGTAATTAAACACACCTAATCACAGAACATATGGGAAGGCCGGTCCCAGCAGACCCACTTGTCCCTCCTCAGCTGGCGAGTGCACCTGGCACCAGCAGGTCCGGTGCCCAGCCCGGGCTCCCCTCCTCCATTGGTCCTGTGCCACCTTTGGGTGGAAGCACTGCAGGGGATGGGGCTTGCCCCCCCATGCAAGTGTGGGCGGAGAAGGGCCACCTGTCACCCTTTGAAGGGTCCGGGCTGTGGTGCGTAGGGAGATCCAGCGTTCAATCGCTGATCCCCTACTCCAGCTCGAGGCAAGAGTGGCACGTCTCACGGGTGAGCCTGCCCATTCTATGCAGCCCCCAGCACCACCACCCTCGGGGCTGTGAAGGTGCAGTGGTGACTGCCCATGGGTGGGGATCTCAGTTCCAGTGTTACCATCTGTGGGCTCATGGGCTTGCGATTTCAAAACATCCATCCCCATCAATTGTGTTCACCCACCCCATGTGTCATACACTGCCCCTGTATGTGTCTTGTCTGTCTTGTCTGTTTACCTCCCCAACCTACCTCCCCGAACATACCTACTTCCTCTACCTCACTTTCCACTCTTACTTGAAAAAAAAAAATAAAAAAGGGGCAATCTGTACCCACAAAAAAATTACACCCCATACATAGCTGCCCATTTCGCACACATGTCCACTGGGGATGTAAACTGATAATTATAATTGGCAGTACAACATACTTTGCTGTCCTCACCCCTCTCCCAGGGGTGGAAGGTTTCAAATTTCACTCCAAATTTATTGCATATGCACAGCTGTTGCTGGTAAAGAAATGGGCAGCTATGGACCTTCCCTACACCCGTCCTGCACATCCTGAGCTTGTTTACCTACTGTCTGCCCCTCTTTGTGCCCCCTTTTTCACCACTTTCCTATCTCCCCATTTTCTTTTCTTTCAAAGAAATTAGAGTGGGGGTTAGTGGGAGTAAGCACTTTTAAGCGGTAGTAAGCAGGTTTAAGTGAGTGTGTGCATGTGTGCACTTAACTAAGTATTACTAAGCATCGCACAAACCCGCACAAACCCACTTACAACTGCTAAAAAGTGTCTTAGTCACTCTATGTCAGGGCCCTTGTTCTGCTCAGCAACAAAAGAAAAAAACTCTGCCAGTCTCGAACCCCAGACCATTGACACAATAAACAGCATGAATTACAACTAAGCCACAGCAAATATACAAATAACTTGGTGCTGAAATAAATATATCATGCATTACAATGAGGGAATGTAAATGGAAATTAGGAATGGCATAACACAAATCCTGTTCTGTGGGTCTTTACCAGCAGTTGTTGTGGAATTGCATGACATGACTGTGAAAAGAGAACCAGCCATCCTAGCAGGGAATAATGTTACAGTAGCACCTTACAAACACCACACAGTATCAGACCAGGATAAACACTGGCAAAGTTGAATAGGGCAGAGGCCAAACTCCCCAACTGTGACTGCTTTACAGGGATGTCCCTGATTTGTAAACAAATGTTAGTTGTGCTCCACTGAATCACTCTGAAAAGTACTAACTTTAGGCAGAGAAGTGTGGAATCACACGTAATGAATAATGTCAATTGGTGAGAGTAGACACTGCTTGCACATCAGAAAAGGTGTAGTTATACATATGCTCTGATTCCCAAGAAAGTCTCAACTGCAATATGTCTGTAATATATTGCAGGTGTATCTCACTTATATGTACCTTTCACTGAGGCCGTTCAAATATATACCTGAGAGTATCTGAGGCCTGGCAGAGGCAGAAACACACAGGCATATCAGCATTACTGCTGTTACACACTCTGCAAATAGCTTTGGAAGGAGTTCCACAAGCATGCCCTTATGTAGGAGTACAACACAGAAATATCACAGGATGTAGCCATGTACTGCTAGCAACCAACTGTGACAACGCCAATGTGCTAGTGCTGAAAAGACTGGTGTGGTGCACAGACAAAGTATAATAGGCTAACCTCTAGCTACCATCTAGATATGTCCGCAGGTGGGAGCTACGCAGGCAGACTACTTGCCTTGACAGACTAACAGGTACACAGCAACCCTGTATGTTCAGCAAGATAAACCTCACATGATAACAAAAAATGCTCTTTGCAGTTCTGCACCCCTACACAAAGGTACAACACACCTGTGTATTCAGGCAAAAACAAGGGTGTAGGTAGGCATACTCAGTACTGAAATATGTCCAGTTGTCTTGAGCAGCCTGTGCAAACAAACCACAAACTGTTCAGAAGTGAATAACGTAATAATTACAGTATAGCAGTTCACAAACACTGCATGTGCCACAGGAATACAGTGCAATAACCACATTTGTATGGCAGTTAATTGTCTAATTCAGAAAGAAAGTACATACTCCCATGTATCCTGTGTTAGCATTTGGAGGGGTGAGTACATGTCTACACTGAGAAGTGTGTACTGGAAGCAGCAACATTCAGGTTTGAGTACAACATGCATATCACTGGCTACAACCCTAGCTTCAGATAAGAGACATATACCAACCTTCTGACTGACACAACGGTGTCCAGAGCAAACAAGCATGGGCCCCACTTTTGGAAAGCTGAAAGGGTTACGCCTACCTAACCTAGCATTTTATAGCAGTGGGCTGCAATCACAGTGAGCACTGCACTCACCACACAGCAGGCTGCATGCAATTACTGAAAGGTGGGCAGCAACTGGTGCAGAGGCTGTCACATGCACATGTGCAGATAGCTAGAAAAGCAGGCTGTACCTGCTGTCCACACATGCAATAATAGCATTGCAGTTACAGGGAGATAGAGAGTGAGAGAGAGACAGAGACACAGACAACAGAGACAGAAACAGAGGGAGAAAACCCAACACAAACAACCAAAAAAAAAAAAAAAACAACAAAACTGTAACAACAGACAGAGCAGGGAAATACAAATGTAAGGTATGTAACTCACATGTATGTGTTGGCATGTAGTAGATGTTCCTGAAGAGTACTCTACACACTGCAAATCATCCATGTGTGGCGGCAGTACGTATCTATCTGTATCTGCACATGTGCATAGGGCAAGGGACATACTGCATCTGTTAGTGAAGGGTGGACAGATATCTGTCATTGAATGTTGTTATGTGCATATATCTATGTAGGTCATAGTGTGTGGCATAGAAAACAGCATGCAGTGCTGATATAAGTCATGTGGTGGTTAAACGCTGTGGGACTGATTTGTCAGATCTGCTGTGTTACAGCCAGTGAGGCCTGCTAAAGCTACATGGGCTGAGGACACCAAAATGCATTCTGCACAACACTGTGCAATATAATCACATAACTGTACATCACACAACTGTCGCATAAGTGATATCCACACCATGACAGGTGGACTGTACATGTGCCTATATGTACATCTATGTGTACAGCAATGGATGTGTACATGTATGTTTATAGATATGTATATATATATATATATATATATATAGAGAGAGAGAGAGAGAGACATGGGGTCATATGTACTGCAACAGGTGTGTGGTGACCAAGGCATAGACTGTAGACAAGTGTCGATACTGCAGTGCCATTCCACCTTTCCAAAACACTGTACCCATTAACTACCACATAGGTAGAGATCTACCTAACACTGAAGGTGTGATAAGGGAACATGGGACACAGGTGGACAGTAGCTTCCTCTTTGATAAAGATAGTGCCACACTAGACCTGTAATCTGTCTGTGTGGTATGTGTCATGACAACAGGTGTGTCATCTAGGGAAATATAGATCAGTGTTCCCCTCTACTCATCACAATGCCCTGTGTGGTATGTACCTCACATGATACCTACAGCTGGTGGAAAGGCCACAGACATACCTCACAAAGGGTAATACTGGCCACAAACAGATGCCCTATGCAGACTGACTCACAAAACCACATCTAGACTGTATTGCATACCGGCCGCACAGAGGTGACCTCTGCCGGACATACAGGGGTATGTCAGACCCATAGCTGGGCGACAACCACCATGGCAGCATATCACAATCCCTCCAGGATACATGCTCTAGGGCCCTAAACCTTGTCAGCTCACTAAACAGCACATGCTGGAGGGATAGTTTCCTATCTCAGAGATATGCCATACACTGGAATAGACCACCTAGCAATAGCAAACAAGGCTCCTCATTAGCAGTTGTCATAAATACCCCTGATGATTGTTTGGGAGATTGGTAATACACCCCAGGAATCCCCTCTGTGGTTCTGGTTGACAGGGGCAAGTGAAATCAAAGTACATGTGTGTCAAAGGCCAGGGTAGCATATGGCTAGGCTGCTGTAGGTCCTAGGGCCAATAGCATATTACCTACTTATGACACTATGCACTCACACATGTACTCAATGCAATACTTGCTATGTGAGGTTGAATAAATGTAACGCTGAATGTGTGCAAGGTCTGTAAAAGTGTGATAGGTTAGTGTGAAGTTGTATCTGACATGGTAGTGTCTATCCTAGCTGTGAGGCCAGCAAAAGATCTGTATTGTACTGTTAGGCTGACATAGTAGTATGGCATACGATGTGACGTAGTTCCTTGTTGACGACTGTGGTTTCTCACTGTAGGCTAAAGCAATACATGTATGCTTACTGAGTGGTACTGCTGGTGAATCCAACTCCCATATGAACTGTAGTACTACCTGAAGCTGTTGGCCTAAACAGCACACTATGGTGTGTGTTCACATTGCTTGTAAACACTGTCTTGTGTGTTTCCTGTAGTCTGCACAGAGGACATAACTCAGGCATAAGGGTTTGTAAGTAGTGGCACACAGTACTGTATGGTACACAGGTAAAGCTCATCTGTGTTGGCATACAGTGGTGTGTTGTAGGTTTGTCTGATGTGTGTGTAATTATGCCTGTAGCATGGCCGCAATCATATGTGTGTTACAGGGTATACGTGTGTATCTAGCAACATATATACTCTGTTACAGCAGTATGCCACCTATAATAACAACTGTGCACATATGTTAGGCAGGGCTATGGCATCAACGACTAAGGTGGTTGAATGGTACTAATGTAACTGTACTTTACATTCATTGCAATGGATGACATCTCTGTTCGTGCATTGGCGTGATATATACCCCTGTGGTGAGGTTGTGCATTGTGTCACAAACAGTGTGCCGGGTACTGTTGTATAGTGGTTTGATATATAGAGTGCAGACGTAAAACCAATAAAACACTCAAAAGTCCACGGTATCCTTGCTCCAGCAGTAAAAGAGTTGCGAAACAGCTTAAGATCTTAACGCAATTTTATTATTATCCACAAGCGTTAAGATCTTAAGCTGTTTCGCGACTCTTTTACTGCTGGAGCAAGGATACCTTGGACATTTGAGTGTTTTATTGATATATAGAGTGCGCCAGGCACTGTTAGTCAGCTGTGGCCTGAGAACCAATAAGTGGTATTGAACATGCATATCCTCTGACAGACAAATGGATGGTATATATGTCAGTAAAGTGATATCTGTGGTTAAAGGTGTAAAGTGTGCCACAGGACTTGCTCACACATATTGTTCATATCTCTTTCAGCCAGATGGCCCAACAATGTAACCCGTCTTACACAGCAGCGGAGGAAGAGGAGATTCAGCAAAGCCTGGTGCAGCACTACACAATGCTGTTTTCCAGAAGCAGCCAGCACCAGCAGGAGTGGACTGCACTGTGGCAGGATCTTGTTCATCGGGTAAATGACATAGGCATGCATAACCGGACATATGAGCAGGTACACCATCACTGCAGTGATTTAATTAGACATGTCCAGTGGTGTGCGTCTGATATCCAAAGACAACAGCTTGCCACAGGTGGTGGGGTGGTCATTCATCCCCCCCTCACCAGAGTGGAGGAGCTGCTCCTAAGCGTGGTGGCTCCTGGACAAGAGCAGCAACTCCCACTGACATGTGTTGTCTTGGAGGCCAGAGCCACCCAGCATGTTCACATGGAGCGAGCAGGTAACATGCCCTATCTGTAAACTACAGTTAACTGTGTTGTTAGATTATGTCTACATGAGATGTGTACTGTGTGTTTAGCAGTTGTGCTGCCTAGTGTTGTGCAATACTGATATTTGGAATATTATCTGTACACCTGTGACTGTTGACTGTTGTTCTACTGTAGTTTAGCATACCCACAGTAGCAATGCCACAGTTGTGGCCACTGACAAACTCTCTCATATTCTCATAGGTCCCTCTGGTGTGACAGCAGGGCAGATGATCCATGCTGGTGAGTGTGGTATAACTGCAATGTTGGTAATGAAATGTACATGTCATAGGTAAGGTGTAGGCCATGTACACGTAAAACACCTATGCATAATGCATGCCATGCATGTTTTCTGTAAGACATTGCACAGCTCAGTAATATCAGTAGCTGCCTCAATGACATGCAATACACAGAGCATCAGACACAGTTGTGGCAACACCATACTGCACATTGGATAGGCATAGTTGCTACAGCTGTACACAACATAACATGTTTATCATACGCAGTACACAAAAACATGCTACATATGGTGTTACCACACACCCGCTGTAAGGTCACACTTTAGTATCCCACATGTCATCCACACTCACATGATGTACCTCAGGGGTAGAGGCCTATCATCGGGCTGTGCAACACTCTTCAACACATAACATAGTCATGATAGGCAATGCTCTCTATTGGGCACCTCACACACCCATGTACAAAGTGGCTGTGTAATTGTGAACGTAGCCACGGCACTACAGTTCAGGTACAGCATGCTAGGCAGTGGTCTGTCACACATTAGTAGCTGTGAGTGACCACAAGATGCATGATGATGATGGCACATGGTACTACACCCCATCCAGTTACAGTGACCACAGTACTACACATAGCAGTCATTGTTTTGCACCTCAGTGTTGTGTATGTGCAAACATATACACCTATACATAATATGCATAGCATGTTGTGTGTGTGCTTACATATGCCAGTATACACAATATGCACAGCAGTCGCCATCTGTACAAAGTGTCACATATATGTCCTGGAATGCTATTGGGTGTATAGGTCACATGACACACATTGGGTATGTGTGGTGTTTAATGTTGCAGTCATGTAGCAAGCCATGTCATGGCTGGCACCGACATATCTGCAATATGTCCCGCACTCACCATAACCACTGTATAATGGCCATGTCGAGCATTGGGATTCCTTCACATCTACATGCACCACTCATCCCGTGTGTGTACATAGCATGCATGTGCTACACCTGTGCCCACTATTATCTGCTATGGACACAGACACTGTAATCAGACATGGAAATCTATGTGTCACACAGATAACACATGCAGCCATGGCATGTATACCTGTGAGTGATGGTGCACAGGACATTGCACAGCTGATAATACTTGCACAGCAATGTTGTGTCCATGTACACATTGTGTTCCAGGGTGTAACCAATCACTGAACAACTACACACATGCATCAAAGCCATGTATACTGTCATTAAATAGGGCTGTCTACACTTGCACTGCATGGTCTTGAGCAACACATATTCTGCATGCTGACACATGTTAGGTGACTTTTTGCCTTGCGATACTGTCACCCACCTTCACCCAGTATAGAGTATGTGTTGGATTGCTGGTGTGTGTGTGTGTGTGTGTGTATATGTGCTGTAGTAAGGAGTGTATTTGTGTGCATGTGTTCATGTGTGCATGTGTTCATATGTGCATGTGTACATGTGTTCATGTGTTCATGTGTGCATGTGTGCAGGTGTGCATGTGTGCTAACATCATGTACAGATTGCAAAGTGTGTTTCCTGTCTTCCTCTCACAGGTGCTGAGTTTGGGGTGGCTGAAAGCAGCAGGGAACCTGAAGTCACTGCCACAAATAGTGGAGATGATGAGACATGTATTCTGGCACAGGAAGGTTTGACAGGGTCTGTCGTTGGTCCGCCAATTGACAGTACACAGCGTTCAACCCCATCTATGCACACACTCATACTGCCAATACATCCCTCATCACCAATGGCCTTAGCCGAGGGACAGCATACAGTTGGCATTGACCAGGAGAGTGCGGTACCCATGGCATTTGCATCCCCTCACAGCAGCCATAGCCAGATTCCTGGAATGGTACCAGATAGGTGGACGTCCAGGGGTTCTCGGGGGAACACTGCTGGTTGTATTGCCCCTGGCAGACATGCCCTTACAGGTCTTACAACCTCCAGTATGTTCCGGGCTGTAATGCAGGCACAGGCACTTATGGAATGGTACACCAGACAGGGACTAAGGGCACAGAGGGCCCATTAAACCGTTATCAATTGCAGCATCCGTGACCTTATCGGTGCCATCCGGAATTACGCCGAGGTTATTGATAGACATTGGGGGAGACATTAGATGCCCTCCACAATGTGTTTTCCATGAGCCAGGACCGTGCGGGATGGTTGAGATGTCTACGCTGATGCATGCCAGCAACAGGAACAGCTGGCAGTCATCGCAGACAGCCCACTGATCACAGCCACTCCCGTAGTGGCAGTACTTGTCCATTGACCATCCTAGTAGACCACGTGCAAGTGGCTCTGGCCAGTCCCAGCAGGGACATGGGTTCAGTCGTCATACTTCTGCCTCTGAGGATAGTACCCAGTCAGGGTTGGTACCCGATACTGTCCGTAGCACCCCTGCCAGGCACAGGTACCGTGTCCGTGGCCAGAGACAGTGATCTGTACAGCCTAGCAGGTACATTCTGTGGCTGTCCCACAACCTCCCGTATATGGCAGCCACATGGTGGAGCTGTGTGCATGCAGACACACACACATTAACCAAACAACTAGGGCTCACACATACACACACATTACATCAACATTGGCCCATGCTGTACTGTTGTCCCATAAACACACACACACACACACACACACACACACACACACACACACACACACACACACACAGACATGTGGATTGGATGGGTCAATGTCGGGCTCTGGCAAACCAACAACACACTCTGTGCATATGATGACACCTGTGCCACCTCCTGTCATCTGTAACATTGATGCAGGAACAGGCGAACATGGTGCTGATGCACAGGGTGACATTATAGCAGTGTAGCAATATTAGCAAGTTATCAACAGGAAAGTGTAATGATATCCTTGTAGGTATATCTGAGCAGGCATTATGCATCAAAGCTCTGATTGTCAATGTAGCATTGTTTGCACCAGTGTGAGGTCTGAGTATTTATTGTCCACCCATGTGCCACTTGGCTGAAGTGTAAAGTGTTGCCAGCATGTGTTAGTGAGTGGACAGTACGTGTGTGATGTGTGCAGTACAGATTAGCTGTAATCAATCATTAGATGATGTCCTGACAAATGACACACAGTTGTAGGGAACTCAGTAACAGTTGGATCCTTCTGGTACTATACTATAACAGTAACCAGTGGTATTGACCGCCACCCATTCCTGGGTCCACACCTGTTTGGCATATAGCCCTCTTAGGTACATGCAAACACACTAGGGATATGTCCTTCCACATCTGGAAATGCATACATTGGCCTACAATGCATTCCCTGGATGGGACGCATATCCTACACAAGGGTATCATACAGACAGATACCTGTTGTCCGATACAAGCTGTATAGCAGTAAGCCGACTATGGCATAGTCATCCACATTTACTATACATACTATCGCAACATTGCCACATAGGTGGTAGCCCTCAACATGTATGTTGGGTACCAATGTATACATACAGCCACGTGTTATGTCATCTGTCCCTTGGTATCCACATATCCATAGGTATTATGGAGTCCCTCGTTGTATCACATAAGACATTAGGGGCCTGAATGCATATCCACAAGGCTGTTGTACACCTATAATGACTGCCCATTATTGCCAGTCGTTGTTGTGTATGAACATGTCTGACATATACCCCAAGCATATACCCTCACTCACACTACTCTATAGTAACTGTCATGGGTGTGTGTGGCACAGATGACCTTGGCCACAGATCACTACAGTGGCCGGCCTTGTCACATACATACATATGTGACCTACGATCTGAGAAGCAGCAGCACAATCTGCCAAAGGAAACAAATGTATTCATGTAGTATGCAGGCCTCACACCTATGTACTGATTGAGGTCACATGTACACATATTTATTTGCCACGCAGATACCTGATGTGTGCAATGCACATACTGTTTTAATCATGATATGTCATACCATAGTAAAAGCAAAACCCACACCGCATTGACCAACTGTGTCACACACACTCAGCAATTGCAGGATTCAAAACCCTATGATACCAGTGAGATACGCATTAACATGGCACGCTAGATGCTTTATTGGGTGGTTTCTCTTCTCCTGCTATATTTGTAGGATGCTGACATCATTAGACTTTCCAAAGAGGAATGTACCTCTTTTAATGTGTTTTCCCAGTCTCCAAAAAGGGCACTCCTCTCAAAGGAAAGCCACCCCATACACCCAAACACACACTGTCAGCATTCACAGGATTCAAACCCCTACCTAACTATGTTATGATATTAGAGAGCTATGAATTAACATGGCGCGCTATATGCTTTACTTGGTGGTTTCTCTTCTCCTGCTATATTCGTAGGATGCTGACATCATCAGACTTTCCAAAGAAGAATGTATCTCTTTTAATGTGTTTTCCCAGTCTCCAAAAAGGGCACTTCTCTCAAAGGAAATCACACACAGTCAGCGTTTGAAGGATTCAAACCACTATCTAAATATGTTATGATACTAGAGAGATATGCATTAATACAGCACACTATATGCTTTACTGGGTGGTTGCTCTTCTCCTGCTATATTTGTAGGATGCTGACATCATCAGACTTTCTAAAGAGGAATGTACCTCTTTTAATGTGTTTTCCCAGTCTCCAAAAAAGGCACTCCTCTCAAAGGAAATCGCACACATACACACCTCCCCACACACACACACAATCATACACTGTTAGCGTTTGCAGGATTCAAACCCCTACCTATGTTATGATATTTACACGGTGCTCTATATGCTTTAATGGGTGGTTTCTTTTCTCCTGCTATATTTGTATGATGCTGACATCTTCAAACTGGACATGGTAATGTGTGTACACTTTTTTTATGCAATTCCAGGAATGAGCCATGTGGGTCGGCAGGTGTCAACAGCTTGAACAGGACCCCATAATTCTTACCTTGTGTGATCTATCTGTGGACACATTGACATTCCTTCATATGTCAACACATATTTATGCACAGATTGTTGGTTTTGTGGATACGACATGTGTCTGGGATGTTGATAAAGGGCTAGTCAAAGTCTGTGTGGAACATGTGTAGCTCTGTTCAGTGATGTATGTCCTGGGTGGCTGCCTTGCAAACAGTCTAGCATGTTTGGGAACCATGATCTGCACATGAACATACCACAGTCGGTATTGTCAGCTTCCAATAGCTCTGTTTATGACTTCAACCATGATGGACTCCATGGCCTTGCAGATCAGACTTCATAGGCTTACTGGACTATACTTCCCATGGTGTGTTGTGCACCAACACTTGTGGGGAGTGCCATATGTTGCTGTAACACATTCAACGGTTCCAGATCCTGTGGAGAGGGTGAGGCTCAACAGACTGTTCAGGTGCAGGGTCTGTTTGTTCTGTAGTTCATGCATGACACATATTGGGAAACAATGTAATCCAATTGCTGCCATGCTTTTGGCTTTGGGGGGAGCTGTTCAGCTATTCTACATGTGATATCTCCTGGTATGATGATAGGGACTATCGTCAGTGGAAGGTGGGTATGTATATACGGGCCTGTCTGACAGGATGTCGGCATTGTCAGTCAGGTACAGTTGGCCCTGACTCAGGACATATATGAGTGTACATTGCTATTTATGACATAGCTGAAGGAGGTGTCATGATTCAAGTCTGGACTCCTTCTCAGCTACTCTTTACAAAACACCAACAAACCTGAGCACTAATCCCTTTTACACACTTAACACCCTACTGATCCTTTGTGATCAGGCTATGGAGTATGTCATCATAATATCCTGGCATGTCCAGGGGTCGTTTTCGTGTGTACACTCCAGTCCAGCTGGTGAATATTGTGATTTTGACACAATGTCACATCTGCCTCATGTACACAGACAACCCTCTCCTCCTCCCAACAAACTCAGATATATGTGAGATATGCACCTATATAGACATACAGGAGGCTGAGCTCTCTCGACCCATGACTGGCACAGTATATCAGGTGGTGAAGGTAACCACACACACCACATATCAGTCTCAAATAAACCTATAGCGACAGCAATCAAACCCCATTATCACACATAAACATAGGCAGAGGCTCTAAATAAACTCTGCCTAAGCAGCAGAGACCTCCAAAGCAGAAACACAAACAACTGCTACCCCAGTACAATACCCACATATCACATAGTTCACAGTGTCAGTGTGCCACACAGTCACTGCCCTTCGGGCTAAACAACACACCTAATACACTTGTAATAGGTGACACTTATTGTCAGACACACTGACATCCCACTCACCAGGCCAAACAAGGGAATAGTCACTTTGAGCTGTCTGTCGGGTGCCAGGATCCACCACATAACAAATGCACTCAGGTCACTCCAAAGCAAATACAGGACTGGCTCCATCATTGTCCATGCTGGTGCGTAAAACCTCAGACGTTCCTCCCTGGACCACATGACATGATACATAGAGGAAATCTCTGATCATGTAGCCCAGGCCAGTATGGCCCTGACCTTGTCTAGCATCTTACACTCACCAAGTATGATGTCACAGTATACAGACAAACTTATCATGTTTAACAGTTGGCTAATATATTGGTGTCATTCAAAGGGGATCCAGTGTCTGTCAGCCTGGGGTGACATGCTCGACATGCCACGTAGCTTCACTATGGACAGCTTGCAACTGTCACCCTTGGACTTTCGAATACTGGCTAAGGCTCTTGCTACCACCATAGTGCCTTTTTTAAGCAGGGCTCAAAAGACAAACCCACCTCCATAGACATTACAGAGTAAATGAAACTAAGGGTAATGCTGCTCAACACCAGATGTGTTACCCTCAAATTGCGCCCACTCAGGACTCTCCTCAGTATGGAGAATAGCGATATCTGTGCACTAACAGACGCCTGGTTCAGGCTCACAGATGCACACCAGCACTACCAGGTTATGTTTCATACCATGCTTTCTGACCACAAGAGTCGGAACGGACAACACAAATAGGGGGAGTATCCATATACATCACAGATACACACACCTCCGGGTTAGTAGCACTGCACAAAGCATCACAGACCATACATATGTAACTGACATTGTGCAAAACTGCCTTTCAGTTTGTTGCCTGCTACAGACCACCCTCCCAAACTCAGGAACCACACTCGGTTTCCTGGGAACTATGGAGAATATGAAGGTCTCCCCAAACACCATTATATTGGGTGACTTCAAATACCCAAACATTGACTGGGGATACTACTCAAGCCCCAACACCCTCGCCCAACAGTCGCTACTATTTGTAAACTCATATGCTATGGCATAACCGGTTACCACACCCACAAGAGGGGCACACATATTGGACCTGATCATCACCAACATGGGGACTCTATGTTCCACACCAGCGATATACCCCTCATTGGTAAGATCAGAACATACATTTATCTCACTGGACATCCATATCCCATCCCCACAACCATCCTGGGTAATCTTGGTGAACATCTCATAAGCCAACGTCTCATTTCACCAAAGCAAGGTGGTATCCTTCAGAGACCCTGGGACAGTGGTAAATATGGCTCAGACTGCTAAATCCTTTACATACACATTCTATGGACACCTAGTGGACTGCATGGATTGTGCTATCCCAAATAACAACAGGACTCACTCCTCCAATGGCAGGGGACCTGTCTGGTAGGCACCAGCCATTAATAAGCTATACAATGACAGGAGGAAGCTACTACATGATAGAGCACAATCCCAGACAGGGAAGGCATCTGTGATCTGTACTAGCAGACAGCTATGATCACTCATGAATTTATCTAAGAGCTGCTTCTAACGGACAATTGCATCAGACACGTAGGACAATCACAAGGCCTTCTTCAGTTATGTCAGGAACCTGGGTGGACACTCACTGATATGCTGTGAGTTACTGCATACTGACTAAACATACCCTGAACCCACTGACATTGCCAACATCCTGGCAAACAGGTTCAGTGCAGATGCCCCCCCCATCCCCCCTAAGGAGCAACTATCCATCCCAACAGAGTGTAACCTCCCTGACATCACAAATTAACAGGTGAGTGCTGCCCTCCCCAAAGCGGACAACAGAGCATCAATGGGACCAGATGGTGTCCTGGCCTGCATCTTACATGAGCTTCATGACAGACGTAATCCTCACATTACGTCACTGTTCAATATCGGAGTTACTACAGGATATGTACCCAAGGAATGACGTACAGCGACAGTGGTCCCACTCCACAGAGTTGGTGCCACAATGGACCACAGACAATATCGCCCTATAAGCCTAACTAGCCTGTTCTGCAAAGCTATGGAGCTATGGAGTCATGGGACTCATACACATAGACATCGGGAACCTACAGACACTGTGTCCTACACATTTCAGCATTGTTGTAGGCAGATCTTGCCTCTTGAACCTGCTTGTATTCTTTAAACGATTACCAGGTCTATCAACGTAGGGACAGTTGTCCACACAGCCTACCTGGACCTTGCAAAACCCTTCAACACAATACCCCACTTGGCCATTATGCATAATCTCACCAGCATCAATATGGACACATATCTCACATGATGGATTGCTACCTGGATCAGGGATAGCACCCACATGGTCAGAATTGCAGGTGCCATGTCTGACTATACACCAGTTACATGTGTCATCCCTCAAGGCTCAGTCCTGGGACCTCTCTTGTTCAGTATATATTTGTCTGATGTACAGGCTAACACAGGGGGAATATGGCTGACCATGTTTGCAGATGACTGCAAACTGGGTGCCATAATCAGCTCTCCAGCTGGCACATGCATACTCAAACAGGGTCTCACAGAGATGGATGACTGTTGCTTGAGCCATGGCCTACAGCTAAATGCCATTAGTTGCATAGTCATCCCCTTTGGGAATAACAACATGCCCACACATTATCACATAGGTAGTAATCCATTACATACGGTATGAGTTGTTAGGGGTTTGGGGACACGACTTGTTCTTACTGTCGCCTTTGACAATCATGTTGCCAAAGTGGTTGGACAGACCTTCTATATAACCCACCTTATCCCATATGGTTTCACATCTAGATCGAGTGAGGTCATTGTGCCCCTATACTCATCACAACCATGCTTGGTTACAATGCCACATTTGTGATGTACCTTACCTGACACCTGCAGCAACTGTAATGGCCACAAAAGTTCCTCACCAAGCAGATCTAGGAACTCACATGGATGCCCTGCACAGTTCGGATACAGTAACTCCAGCTCTACTCAGTCGTTTACCGCCTACTCGGATATGATGTGTGCCTGTTGTTTACGGAAATACCCAACCCAGAATTACTGGACATGCTCCACCTCAGGATATCCGACTCCCTACACACTCCAGGGACATATACCTCAGCACAGATGTTAATAGGACATGCTGGAGGGACAGATTCTTATCCCCGAGGCTCCACTCACTCCGGATTGTAATCCCGGTTTTGCATAGGCAGAGCCACCCACTGACCACCTACAGGAGACATCTTAACAACTGGATGGGTGATCGTATGTTTACCCCTGGGATATCTTCTGGGTCCCTGCTAGACAGAGGCACACTAGCCTAAACATACATTGGCTATCTTGTGTTACCTACTATTCACAGGCACAGTGTAGTAATCTGACAGGGTTGCGAAAGCCAAACACACTCTGGCTAGGCAGAGTTGTCCCTAGGGCAGATAGACTAGTATCAACCTCTGAACCTATGATAATGTTCGGGATGCACAATGTTTATTGCTGATACTGTTTGCAGGTTTTTATCGTCTTTGTTTTCCCAGTTTCTATGAACAACTTAGGTATCTGCAGAACATATTTGATTATGACAGGGTTCCACTATATTATATATGTGTCTGTTGTCATATAACTGTGTGCACAGGGTGGATTGCTGGATAGTGAGAGGTTCCTGGGTTAACACATGCACCTTCCAGATATGTGTGGCCCACTTCTGTACTCAGACATGGCCAAAGTGTGTGAGCATGCCCAGTTCAGCTTTCCGTGTTTTGTTGCCTGACATTTGTCTCATTTATTCAAGTGTGCGAGCATGCCCAGTGTGACCTTTCAGTATGTTGTTATCTGAGGTCCACTACATTTGTTGATGTGTGTGAACATGACCAGTATTAACATTTATACTGTGTGTGTTGGAAGTCAGGTTCTATTCTTACTGCAGGACTCACCTTTGTGTCATAACTCGACAGGGATTATGCTGCACCTTTAGGGTTTCCATGGGATACTTTGCATAGACTTATCAACATTTCTTCATAGAGGCTGACCACTGCAGTACTGTCATGGTTTAGTGGTTCAGTACTATAACTATAGTGCACAGTATCCTGGGTTCAAGGCCCATCATTGCTTTATATTTTCATACTGAGTAGACCAGACTGCTTAAGGGCCAGTAGAGCAAATATGAGCATGTTGGCTTTTGTTCAGCTATGCCCTACTTAGACCAGGCTTGTCCAACATTGCTCAATATTCACCAACATTGCTGGACATTGCCCAATATTACTCAACATTGACCACAGTTGTGCTAGTTGGTGTGTGCGATTTTGTGTGCATATACTACATGGTGGTAAATGCTGTTTAGCACTGCTTTATATTGCTTAACACATGGCAATCATGCCTCAGGTGGTGCTGCAGGGCTGCCTATGTTGGATGCACATACTACACTCCCTATACATGTTTGAAAGCAAGTAGTGTCAACTTAGGCATCCCTTTTACTATATGTGCGAGTCAGAGAGAGGTATCATTTCTAGAGTTCCTACTGAGCCAGTGTATGTGCTATGCATTGCCTCTTTGCCAAGGCCAAAGCATACTGGGCATGCCTCCTTCTTCCTACTGGGGCAGGCTCAGGTTGTTCCTCCTCTGAGTCACGCTCTGCCTGTGATGGCCTTGGCAATGGTGGGGGGCTGTTTGGCCCAGGTCTATGCTGGTCCTGCTGCAGCTGTTTTCGCAGGATCATATTATGTAGCATAGCACATACCATGACAATTTGGGTACTACAGTGTAGTTGGTGAGTACTGCAAGGCTCCACCAGATGTGTCCAGGCACTGGAACCATGACTTGAGCAGCCCAAGCACACGCTGGATTACATTTTGTGTTTGTGCGTGTGCCTCATTATGGCGTTCCTGTTCAGGTGTGTGTGCATTTCTGATGGGTGTCATCAGCCACGGCTCCAGTGCATAGCCAGCATCTCCCACTAGGTGACCATGTGGGATGTCCCCAATGGCAAATGTCTGGTACAGCTGCATCAGATGCCAGATATGGAAATCATGGTAGCTTCCAGGGCAGCCAGCACACACATTCAGTATTATGCCCTGAGCATCACACACAACCTGGCAGTTGATGGAGGGGAAGTAGACCCTACCCCACTCGCCGGCTGGTGCTTTGATGCGTATGTGTGTGCAGTCTATTGTACCCACTACCTATGGGTATTCCGCTATTTGCTGGAAGAGACGCTACTGTTGCACACTAGGGCAGCTCCGGTTAAGCAGATTTAAACTATTAGGGCTACCTAAATTACACTCTTCAAATTTTCCCTTAAAACTACCGTCCTCGAACTATACTACTGATCTAATCAGCGTATCCTATAACTAAAAAGATCATCTCTACTTGACTCCAAGTAGACTATTCTCTATCTGTTAAACCTAGCACTTGCTCCTACAGTACTTATTACCTTGATACGGCACTCTTGTCATAGATAGTACCCCAAAAAGGCAACCCCCCATTTCTCGGTCACCCACATCCCCCGGAATCTTTTTTAAAGTTTTTGTCTATCCTTCTAGCATGTCGAGGGATCAGTTGCTAGTGTCCTCTCCTGCTCAGCTGGTGAACCTGGGAATATTGAGGCAATGTTACAATTGCCTCATGTACACAGACAACCCTCTCCTCCTCCCACAAAACACAAATACATGCGAGAGATGCAACTATACGGCCAAACTGGAGGCTGAGCTCTTCAACATAGGACTGGCAAGACCAGTCAGGAGGAGAAGGTTACCACACACACTATAGACCCAGTCTCACATAGTACCATTACAACCTCAAATCATACACATAAACACACAAAGACATACTGGAGGCTCTGATCAAAAATCTACCAAAACAGCAGAGGCCACCAAAGCAGACACCCAAACAACCACCACCTCAGAACACAACACCTGCAACACATAGACCTCACAGTCAGAGTGTCAAACAGTCACAGCCCTTAAGGCCAAACACAATGCCAGACACACTAGTCATTGGTGACTCCATAGTCAGACACACTGACGCCCGCCACCAGACTGAGTAAGGAGAAGGTCACAGTAAGCTGTCTGTCGGGCTAGAATCCGCCACATAACGCAAGCACTCAGGTCTCTCAACAGCAGGTACAAATATGACTCAGTCATTGTCCACGCTGGTGTAAACGACCTGAGACGCACCTCCTTGGACTACATGAAAAGAGACATTGAGGAGCTCTCTGATTATGTAGCCCAGGCAGGTATGACCCTGACCTTGAGCAGTATCCTACCTTCACCAAGAATGATGCCACAATACAGAGATAAGATGATCAGCTTTAACAATTGGCTTAAACACTGGTGTCATTCAAAGGGGATCCAGTATCTGTCTGCCTGGGATGACATGCTGGACAAGCCACGCTGCTTCGCAAGGGACGGCTTGCACCTGTCACCCTAGGATTCGGATATTGGCAAAGGCTCTTGCCACCCCATAGTGCCTTTTTAGGCAAGGCTCAAATTCTAAACCTACCACCCTAGAACACAAAAAGGAAAAAACTAAGGGTAATGCTGCTCAATGTCAGAAGTCTAAATCTCAAAATGCACGCACTCGAGGCCCTTCTCAGTATGGAGAACATCGATGTCTGTGCTGTGACAGAAACCTGGTTCAAGGCTCCTGAGAGCACCCCAGCGCTATCAGGTTTTACCTCATATCATGCGTTCCGGGCCCAAAATCCGGACAATACCAAGAAAGGAGGAGGGGTATCCATATTCATCAAGGACACCCACACCTCAAGACTGGTGGCAACGCATGATGCATCGGAGACCATCCAGGTGCAATTAACCATAGGCAAGACTGCTCTGCAAATTGTAGCATGTTACAGGTCACCCTCACAAACTCAGGAACCTCACATGGCCTTCCTGAAAACACTAGAGGGCATAAATGTATCACCAAACACCATCATACTAGGTGACTTCAATTACCCTAATATAGACTGGGAACACTACTCAAGCCCAAACACCCTAGCCCAAAAGTTCCTGGAATTCATAAACTCAAATGCCATGGAACAAATAGTCACCATCCCCACAAGAGGAGATAACATACTTGATCTCATCATCACGAACATGGGAGCACAATGTTCAACACCGAAGTATACCCTCACTGGTGAGATCAGATCACAACTAATCTCGCTGGAGGTCCTCATCCCACCCCACCTGAAATAAAAAAGACCACAGTAAAGAACTTCTCAAAAGCCGACTTCACACTTTTAAAGACTAGTGTGGTCTCCTTTAAGGCCCCGAACCGTGGAAAACAGTACTCAAGCCGCTGAATCACTTACAAATGCCTTCTACCAGCACCTGCAGGACTGCATGGATAAGGCAATCCCAAGCAAAACAAAGACTCTTTGTACCAAAGGCAAGCGCCCAGTCTGGTGGACCCCAGCCATAAACAAACTCTACAACAAAAGGAGGAAGCTACTACAAGATAGAGCAAAATCCTTAAAAGGTAAGACACCCTTGATCACTATAAGTAAAAACTAAGAGCTCTCATAAAATCATCCAAAGCAAATTTCGAGAGAAAAATAGCTAAAGACTCAAAAGACAATCATAAGGCCTTCTTTAGCTATGTTAGAAACCTAGGAGGAAACTCCCAGATATGCTCAGAACTAGTTCAAAATGATGTGAAGATTACTGATCCTACAGACATTGCCAACATACTGGCTGACAGGTTCAGTGCAAACTTCTCCCCCAAAAGGAGAGATATCTATACCAAATGATTGCAGCCCCCAAACATCTCCAGCGCCCAAGTGAGAACTGCTCTCTCAAAGCAAAACACAGCATCCATGGGACCTGATGGTGTCCCCGGCTGTGTGCTCCACGAACTCAATGAGGAATTAAACCCACAGCTAGGACAGCTGTTTAATCAAAGTCTTACCTCTGGATGCACTCAGGAGTGGCGCACTGCAACTGTGGTCCCACTTCACAAAGGCGGTGCCTCCACCGACCCTGGAAATTACCGCCCATTAGCTTGACAAGCCTTATCTGCAAAGCCATGGAGAGGATCATAATGGACCTCATAAATAAAGACATAGGGAATTTGCAGACTTTGGATCCAACCCAGTTTGGCTTTGTCAAAGGCAGATCATGCCTTTTAAACTTGGTTGACTTTTTCAAACAGTCACCAAAGCCATTGATGAGGGAAAGGCAGTCCATACAGCCTACCTCGATCTGGCTAAGGCCTTCGATACAATACCCCACTGGTATCATTGAAAAACTCATTAGCTTAAATGTTAACCCATACATCACAAGATGGGTTGCAAACTGGCTGAGTGACAGAACCCACAGGGTCAGAGTTGCTGGCGCCATGTCAGACTCAAAGCCTGTCACAAGTGGTGTCCCACAGGGCTCAGTCTTGGGCCCACTCTTGTTTGGCATCTACTTTTCCAAGTACAAGCAAACACAGGAGGGTTATGGCTGACAAAGTTTGCAGATGACTGCAAACTGGGCGCCATAGTAGAAAACACATCTGACACAGATATCCTTCAGAAGGGTCTCACAGAAACGGATAACTGGTGCCAGAGCCACGGCCTAAAGTTAAATGCCAAAAATGCATAGTCATACCCTTCGAAAACAAGGTTACCCCTAGCTACCAAATAGGTGGCAATCCACTGAGCACAGAAGAAGTTATCAGGGACCTGGGGACCCAGGTTGATAGTAGTCTGTCACTCGACACCCATGTAGCTAAAGTAGTCAGGAAGACCTTCTACATTGCCCACCTTATCATGAAGGGATTCTCATCTAGATCAAGGGAGGTCATAGTCTCCCTTTACTCATCACTCATCAGACCAATGATTGAGTACAATGCCCCATTCGGAATGTATCTGACCCGACACTTGCAGCAGCTGGAGAGGCCACAAAAGTTCCTCACCAAAAGGATAAAGGGTCTCAAAATCTGTCCTATGCTGCCCGACTGAAAGAACTCCAGCTCTATTCAGTCGCTACCGCTTGCTCAGAGGTGACCTTTGCCTAACATACAAGGCCATGTCAAACCCAGATTTGATGAATATGCTTCACCTCAAAAATCTAGATCCATCAGAGCCACAAGGGCGGGAGACTTAAACCTCGACACGGCTATTAATAGGACGTGCTGGAGGGATAGATTCATCACCCAAAGACTCCCTATGCTGTGGAACAAAATCCCGGTACATGTGAGGCAGAGCACCTCGCTGGCCTTGTTCAAGAGAAATCTTGACCAATGGATGGGAGATCGCAGATATACCCCAGGGATTACCTCAGTGTCACTGCTCGACAGAGGCACAGCAAAATAATGGGTATAGTTCCCCATACTAAAGGGGTGGCGTAAGCCACAAAACGATGGGCTAGGCTTGTAAATGCCCTCGGGCAGATAGCCTAGTATGAACCTATGAACCTATGAACCTATATTGCTGGCCAATACCTCACGGGAATTGGGGAAATATACATGATCACCATGTGCTGACATGGCATCCAGGAACTGGTGCAGTACCCTGGATGCTGATGCCTGTGATATCCCCATCATATCACCAGTTGGTCTCTGGAGGGTACATGTTGCTAATATTCTTAGGCCAACACATACCTTGGTTTCCACTGGGATGGGTTCCCCTCTGTTGGTTCTGTGTGTGAGGTGTGGCCTGCAAGAGTTCTCTGTCCACTCTATAGCGCTTCACTATCTCCAGCTCATGTAGCCCCTGGTAGGTTACCCTGGGCCTGTACACTCTTCTCCGTCTCCTCACTGTAGGTTGTCCAGTAGCATTTGCATTGTCACCACCCTCAGCATGTTGCATATGTCGCCTTATAACAGCAATGGCAGCCCCTAACATTTCTTTGTCTCAGTAAAGCTTTTTCAGTTTTCACTTCTATTAGCTTACTGCAGTGTTGCAATCTCTTGTGAGAAACATAATGGACTGCTGTTTGCAGAGTTTTAAGTGCTGGGCTGGGCTGGGCTAGTGTACTGCCTGTGTAATTGCCTGATTCTGATTTTTTTCACCTGCTAGCTCTACTAGTACTCCCTGGTAGCTTCCTACTATTTGTTGTGCTTCCTTTTTCCTCTCTGTTTCCTTGGGGGGCAGCGCCACACACACAAGTGCAAACACGCTCACAGCAGCTCACACATGCGCACACATGCTTACACAGACTAAAACTTGCTTATTCTTGTTAAAACGCATGCACACCAGCGCAAACGTGCTTACAACTCCTTAAACAGCCTTATACATGCTTACTCCGGCTTAAACGCACACACTCACGCTTACACGCACACTGTCTTACTCGGGTTTACAGGCGCGCACACACATGCATACCTGCTCAGCAAGAAACTTTAGTGTTATCCACCACATACACCTTCAATTTCTTGCCTTTACCTAGCCTACCTGTTGACACACCTCTTTCAATGATGTGTAAATGAAAGCTGACACATGCCACTCTGCTCCAATGAGCTTCACTTCTTTCATACATACCCCACTTGTGATGTCACCTATCTTCTACTCTGTTACTCCCCTTATCCTACTCCTACACTCCACTGACTGTGCTCATTTGCTATGTAAACTTGCAATTCACTATCCTAACCCTCCTTTGCATAGGATTGCCTACTAATACTTGGTTACATCTCTTAGACCGAGCTTCCCCCCTTAGCAACCTCTACTCGGTGGCCATGTTGTCTTCAGCCTGCCATTCACTTGCATTGTAAATTCATATTAGCAATAAAATCCACATTTGTGGATCTTAATTATTGATTTTCTGCTTTTTAGGGCACAGCGCGTTTGTGCGGCGCTGCACTACGCATAAACCCCGGAGATCAGGATGAAAAAAAAGTTATTTTATTTTTATTTTGCATCACTTAACATTGCCAATGGCTGTATTTTTGGCCATTGGCATGCTTCCTCCTGTAAATGCATCCTTTTTTTGGAGCTGTCACGGCTCCGTTTTGCTATTTGCAGAACCGTACTCAGTTGTTAACTGAGTACATTTCTGCAAATAACACTACTCCTACTCGGACAGGTTTGGGTTTCTTGGATTGCAAATTTACCTCATTTGCATAGCTTTTGCCTTCAATTGAGGTAATTTGCATATCCAAGCCCTGTCCGTGTAGGACTAGTTTTGAGAGCTCTGTTGCATGCCTCTACCGGCTGTTCCTGGATCATTCGGCGGACATGTTGGCTGCATGGAGTCTTAATCTACTCTTAGACTCTGTGCAAGCCTTCGTGAATCCGGCCCATTGAGATACAGAGAGATATTGAAACAGGCATTAGTAATATATTGTATATGTTGTATATTGACTATTTATAGTATGCATTCTAGTATATTGACTGTGTAATGATGTTAACTGCTCACAGTCTTTACCCTTTGCACTGATGTTTTATTGCAGGTTCTCTCCACATCTCATATATTTTGGCTGGGTACCCTGATCCCCACATCTGAAAACATGGTGGTTAAATTGCTGATGTATTATTGTTATTGTATTTATCCTAGTCTTATGACCAAGACTATGGAAAAAAGGAGTCTCCTATAGATAAGTTCACTTGCCCATTTAACAAACAAATTAAAAATATAAAATTTGGTGTGGCTATATATGCAGACAAGACTAGCCTAGGCATGTTTAACATATTTGTAATTTTCAGTGGTGACTGGATTATTCAGATGGTATATGCTCCCATCTCAGAACAGCAGAAAATACTTGCTATGTAGTTATTTATTGGAAGTAATTAGTATTTGGTGAATCTTCAGGTATCCTATGCTATGTATCATGCAAATGGAGTAATATTGTGAGTGCTGTGAAAAATAAAAGTGTCATGCAACTTTCTCTTGATGCCCTGCATGTTAATCAAGACTGAAAAGATAAAGGGCAGGATTCAATAACCCCTATATGGCTCATCATGGCACAAGACCACTTGGTAACACTCTGATTCGTGTTTAGTAAGCAGCTCTACATGATGTACAGAGTCACGTAAACAAGAGAAGCATCATAGCATGCTAATTACTGAATAAGTAGCTAAATTGTCTGTTGATCAACCAATCCAAGATGGAGGAGCTATTCAACAAGCTATAAAGCAATTGTGTACATTTAGTTTTGCTTTTTGGCTTATATTGCAAAACCTATTGGAATACAGCTACAGAAACTACACTAGAGGGAAAGAATGTTAGGGGCTGATGCTCTGCTATTCTTCTGCATGTGTATGTGCAACAGGCTCAAGTCTATGCTTCTGCTGCTGCTGATGATGATGATGATATACCTTGGGCAAGAAGGAGAAAGGTATTTAGACTCCATTTAGCTTTACATGGTCTGCATAAGGTGGAAATAGTAGAGTGCTACAGGGTGGAGAGACACACACACTTCAGGAACTCTGCCACCTCTGTCTTCCTCAACTGGCAGCAAGGACAAACTGAGGGGAACCAGTACCTGTGTAACCAAGGTATATGTAGCACTTAAAACTTTAGCTAAAGGAACCTTTCAGATATCAACAGGGGACATTCTGGGGGTGTCACAGGCATCAGCATCCAGGATCCTACATCAATTCCTGAATGCTATGCTACAGCATGATAGTGACTATATATATATATATATATATATATATATATATATATATATATATATATATATATATATATATATGTGTGTGTGTGTGTGTGTGTGTGTATCCCCAGAACCCCCCAAGGACAGAACCACAGAACCACACCTTTGTAGGATTTCTACGCCATAGCAGACTTCCTTGAAGTCTTGGGTGACATAGACTGCACGCACGTTAAGATCAAAGCACCAGCCGGAGAACAGGGAAGGGTCTACATTAACAGAAAGGGGTTCCACTCCATTAACTGCCAGTTCGTATGCAATACTAACAGAATCATCCTGAATGAATGTACTGAAAACCCTGGCAGTTACCATGACTCCCATATCTGGCACAACTCACAACTCTACTAGAAGTTTTCCAGTTTCCAGGGGTGATACCTTACAAGGCCATTAAATGGGGGATGCAGGGAATGCACGTGAACCATGGCTGATGATGCCTGTCAGAAATGAGCACACACCCAAGGAGGAATGCTATAATGAGGTACATGCTCAAACAAGAAATATCATAGAGTATGTGTTTGAGATGCTAAAGTCATGATTTCAGTACCTAGATACATCGGGGGGGGGGGGGGCTTGCAGTATTATCCCAGAACTTGTGCAAAAATTAATACAGTCGATGCTATCTTATACAATATCATCCTGAGAAAAAAGTTGCAATAGGACCACCAAGGAGAAGCAGCACACATTCCACCACCACTGGCAAGGTCATCACAGCCACACGCAGGTGAGGAGTCAGAGGGGGAACCACCAATTGCTGTGGCTGTAGGCAGCCATAGGTGTGCACAAGGCAATGGATAGCACACATGATGACAACCTAAGGGGTACAACTTTCATACAATGCACACACATACAGTAAAATTGATGCCAGGAAATGCTAGCAACCTTTACTTACTCATGTAATGGCTGTGTACTTCTAGCATCAGACAGTCAGACCCATATTATAACAACTGTAACTGCAGGATTATCAAGGTAAGTGTTGAATGGTAGATGCTTGCATAATGTTACTTCAAATTGTACATAAGTAGAAAGTGTGTGAATCGTTCAGCAATGACATCAATATGAGACAGGACTGACTTATGTAGATACTATAGAGTTATGCTGTTTATCAGCTAACATGCCTTATGTATCTAAAATACACAGAAAGGAAGAAGCTGTCCAAACTCTATTTATCCCTACATTCTCACAAGTGGAGCAATATACCTCATTGATGTATCAATGATTTCAAGGTAGTAACCACAACATTAAAAGGCTGTAAGAAATCAGTAAAAATTTCAAAGTACCATCAGCAATACATATACTAAGAACTAAGTTAGCTATTCACACTGAGCATCAGACAGAATACCTATGTATCCCTGAATTCAAAGGCTAGAAACAAAGGTGATGGTACAGTTATCATCATTTGCATAGGGTGGGGTTGGGGGAGGGGGCAGAAAGCCAAGGCTGACACAAAAATAGTGATTGTGTGTGAGTAGGAAATGCAGGGTGGCAGAAATTTAGCTAATTATCAGCTGGTCACTGACACAGACTGACCTGCAAGCCTCACAAATGCCTGATGTACCTCTTATGGGTGGGTGTCTGCATGGGCACTTGATGTGAAATGTGTGTGTGTGTCTTCATGAATGTAGCCAAGCTCTGTGCGAAATCTACATCCCGGCATGTCAGTCAGATGTGAGTCATGCATAGAAGTGGTATCAGTTCATCATCATCATCACCCCCCTCAACTTTGAGAACTGGCTGTGCCAGAAATTACATCGGCATGTCCATGCCCACGGTCATATGTACTGGGGCTACCTGAACATGAGTGATGTCTGCTGGACAAGCTCTAATCACAACTACACCCAGGTCCATGACTCCATGGCCAACCATGTCTAAATGTGGACCTATGAACCACTGATGGAGCAGTGGAAGTAGTGCCACTATAGGAGTGGGATCGTGAATGGCCATGATGGCTAACACCAGATGATGTTGTGGACTAACAGCCACATGGATGCTGTTCCCCTCCCAGCACACATTCCATCACAGAATTAGCGACACAGTGGAGACAGTCATGCATGTCAGCTTGTGCTACATCTAGAACCCTAAGCATGTCCTTGGAGGCCCTAGTGGAACATGCCTGTGCTTCCCTGATGGCACTAAACATATGTTGAGTGGCACATAATGCCACAGTAGGATCAGGGGGAGGCTGGACAACAGGCCTCCTCCAAACACCCCCATCAACTCTCCTGCATGGAACCTCACCCACACTTTGGCTATGGCCACAGTCAACCGGCAATGAAACCACAGTTACCACAGTACCCTGATCAACTGTGTCACCTGTCTGAGTGCTCAGTGGAATAGGTATGCATAGACATACTATGTCTGAAGGAAATCAAGGGGATGTCTGAGTCACAACCTCAGTGTCAGATTCAACCTTTGCACCCCCTGACTGTGCATCTGTTTGCTCAACATCATCATCAGAGCCTACCGATACTCCAACATCAGGTGATAGGAGTCCTACACTTCTGCTGTCAACATCACCTGTGATAATAAGCAACAAACATAGGAATAAAATTACTACTCCACTAAACAGTAATCCAACACAGATGCACAAAATATAACACTGGTCACACAGTCACAGATGGTACAGCAATACAGATACTCATTATACCCTCTTCACACATACAGATAATTATATATCTAACGAATGCTTAGTAATAAGCAAATACACATTTGCTTACCATGTGCAGATGTCTCCACACTTTGCAGGGAAGATGGTCCTGGAAGAAATGAAGCAAGGAAAGGATGGTGATTAACCATATCAATAGGAATAACACAGGGGATCAGTGAATACACAATCACCCATATGTCCTGCAAGAAATAGCTATAATTGAAACTTGGCTGAGATGTCCACCCACACCCATGTGAACTGAACAGCTCTCTTGTATAACTGTATAACTTATCAATAAGTACAGACAGAAAAAATGCATCACAGGAAGTAGTAGTCAAATTATATATTTTATTCTACAAGCAAATATAAATGTTTTCATATATAAGTTTGCCTGGAAGCTGCTCCTCGGAAACACTTTTCCTCCCAGCCACATCAGCACTGACATCAAGCACATAGTGCACACTTTCCACTGAGATGTCAGGATCTCAGACAGTAGACAGGAACTCCTTGTTTGGTGTCAGTGGTTGCTTGGTAGTAGGACCACCCCCTGAAGCCAGCTGTTCTTGGGCAGCTGTAACTGCACTGCTCCAGGATGATAAAATCATATCGGTGGCCTGATGCCGCACTTGATCATAATTGCGTCTGCTACCGCCAATAATGTTTACATTGTTGACTAACTGGTTCAAAATATCCTTTCTGACAGCCATTTCCCCATGGTCTCCCTCAAACAGAAGGGAGCTTGTATTATGACCTCATTCTCAGTGTGTTTTTGTGGATTTGTAAGCTTAGGTACCATAATCCTATGTTACATAAAACAGGGAAGGATAAAACAAATAAATATCACAGAAGTAATGTAATGGTTACAAAAACTAATCAGTCTGTGTACCCTTTTTCAACATTAAGCACTTGAAGTACACTTCATGTAGTACAACAGAATGTTAGGAGGTTTCCCCACCTCCCCCTCCCACACAAACAAAGGTTTGTACAAACCAGCAAATACCACATACGTAATGTATATATGTTTTCCATTGAATTATCAGAATGTCTACACATTTTCAACAGAAAAGCACTTGAAACACAGTTCTCATGTTGGACAACAGAATGGCAGGTCCCCCTACACACACACACACACACACACACACACACACACACACACACACACACACACACACACACACACACACGCAAAGTTTGTACAAACCAAGGGATACCACATGGGTATTGTATATATGTTTTCCACAGAAGTATCAGGATGTCTACACCTTTTCAACAGAAAAGTCAATTTATGAATGCCAGTCACTTTTCACTTTGCCCACCACTCCCATGGGTGTTGTCCTGGACTATCTCAGAAGCATAGCACCAGTGTCAGTGACATGCACATTATATTTCCTTCCAATACCACAGGACATTGCAAAAGCACATTTTACGAACATAGTTGTGCTAAAAGTATAAGCTGTCTATCTCACAAATGTAAATGTCTGCCAAAACTGCCTATGCCAACAGTGAAGTATAAGAAGTGCATACAGATAAAAGTTCCATTTTTTCCTGGATATATAAGTAAATTTGTAGCATTCTACAAACTGTAAAACATCCTTGAATAATAATACAAGCATGGCTTAGCAAAATTAAGCCTTCTCTGCAGGGAAATCACCTTCAAATGAATACAAATCTTCTGCTTTCTCCAAATAGACAAGTCTTCTCACCCTCAAGTTCTCTAGCTACACAGTTACCTTTTATAAGTAGATTCAGCCTTCTGAGCACTGTAAAGATGCAAATGAGGTGATAACTCATTAGAATTGCCAAATACCAAACTTCTGACTTTGTGTAGCAGATGTAAACACAGTGTAGCCTCTACAACATTTTGTTAGGTGCTATTGGCTTGCAACTTTGAATGATTATTGTGAGTGAAGGAAAATACAACAGCAATTCAGACATCCTTCCTTGCAGTGGGTGTGTTAATGAGGATAAACTTTCAAAGTATGGTACTAATGTCAGTGAGCATTTAAATAAAGCAAATCACCACACACGTATAATATTGTGCTGTAATAGTACAAGCCTCCTGCCCATAGCTCTGAACCTCTTAGACCAAAAAATATGGACAAAGTCAAACATAATGAGGGAAGAAAGACAAAAAAATAGGGACATTTTTAAAATATTGCTCTTACAAACTTAGAAAGTTGACAGAATAACAGGCTTTGCATTATCATGAATTTTCTAAAGAGTATGAGTCTGAATTTCAAATGTCTGTCATTATTTTCTGACTTCAGTTCTCAATGATTTGGCAATGATTTGCCAGAAAACCACACCTTTATGAGTAACAGGCCAAAAATATGAGGCAAAAATCTGGACATTCTGTGAAAATCTGCACAGTTGAGAAGTATGTTCTGCCTTAGATGAAAAATGTTCACTGTTATGTAATTTTACCACACCATGAAAGGAAAATGACAGAAAATGCAGTAGACACTGCAATTCCGATATTAAAAGCAGAGATAAGGAAAGAATGACCAGAATACAAAAAGAAGACAGAGCTGCATTTCTGCTAACATATTCACACACTTTTTTATGATTAATCATTGCACTAAATATGTTGGCCAGGCATGTACAACCAATTGAGAATGTCCAAGTGTACGAACTGTTAATACTGGAGATGAAATGTGAATTGCTTGTAAGTACATGATTTGATTGGTGTAAAGCTGTGTCTGTGGCAAAGAGAGATAACACACTCCAACTGGATTTTGTAATTTCATTAGTCTGATTGTTCATATCCAGAGATGTATAATTGTTTAACCTTTGTTTAGCTTGTTTTGGCTTTATCATTTAGCCCAAACATGGCTAAATGCATTCAAATTTAAAATTTACTGTCAGTTGCCTTAAGAAGCACAGACAGTGGCATTGCGCAATGGTCAGCAACTTGGATGGTAATAACTGCAGAAACTATACCTGTGACCAACTGTGTACCAGCACATGGTGCAAATGCGTAAAGGTACACAATAGATAACCTAGGTAAAGAGAAGTTTGATTTCAACAGTAGTTATTTTTACTGAATAAGGATCATAATGAGTATTAACAAAAGGAGTATATGTTCACTATTGCCTGTTACATTTGTGTGTTGCCTACCTGTGTGCAAACACAGTTCACTACTTAAGAAAAAAATAAAAGATTTTATTTGGTTCACATTCCTTTGCTCAAACAGGCTAAGCGGCGATGCACAGCCATCAGTACTCTGAACAGTACTGACTGTAGAAAATAGATGTGCAGCTTATCTTTCCCTGTGGCACCAGGTGTAAGTTCATGGCCAAAGCAGAGGTGGGCCTTGGTTCTAATCTTGCACACTCCACTATTAATTAAGGGTGTCCCACTGTAATTTTAACAAAACTTGGAATATAAAGATAATTCTGCATACCAATACCTATGTATAGCAGGTAGATTGAGCATACAGATGGTATTTTATATATATATATATATATATTACATGTGCAACTGGTGCAGCATGAGAATGATGATTATGTAATTGCACAGTAAATGTATATTCAGACAGACTTGGGATGAACTTCTGACAATCATCTACACACCTCCCATAACACACATGTAACTGTAAAACAGAAAGAATTGTGTGTTCTAAACCAGAACTGAAAAATCTACTCTGAAAGTAATATGGGTATATCCATTTCGAGTATATAGTGACACACTACTCCTGCATTACAACTGTGAATGCATAAGCCATGACCTTGTCATGTCACACACATACATGGTTAATTGAAGTATAGCACCACTCACTCTTTAAAGTCTATATTAGTAATAACAATGGCTGGCAAACACTTCTTCTGTGGCAATGAGGAAAAATACCAATGTAGAAATGTATATATTCTCTTTTTTACATAGGTTTGAATCCCACATTGTACAAATTAATGTTAACAGTGTGTAAGTCCCCACTAAATATGTGCCAAGTCATTCAATTGATCCCTCCAAAGTCATAGCTTAAAAGCCAAGTCATTTAGCATATCATGACCATTGAATAAAGTGTTGTCAGGCATAGCAGCACACATGCCAAAAATGAATGCCAAATGTTATGTTAGCCATCCTGTTTCATAAACTCCCTTCCTCTTTGTTGGTAATGTTTCTCTCTGAGTAACACTGAGCAAATGCAGTTGGCATGGTTGTGTGTGTTTGCTCACTCGCCGTAAAATGTGATATCACAAATTGGCAGGAAAACACTTCTACTGTTGTTGGAGGACCTGTCTAGACATGGCAGGAGATGGGAAGGATGGTGCTAAATGCAGGGTACAAAGGTGGGGTGTGGAGGAGTCCAAGATATATATTTCACTCTTCATAAAGCACTACAAGCATAGGCTACACCAGGGGGAATATACTGGCTCTCAGTATAAGGCTTGGAGCTATCTAGCCAAGGCTTCCTCCAGTGCAACTGGCATACTACACACTGGGGAGTAATTCAGATACCATTATAATGACCTGAAATGGTTCCAGGAGGCACAACTCAACCAGTGGCTGGATAAGTTTAGGACTGCTCACATTGTAGATATAGCAATTTTGGTTTAAATGGTATAATAATGCCAAAACTCAAAGTGAAAAAAATGCACAAACTGGTAAAAACAAAAAAAGAGCAGTATGGCGCACAGGTGTCCACAAATACACTATTTTATTGAGTGCTTTCATCAGTTATTCTGAATTCTGAAGAAGTCTTTGGCTTAATAGCTGATGAAAGCACTCAATAAAATGGTATAATAATGGCTAGGATTTTATGTGATGTTGTCCATTAGTCTAGTAATATCCCATGACTGTATGAACATTACACGTGTCAATGTTGCTGTCATCCGGATGTGGATATAGAGTAGCCCTACAACACTGAATTCCAATCTGTGATTTGAGGTAATGAAGTGATGGTCACTGCTGCCATTTGATTACATGTTCCTTTCATAGCAGCTGTAGTAATATGCCTCCTGAGGACTGTTGACATATGATGATGCTATGTATATTATTGCCTTAGTATATCAGTATTCTGCAGAGTTCTTATTCAACCATCAAAGTGACAATTGCAGTATGATGCAGGTGTGCATGCGTATACCTACCATCAAGAAATACTATGTGGTGTACAGCAGTAATGCATGATACTGACTACATGGGCACATATAACTTGTTTCATCCACATGTTGTAATGCTGACATAGCATTATATAACTAGAAACCTCTCTTAACAACTTTAACACTTTGAAATATATATCTATCTTCACTTAATTTAACTCTTCTCCCTCTCAATTTTATGCATCCTCAGCTGCAAGATGAAATTTAAAGAAAAGAAAGTCTAATTCTAATTGTATAGCAACATGTATATATTGTACTTGGATGTAAATCATTGTTATTTTTGTATTTTGTATAATGTTGCTTACTAGTAAACTGAATCTGTTAACAGTCATTATGTAACTGTATCTCATCAATGTATATGTAACATGTGGAGCTTTTCTCCCCGGGCCTCCATGAAAATGGGTACTCCTAGGCCTTGTGGATTATCCCAGAAAACAAATTCAAATAAAATAAATAAATAAAATATATACTCAAACATATAAAAAGTTCAGCTTTACTTGCAACCTTGGGGAATTCATTGTATGCACAATTGCATTGCTGTTCACAAGGTGATCCACAGCAACACGGTGGGACTGTCAGCATTTGTGTCATTAACTGTTCTGCATGAACCACACCCACCTCAGTTGTAATGTGTCCATATATGGTATCAGAGCCCTCACACACACCTTTCATTTGATAAACTTATAGGCATATGGTGTGCAATCGATGTAATGATATGAAGCAGGTAGTTGTATGACTGTGTCAACAGTTCCACTGGGTGGCATGTGATGCATACCCAAGGTTTTATTTGGAGGTGCTGTCACAAATCATATTTTAACTAAGTACAAAAACTTAAAGGGAGTACACAGCTATGCACAGAGATGGTTAGGGTTGGTACCACACACACTCAACCAGAGGCAACAAACAACCTGCTAGCTGACAGATTTGGATCAAACTTTACCCCCCCTGTCATCAATGATCATCACCCAAAGTATACACGCAAACATTACTCAGTTTATTTTCTCAAGAGAGCAGCTCATCTGTGCACTCTCTACGGCTAACAACAAGACATCACTGAGCCCTGGCAGCATCCAAGCTTGCCTTTTCAATAAGTCAAAACCTGACTTAGCAGACACAGCTGGATCCCTACTTAACCACAGCCTCCAGACATGCTATGTTCTGGCAAAATGGTGGACAGCAACAGTCATCAGTCTGAAGGGGGGCAGCATCACATGACACAGCAAATTATAGACACATAAGCCTGACTAGCCTCATCTGTAAGGCGAAGGAAAGAATCATCATGGACCTTATCAACAAGAACACAGGTAATCTCCTGACTGTACACCCAACCCATTTTTGATTTGTTAAGGCTAGAGCATGTCTGTTAAATCTGGCTGACTTCTTTGAGAAGGTCACCAAGGACATGGATGAGGGAATGACTATGCAACCCACCTAACTTGACCTGGCCAAGCATTTGACACAATTCCACACTCAGGTATTACAGAGAAAATATCTCAACTGGGCATAAAGCCCTAAATCACCAAGTGTTTAGCCAAATGGCTTATGGACACATGTTATCAAAGTGTGTGAACCAAACTCTAGCAAAAGGCCAATGACCAGGGAATTATCATAGGGATCTGTAGTAGGCCCTTTCCTGTTCAGTATTTAATTTGCAGAAGACAAAGCAAACTTAGATAGCCTTTGTTTGACTAGCTTTGCGGATGACTGCAAATTCTGGACTATCCTTAAGTTCACTAATGCTATTGCTATACTGCAGAAAGTATTAAGGCACACAAATTATTGGGGCCAGAGCCATGGAGACACATTAAATGGGCTATAAATTATAATCATTCCCTTTTGGAAAGCAAATACCCAAGCTAATTACAATATAGGCACTATATCCCTATGACTACACCCAGTGTTACATGATCTGGTTATTTGGGTATGTAGCAATTGGAAGTTCGACCACCATGTGTCTGCAGTGTCGACAAAGCCTTTGACATATCCCTTCATTGTGGCACAACTCATAAGTATGGGAATGGCATACAAATCAAAGGACATTAATTTACTCGGCCCTCATCACACCAGTAATTGAGTACAATGCACCCTTTTACATGTACCTCACCAAACATCTACAACAACTGGAGCAACCCCAAATTCTAGCACTGTATTCTGTCCCCTACAGACTGCTAAGGGTCAATTAGTGTCTGGCCTACAGGGCCGTCTCCAATCTGGGCCTGATGGAAATGTTACAAATTGGTAAAGCAAAATGCATGAGGGTAACTTGTTACAAGAATGCTAACCTAGTCTTTGATAATAAATCATGTTGGAAAGATAGATACTTCTCTCAGACACTACCCCCTTCTCTGGATCAAGCTTCCCATTCACATAAAGCAAAGGCATTTCCTGACCCACTTCAGCTGAACTTAGTGCAATGGATGATTAATCATAATTGTACTCTTGGTGTTGCGCACATGTCCCTAATGGATAGATGCAGTTAGTCTCAGATAACATAGCATAGGTTCATACCTGTGTTAACGTCATTCGCCTAGCTATTGAAAATTGTGAAACTCATGTTAAATATGGCTAGGCTTTTATGGGATCTTGGAACATTAGCCTAGTACTCTTCTACAAATCTATGACAATATAAAGTCCAATTGCATCCTAGGTGCAGTTATAGTGTGACTGTGCAGCATTATGGACATATCAGCGTATCATGAACATATCAGTACATCACAGACATATCAGTATATCATGGACATATCAGTATATCAAATTAGCATTACCACTTGAATGACTGTGTGAATACATATGTATGCATGTCAGGATTTCACAGCAGTACAACATTTTCATGAGGAATTGGATTGGAAAGAATACTATCAGCAGATTAAATTGAATGCTTGTGCAAGCCCAGGTATTAATGGTCGAGAGAATTTGAAAGTGGTTTTGTTAAAGAAAGGGTTAATGCATTAGAGTGTGGTGGTCATGTGACATGTGGGGGGTTACATAATGGTTGATTTAATTTTATAAGTTGGTCTGATGAAGTTCATTGTTGAATGAAAGCACTTACCAGTTATTTATTTTGAGTATAAATTTATATTTACCTTTGCAGTTTTATTTTTTCATTTGGAACATTTACAACTTTTCAGATTTATAGCCTTTTTATTATTACTCATTATTATGGCTTTTTTCAGTTTGATACTTTCTTCCAAGCCAAGTTCGAGTTTGAGCTTTTTAGTTGTTCCCTCGGGGTTTACATTGCAGAATATTCCCAGAGACTTGTTGCCAGATAATGGCAATGGGTTAGTTGACAAAAATTAACAAAGCTGAATGGAGGAGAAGGATTGGTTCATGGAGCCTTGTCAGTTACAGAATTACCTTTAAGAGCTGTGCCTAAAAAGAGTTTTAATGTAGATTTAAACAAAAACACCATCGGAAACTATGGTGTGATGGATGATTTTTTTTATGTAACTGTTTAAATGATCCAGCCAATCCATTTAATGAAGAGAGGTGAGCCCCAGGTTTCACTAATCAAATGTGAGGAAAGACTTTACAGCAGAGTTTAACTAATTAGAAAGAGACATGGTCACAATTAAGAAACTTCATGTTTTTTGAAGCTTGTCTTGTTGTAAAGAGAGTGCCCAGAGGTTTAAGGGTGCTCTGTATGCCAGTGGGAGACAGGCTTTCACCTGAATTATTAACAGCGTGGAGAGAGCTAAATGAAAAATATCAGGTTGTAGTACATCCATTTGTTGTTGGAAGAGCACAAACAGAATCTAAGGGCTTTAAATGATTCCGTTGCTACAGTGTATAATGTGCTGAAAGAAGTTACCCGTACTGAAAATTCTGAAGTAAGAATGGACAGGATTTTTAAATAGGTTTCAGATGAGAACGATTTTCAATTAAAAAAGAAACTTAAGATGTTTCAAAGGGATAAGAAAGATTATGAAGAAGGTATGGGTTTGGTTACAGTGGATGATTTAACAGCTGCAACTACATTGGAAGATGTTATTAATTTAGAAAAGGACAATAGTGTGACTGAGAGAGCAGCCAAGAGGATGAGGAGCAACTCAGAAAATGTAGCTACGATGTCAGTCAATAAGCCAGTTCCATAATTATCTCAAAAGTAACTTCCAGCCACTCAATGGTCCAAAAAGAAACTTCAAAAATGTGAAGCAGGGTTTTCAAAGAGTAGACATTTATCAGGATGGAGGTACTGGGACAAGAACTTGGGCTCAAGTGGCTATGCAGGGTCCAAGACACCAGCAGAAAAAGTTTTGGGGAAAGAGCTATTCCCTCCCGAGAAACCAGTGCTGGCAAAAGAATCGTGTACAACAAGTTTTAAGTGACATGACGTCTGCTGTGTCAACACAAGGTACTGTGAATAATTTATCGGGCATGATTTTATCTTAGGACCACTTAAGGGTGCTCACCTTTGTTCCATCTGTACTAGTGGAATTATTATCATCCATAAATTCATTAAGGGGTTATGTTTGTAAGCTTAATTTAAAATGTTATATTTGTAAGAATGATTATAAGAGGGAGAAATGTTCTGTTTTAAGAAGCCCAGTCTGTTTAACCCACCTCTTAAGCCAGAATTTAGAGGCTTCTTTATTGACTTGTTAGAATAAAATAAGAGTGTTACTGAATAATAAAAACAAAGATGTTTATTATACTATGACCTCAAATGAAAGAAATGCTTTATATGAGCATAAAACAACAATGACATAAGTAATAATAGTGGTCATAGATTATAAGTTTTATGGTGAGAGTATATGTGAGATGTTAAATGATATTAAATTTTATGCTAAAATGAGTTGGTCTGAAGTTAGAAGTCCATATAGTATGATAGATGCTTTGATAGAAGAACATCTAACAGAAAATTTGATTGCATGTGCTATAGTGGAATATTTTAGAATTTGGAAACCCGAGATGGGTAGATTTTGTGGGCTTCCAAAAGTACATAAAATGTTAATAAACCTAGTTTCAGACCTATGGTGTCTTGTATAGGCAGTAAAACTGAATCTATGGCCATTTATGTGACTAAACATTTACAATTATTGTTTAATAAGAGTGAATATTTTGTGAAAGATTCTTTTGATTTTAGTTCACTCATTAAAGTGATCACAGTGGATGATACCATGTTACTGGTTGCAGCAGATGTGGTATCTTTATACACTGTGATTCCTATTGATGAGGGCCTTGAAGTAGTCAATAAAGAAACGTGGAAATCTAAGCTTTTTCTGATGATAAAGTGAGGTTGTTGACTGAGATTTTAGATGTAGTTCTTACTTGTAGAACTTTTTTAATTTAATGGGGTTATATACAAACAAATTAATGGTGTAGCTATGGGAGTTGCCATGGCCCCAAGCTATGCCAATGTATTTATATCAAGTTTGTTTATGAATCTATATATTTTGAACATATTGTTTTATACAAACGTTTTATAGATGACCTATTTTTTGTATGGAAAGGCACTACTAATGCACATTCTGAGTATATGAAATATATGAATTCAGTAACTATTTAAAATTTAATTTTACGGTTAATAGGGATAGCATTAATTTCCTGGACTTGATAGCATACAAGAAAGCCAACAGTTTGAAAGTAAAAATGTACATGAAACTAGTGCAAAGTAATAGCAGATTGTATTATAGTAGCATGCACAAACAAAGCCTTAAGAATTATATTGTGAACAGTCAGTTTGATAGAATAAATAGGTTAACAGATGAATCCTGTTACTTCATAATGCAGTGTGAGTCATTAAAAGAAAAGTTTAGTGCAAAAGAGTATCCAATGAGAGTGATTGAAAATGTGATGGGAAATGTGATGTGAGATAGAGAGATTGAAAATGTTGCCCCTGCTGTTAAGTATAATGAGAAAATGACTTTTCTTTGGCAGGTTTGATTGAGAATTCAGTGGATGAAAATAGTATTAGAGAAAAAAATAAATAAAAAAAAAACAATTGGAAGTTTCTTATGAATTTTCAAGAGCTGAAGAAAATAACAGGTGATGATCCATTTTTTGTCTGCAGAAGGGGTAAGACCTTAAAGGAATACTTTATACTTGTGTAAAAGAAACATGTGAGGAGAAAGATGCGTTTAAATGCAACAATTGTAATTATTCCAGGTATATTTTGGAAGGTGAAAAAGTGACAATAAGAGCTAGGAGTTACGTAGTAAGATTATATTATAAGTGCAAATCTAAATTTGTAGTGCACATTGCATTATGCCAGCTTTGTTTCAACTTTTATGTAGGGAGAATTGTGACAGAGTTGCATTTTTAGGATATACAAGCATATACGAGCTATAGAGAAAAAAGAACTGACAGATGATTTAGCCAAGCATGTCAGTTATTGTCATGCTGAGCAAGTAGGAAGTATTGTTTTTAAGTTTGCCATTTTAGATCGAGTATTAGGATTAAATACAAGATGTGATGCTGAAGAAAAAATACTGTTGGCAACTTAAATTGAATAGTAAAACACAAAAAGTGCTCCTGGACAAAATACCACCATAAGCTCCACACGAATACACTGGTTAAAACGTCTTTATTCGTCAATAGAACTTAGGTTAAGTGCCTTCATCCCTTTTACATCACTCTGGGACATATTCAGAACAAAGTACAAAGTAAAATATTCCTACTTATATAGTATAACCAATTACCATCAATAAATAATTTAAAGGCAAAATGTGAATCACTGTTCCAGAAAAATAGTTCCAAAAAACAATAAATACATATTAAGAAAAGCCTGTTGTTATAATCTAAAAACCTTAAAACCTAAACTTAATATTTGAGAAAATAAATTGTCCTAAAAGTCATTCTTTTAGATGACATTAATAATAAATAGTGTTTACAAGAAATCAAACCCTTAGTCAGAGATCCAGAGCCCTATGCTTCAACACAGGAACCAAAGAAACATAATCATTGAGCCCTGGTGCAACCCTAGCATTTAATCTAATAATCCAATAAAGTTCTTTAATTCAATTTACAGTTCCCACCAACCACCTCTTGTACTCTGTGACACAACTTCTAATATTCCAAATTTGTATGTAGTGTTGCCTTGACAAGTTAATGTATGTTTATATATGGCATTATTAGCATTGCCCTTAGCTATAGCGTATAGGTGTTCATATATTCTAGATCTCAGTTTCCTCTCAGTTTTACCAAAATAAAAATGTTGACATGTTTGGCAAATACTGATGTATATCAAACCCTTATTATTACAATTGCCTTTGTGTAACCTAATACCATGCCTAAAACCTTTTAGTTGTATGTAGTGACTGTCCAGGATATATGGACATTGGTGACATCGGACACACTTAGATGTGCCTTTGAGTATCAGGGGGAAATTTAATGTTGTATGCTCCATAAGGTATTTTATGTTCTTGCCTGTTTTATAAACAAACAGTGGGAATTGTCCCAAAATAGTATAAATTTCTGAATTCCCTCAAAATATATTCCGGTTCTTTTTTAATATAGCCTTGAGTGTCTTTTCTCCTACACCAAATGATACAACCATACTTGTGTTGAACCTTGGGTTGTCTCTGTGGTCACAGGATGTTGAAATCACCTCTCCACTGTTGAGCAGGGGCTTGTGTTTATTACCCCACCCTTCCACCATCTCATTGACAATTGTGGTAAGAATGTTATCCAAATATCCTCAGACTTTAAACATATTGATTACCAATTCACACAAAAAATGCCTCCCTGTCAGAGTACACTCTGGCTGCTCTCACAAACTGCCCTTTAAAAATGTTTTTCTTGTTATACAAGGGATGGCAGCTTTGCAAGTCCAGATAACTATTCTAAAAAGTTTCTTTCTTAAAAACCTTTTATGAAAACTTATTGTTCTCTCTATCTGTAAAAAGGGTCACATCCAAGTAACTGATGGAATCTTTTGAACAATCAGATGTGAATTTAAATATGTACATATTTGGTTTAAATATTCCACAAACCCATCAACATTGACCCGATCATCCTTCCAAAGGATAAAAATATCATCCAAATAATGGAAGTATGTATACCAGTGTTCTTTATAAGCAGTGGTAAAAATGTACTTTTTTCTCCAAAGCATATAAGACCAGGTTGGCATAAATGGGGGCACATGTGTCCCCCATTGCCACCCCTTGGACATGTCTGTAATGCTCACCCTCAAAGGTGAAAAAATTATTTGTGAGGATGTGATCCATAGTTGCCATGATAAAATTAATCATATTGTCACTTAGCCTGGTTAACTCTCTGATAGCTTCATAAAACAAATCTAAACCCACACGGTGGGGAATAGAGGTGAACAGGTCAACCATGTCTATTGTGGATAGAATACAACTGTCCTTATACCATATTTCATTTATTTTAGACAAAAAATCCCAAGAATTTTTCAACAGGTGATCGACAGATTTTAGTGATTCTTTCAGAATCCTACCCACAAAAGTGCATAAAGGATAGGTGGAACTATTGTGTGCAGAAATTATCACCCTGAAGGATGGCTCTTGTACACATTTGTGCACCTTTGGAATGCCAATATACAAAATAGTATTAGAGAAATAATAAAAAACAATTGGAAGTTTCTTATGAATTTTCAAGAGCTGAAGAAAATAACAGACGGTGGTCTGTTTTTTGCCTCCAGACGGGGTAAGACCTTAAAGGAATACTTTATAGGTGTGTGAAAGAAGATTGTGAGGAGAAAGGTGCATTTAAATGTAACAATTGTAATTATTGCAGGTATATTTTGGAAGGTGAAAAGTGACAATAAGAGCTAGGAGTTATGTAGTTAGATTATATTATAAGTGTAAATCTAAATTTGTAGTGTACATTGCATTATGCTAGCTTTGTTCTACCTTTTATGTAGGGAGAATCGTGAGAGAGTTGCATTTTTAGGATATACAAGCATATACAATCTATAGAGAAAAAAGAACTAACACATGCTTTAGCCAAGCATGTCAGTTATTGTCATGCTGAGAAAGTAGAGACTATTGTTTTTAAGTTTGCCATTTTAGATCAGATATTAGGATTAAATACTAGATGGGATGCTGAAGCAAATATACTGTTGGCAGCTTAAATTGAATGCTTGTGCAAGTCCAGGTATTGATCAGAAATGTTTTAAGTGGTTTTGAAAAAAAAAGAAAGGGTTAATGCATTAGTGTGTGGTGGTCATGTCACATGTGGGGGTTATATAAATGGTTGATTATAAGTTGGTCTGATGAAGTTCATTGTTGAATGAAAGTGTTTACTGTTTATTTATTTTGAGTATTAATAAAGTATTATAGTTATATTTACCTTTGCCGTTTTTTTTTTTTTTTCATTTGCAACATTTACAGCTTTTCAGTTTTATAGCCTTTTTGTTATTATTATTTATTATTTTCACTGGCAATGTCAGGGGGATAGTGATCATGGGGCATATGTCTTTTTTTTCCAAATTTTTTTTATTTTCCAAATAATATAATGTTTAACAATAAAACCATCAATAAACAAGTATTATAAACCTTTATATACACTATGTACAATTGAGCCGAACAAAGGAGGGAAAAATTAATAAAATATATGAAAAAAATTTATAATATTCAATTAATAAAGTATAAAGTTACACATTCATTATTTAGGGTTCATTTTTAATGCCTCAATAAGAGTTAAATTTTTTCCCAAGGATTGTTTGTCCATGTTTTAGTTGAAAATCTTGATTCCTTCACCTTGATTTATAATGTCGCTGTTTCTTCCATCAATCTCAAGAATTCTTTCAGAGTAGGTTCTTGTAAAGACTTTCACTTTCTAGTTATACATGTCCTTGCCACAGCTAGTATGGACCAAAGTAGGTATAGATTATTTTTTATTCATTCCAATTGTATCATTAACATTTAAGAGGACTAAAGATTTGGTTAAAATAAAGGTATCTGTGAATATAGCATGGAGAAAAATAGTAATTTATTCCCAGAATTTTTTTTATATTAATACAATAAAAAAATATATGAGACCAATCAGATTTACAGTTTAAAGAACATCTCCAACAAACGGATTTATCAAGTGAATTGAATTTGGCTGGTTTATCAGGTTTAATAAATGCCCTGTGAATATATTTCCATGTAAATATTTTCCATACTTGTAAATTAAATGTTAAGTTAACAGAACATAAAAGATTTGTTTTACTCTCAATTGATAGATTAGTGTGACATCCTTTTGCTATGAAATTTCAATATCTTGCATTATGGTTAGTTTTATATGCTATCAATATTTTGTATAATTTTGAAATTAGATTTGTCCAATTATAATTGTCATAAATAACTTCAGATATTAATTTTTCTATATCCAAAGCTACTATTAGAGCTTCTTGGTTGTTTCTGTTTAGAAAATCTATTTGGGTTAGAATTCTTTGTATATTGTCATGTGTGTGTCTTATGTGTCATATGTCTTGAGGTTTGACATGTTCATCGAGTGTGCTCCATGTATTGTTTGGTATGTGAACAATATCACAATGACAACTTCCTCGCTCATTGATGCTAGACTTTGCACTGCTGTAGTTTCTGTGCACATGGGTATAGTTGATACATTGCCATCAGTCTCATATACTGCTGTACTATTCATGATAATGGATCATTTTTAATTCACACATCACTTCAGATAATATCCATTGCTATTACATGTGGCAGATGCACGCAATACACAGCTATGTGTATGGAATCCAGTCATAATAGTCTGTTGTTTGTAAGTGTTGTTATCCATGTGACTAATACCCACATCAGCCAGAGATGCTTTAGTCAAGTGTAACACATTTAGCACAGTGAGATTGCAAACCTCCTGTCGGCCATACAGAACTATTCTTTGTGATGCATACCCATTAGGATTTGACAGTGCAGACATCCCTTCAAGGTGTTCTACTAGATGTATGTGTGATGCATCTTTCTGTGTTGCACCTAGTAAATACACAGCTCATTAACAACATTGATGGGTTTTGATTCTTGCAGGTGTTGCTTGTGGCTTATGTGTCATGCAAGCCTCTCAACTGGCCAGGATAGCCCATGATTTCAACTCCAAGTTTAACATTGTCCTTCTTAACCCCTCCAAAATAGCTCATGTTTGGAGAAGGGGTGGTAAGTTCCTTTACAGAATACTGACAATCATTACGGTTTTACACATCTGTTCCTGCAGAACATGCATAATAATTTAAATTGAAATTCTGTCAATGTTATTGATTAATGGTGTTAATACTTTAAAATTGTTCCTGATTGTCCCTGCTTCTGTCTACAGTTGTCCATGAGTCTGTTGCTATGTGTCCATGATAGGTTGAAAAAAAGGCATGCTAATGGAAAGCCTGTTAGTCTAGCAACTTTCTAAAAACATTATTTAAAAAATACAGCCCTTGATGTTTGCCCCCCCCCCCCCCCCCCTATTTACCGTTGGTTACTTGGTTTGTTCTTACGCCAAGAGATACAAGTGCATTCTACCCTGGTATGTGTAATTAAAATGTACATACAGTCTCGAATAAAAGATAGGCATGCATCCTACTTCAGAACGTTTCTGTTAATGAAGCTGAGGACTTTTTTACCGTTTGGTTACCTGAAATGCAAAGCTAAGCCAAACACTCATAATAATTGCGGTGCGTTTAAGAGCACCCCTGGCGTCTCTGAAAGTAGTCGAACTGAAGTGGGTAATGAATGAGTACAAAGTTCTGATATGAGCACAAGCAAGTTTTGATATGAGCACAAGCACAGTATTTGTTTGCCTGATATCATAAACTGGAAATATCCCGCTGTCAATCCATCAAGTAAACTACAACAATAGCACTAAAGGGGGACCTTCAGCAATCAGCAGTGGAGATCGTGTAAGTGTTACAGTGTACCCCCTGGAATCGGTAGCATGCTGGCTTCGGTTTTTCGCACCTGGAAATGAAAAGTAGACTAGGTGCAAGCCATCAATCAATCCACAAAGAGCATTGTTAACTAATTTCAGCCAATCCCTGCTCCATTTCAAGACAGGTCATAATTTCAAACGAGAGAGAGAGCTGTCTTTGATGTTTATTTGGTTTATTTAACCTTTTTATTGTTGTTGTTCATTTCTTGGAACACTCGTATCTGTTGCAGCAACGGTGAGGCGGGGCCAAAAGGTAGGGCTGGCCACATCATCTCTCACATGTACGGTTTGACAAGTTTTTTTTTTTTTCTCCAGGTAGCTGCTATCAGTAATTCTGCCCTCATATTTTAGAATGATCCTTAAGACCCAATGGGTAGGACGTCTTCCTGGTTTAAGAGCTAGGAATGCAGCCTCACCCTGCTCCACGTAAAAAAGGTGGATTAACTACATATGGATTCATAAGGCTATACCAAAAACAGAGAGAGAAGCAACGTTGGCACTTTCTTATGTGGGGGCTACAGCTGCACTACCTACTAGTGGTAGGGATCTTGCAATGAAGAAAAGATTATGCTGGGCTTGGTTCCTGCTTGTTATACGTAAGTGTATCTTTATTCTGAGGCTGTGCCTTGCTGGACACAATAGTCTGCTTAGCTGACCTAATTGGCAATAATTCAATACGTTCTCGATGCACAGCTAGATCCCCCCTGGGAGTCTGAATACCTGCTAGGAAGGTGCCAGTAAGAGTCATTAGAATACACTTTTATTTAAATAAGGTTCGCTTTTAAAGGAAATCGTAGTTACTCAAATAGAAGTTTAGGGGCTAAGATCTCCAGACTTGTAATTTTCTTTCTGATTTTTTAACACAAATTGTGTTTCTGACTGTTTATATATAGACCCGCCTAGAAACAGCAATTAGGACAGCGCCAGCATGATGCCAGGTTTTTGACAGGTTCACCCTGGTGCAGTAAAAGTTTCTTAAGATAAAATGGAGTAAACCGGGGACAAACTTAATGAATGGAGTCCCCAGCATACCATTACTTCAGGTAAAGGAAGCAGTGTAATTCAGTCTACTTGTAAGGCAGCCGTCTCCGAGGACCAAATTATGGAGAGAGGCACAGGGATGAGGGAAAGGAGGGATGCGGTCTTGGTGGGAAAATAACAAGAAAGATGTCACTTTGTAGTCATGGTAAGAACTGTGACTTTAGAGAGACTTGAATGTTCAAGTAATGAACAGAAACAGGATCCTGGGGTTTAGCTAGCCATACTTAGTGTACTCAAGTGAGTGAATTCTTTCTGAGCATATTGTAGAAATGTTACAGGTGCAACAATAACACAGAATGCTTAGAACAGTTTAAACTAGGCTCTAATGAATAGTGCTGTCCAAAACATGCCTACACATTAGGCATATGTTCTGTAAAACTAGCCTTTGTTGGCTATAATTGGCAACAACTGAAAATAGCAAGCCATTTCCGAAGTGTGTATGGGCAGCAATTTAAGGACTGAGTACATCTTTAAATTAGAGGGTGACGGCAGCAGCATGAAGTCTGAGTGTAAAATAATAATTTCTGGATACACCCGTCTGCTCACCTTTATAGCCTGCCTAACTTGTGTCCGGTCCCTCTGAACTGCTGTAGTTTGCAGTTGCTACTACACAGCACAATCCCGTTGTAATTTTACGTGGATTTATAACGACTTTTTCACAAATTATTTAAAAGTGAGGCCATAAGATAGCTATTAACTGAGCTAAAAGTGTTCTGAAAAGCTACATCTCTTAAAGTGAAGGAAATGTGAACGGGGAAGCCCATTTCTAACGGGATACATTTATGACCCCTTCTAAAGGTGGCATATAGCTATACACAAAACTGGATGCAAGGATAGATGGGTTTGTTATATACTTATTCACTAATGCTCCGGTATGCAGAAGCCTGAAGTGGTCTTGATTAAAATAATAAATAAATATGTCTGGTGTACTTAGCTACAATTAAAGCTATTAGCTACTCACCAGTTTAGACGGTTTATTAATATATAAAAAAGAACAGTCACATATTTAACAGAGTTAACTATTTGGTTAGAATACTTTGTTTTTTCGTCTCCACGTCAAGATCAGTAATCTAAACTGACAGAGTATATTAAGTCTCGTAATCTATAAAAACGTGACATATTATGGTTACTTATAATAAACATTATCAGAAATAAATACGGTATGTTCAGAATCAGATATAAAAGACTGCAATAAGTGTGAAGTACAACTAACAAATCACTGTAGAAGTGTAACAATTCACCATATCCTTTGGCAAAACAATGGTGATGAAACAACGTTTCGTTAAACGTATAGGACTTTCAGGAAAATTGCTTTCAAAATAATCAGCAGTGATTAGCTACAGGTACAAGATAGGGTTGCCACCTTTTCAAATGGCCAAAGTGGGACATTTTCAGGACAAACATCAGATTTTACAGGCCGACACATACCCACGGTCTGTACAAAGGATAAAACTTAACTTTTTTGCCTATATAATAGCTTATTCTTGTAGCATTTTAGTTGCTTATTCTGTTTCTTATAACATTTAGGTATTTTAGATACAGAATAACTGTGTTATGCAACTATTACATACAATATAGGACATAATTATGTCACATTTGCCATTTTTCATATTTTTGTCAGGACACAACTGCCTCGCAAAGTGGGACAGGTGGTAACCCTAGTACAAGAAACGTTGAGTATTATATTTGTTAATTCCAATTTGCTGATCAGATAACTAGGGTTACCACCTGTCCCACTTTGCGAGGGACAGTTCCTCTTTGGGCATTTGTGTCCTGACAAAAAATATTTAAAATGGCAAATGTCCTGAGATTGTAGGACATAATTATGTCCTATATTTTATGTAATCGTTGCATAAAACAGTTATTCTGTAGCTAAAAGACCTAAATGTTATAAGCTGTGTGTGCGTGCGTGCGCGCGCGCGCGTGCGCGTGTGTCTACAAGTAGATTTGAGTAATCAGCTTAACCAGTAAGATTTTGAAGGTGAGAGGGAACTGGAGTTCCCATTGGAAGCATCCCCTAGAAACTCATAGCTGGGAACAGGAACTCAACCTTCAACTTGCCACCGAAAAGCTGAAATCTTAAGCAATACCGCCAGAAAACTGAGATCAATCATTGTGCTCTCCTACAGAGACGTTTCAGTTCGTACTGACCTCCTGACTGAAACTCAACAGAACTCCAAGGCAGGATAATAACCTTTTTCACTGCAGTTGCCCTAATCACTGTTACTGATATATTGGAGCAACTAAGATCCTAAACAAAAATATGTTAGAATTTAATATGCTATAGCAGCTTTATAAAAGTGATGTGACAGTGTTTTTTGAGAATGCATCACATGATATTAAAAGTGCTGAACAACTCTGATTGTGCTAACAGTAGCATTCAACTGGAGAAATATGACAAAGAAATCAAGGTATTGGGAACAAATAATAAGAGGGGAAGAGATTACAGGCTAGTATCTTTCTTCCCTAATAGGGACTGGTATCAGACTACAGATGATGAGAAAGGAATGATGGAATCCTAAATGAAAGACCTGCCCTAGTTGAGTTTTTAACTTTTTCTGGAACAGAAGCCGTGTTCAAAAAGAGATAATTAGTAGGGGATATAATACATTGCTCTATAACTACAGGAACCAATCAGAAAAGGTCAAAAAAAGATTTGTTAGGTTAGCTATGCAATTCGCAAAGAAACAATGGGAGGGCATATCTATGGCTCCCAGATATGCAACAAAATCTAGCAGATTTAGGATTTGTGTCTGTAAGTGTTTGCATAGATACTTTTATACCCCAATCAGACTCCAAAGAATTTTTTCCCAGGGTAGACAGCAAATGTTGGAGCTGTGATGGGGAAAAAGAGGTAACTAAATACATATGTTTTTGAAGCAATACATGCAAAAATGTTTTAGAGGAGAAATGAGGTTTAACATAAGGCAGGAACTGAACAACTTTTGTAATGTTGCTTAGATTATATGATATGTAACAATATATGTGATGTATAATGTTTCCCAATGTGAACTTCTTAATGCAGTTTGATTATAATGTTTATACAAATGTAAGTCTGTCTATAGCATAGGTGATAATTCAATAAAGGTGCTTAAAAAAACATCCAGAGTGGGTCACTATAAATGTCATAATAGAGTGCTAGGTATAGGAAGGGGGCATACAGCTAAGAATACCTACGTCTCTCTGTCTGTATCTGCATCTATATTTATATGGAATGTGTGGGACAGGGGATGGAGAACGTTTTTATTTGTATGGTAGGGCATTATTCATGTTATCTCATGAGGGATGAAACCGATATTTAAACAGGAAAATACATCTCCCCCGAAGCACAAATAAAATTATATCCAGTCCCTGGGCCCTACAGAGTCCAAGTTCTGAATAATTTTCCTTCATATTGGTTAATTAGTTGTATCAATTTTCTAAGAATGTATTGCATTGTTTTGGAAAATATGGCAACTGTAACATATTGGCTTTTATATGTTGCTATCGCAAGAGTTAAAAAGTCTTAAAATTCTATAAATGTAGTATCCACGATTTTATAGCTGGTTGAAAGATGAACAATTTCAACACTGCTAACCTGAAATTTGCTTCTGATTTAAAGTTGTTCACAATTTATTTGCTTAAAATATAACAGCAGCATAGATTTTTTCATATTTTGTCTGCTTACAGAAAATTATTGTATATGCAAAAAATTTAACACGTTCTGTACATAAGTTGAGGTTGAAAAACTTCTGTGCTCCCGTTGCTCTTTTGTTTTTTCTGCTTTTAAAGTTGTTCACAATGATAATGTCTTTGTAGTCATTAACAAAAAGTTAAAAAAAGTAATATATATATATATATATATATATATATATATATATATATATATAGAGAGAGAGAGAGAGAGTAATCAATTTATAGAACTTTGCATCATGAACAACTTTCAAAGTTGTGGTACACTGCTATTTTATTGCATTTTAAAGGTGTTTACATTTGTTTGTTAAAAATGGATATAATGTATTTTTTACCTTTGTTGTCAAACTGCCTATACCTACAAACATCTATAGTATATAAATGTGCGTATTGTAGATTTTTATGTGCTGAACGTCAGGGTACTTGCAGAATAGGTGTATGTGCTTTAGTTTTTTTTTTTGTTTGTTTTGTTTTGTTTTTTTTTTTAAGACTAGCTGACTTTGAAGGTCCTATACACACTGAAGTAGATGCAAATACAGTGAAAACTGCTGCTGTAAATGGAAATATTTAAATGAATTCCTAGAATCTGATAATGTAAACAAGGTGTAAGCAAATTTGTGATATCAACATTGAAAAAGAGCAAAAGAGAGCCAGAACATTAAAACGAAATATGTTGAAAACCAGCAGCATTCCAAACAAAGAAAGAAGTAGGCATAACTCACTTTTTTGTATACACAAAGACCTTTAGTAACCTCAGTTTAATATAGTCATACACAAACACCTTTAGTAACCTCAGTTTAATATAGTCATCAAACTTTATGGACTTCTTTGGAACTTCAGAACTTTCACCTATTTCTATTGTTTGGAGTACTGGTGGTTTTAAATATGTGATGTTGGTTGAGGTGCAGACAATATATATATATATATATATATATATATATATATATATATATATATATATATGGGTCTACTTTCATAGACCGAAGCGCCACTTTACCGACACCCGGAAGACCGAGACGGAACGACCGAACAGGTAGGTTACCGAAAATGCGATATCCCGACGGCTGAGAGACCGACAACGGCAGCGTGTGAGCGCGATACGGTAAGTGTGCGAAAGTGACAGATGTAGTATTGGGGAGCGGACAGGTAAGTGTACGATACTGAGGGATTTTAGGATAGTGTGTGGAAAATGTGAGTGTGCGGTGGTGTCGGACTAAGGGTTCCGGTGAGGTAAGTGTGTGGAAGTGACGTAGAGCTGTGTAGGGTAGTGTTAAGTGTGTTAGGGTTAGAATGCGGGTGGAGTGAGTGTGCGATAGTGATGGGCTGAATGTTTTAGGGTGTGTTAAGTGAGTTAGGGTTAGGGTGCAGGTAGGGTGAGTGTGCGATAGTGACGGTGTTGGGGTTTAGGGGTGTGTTAAGTGAGTTAGGGTTAGGGTGCAGGTAGGGTGAGTGTGCGATAGTGACGGTGTTGAGATTTAGGGGTGTGTTAAGTGAGTTAGGGTTAGGGTGCGGGTTGGGTAAGTGTGCGGTAGTGTCGGACGTTAGGGTTAGGGTTTCGGTTAAGGTTAGTGGATATGTTGTTGTGTGCAATGTGTATTTGGTATTTTTTGTGTCGGTGTTTTGGTGTTCGGTATGTTGAGTTGTCGGTGTGATGTGTTGTCGGTTGTTTGGGGTGGGGAAAATGTGTGTCGGTGATTCGTACGTTCGGTCTATGAAAGTAGACCCATATATATATATATATATTCACACACACATAAAATTAATCACTTGAACAACTGCAATAAGACATGTAGAATTGGAGTCTAGTAAGAGAAATGAACAGCAAGTGATTGTTTGAGAAATATTTGTGCATCAAAAGAGAGTGCTGCAAAGTAGAAGATGTAGAGGAGATTGATATGACAATGAAAGTATTTGATACAAAAGATTTATTAGAAGAAATATGCTTAAACATATGGTTGGCTGTAGTACCAGGTTGTCTGATTAACACTGTATCATCTTCTTTATTAGAGATGGCAAATATATATATATATATATATATATATATATATATATATATATATATATATTTCATTTAAGTAGTAAGGGTAGGGTGAAATGGCTCCCATGTCTGTTCTGAAACATATCTCATGAGTCCATCAACATATCATACAACTGCAGATTATAAATAATTGAGAAAGAAATGTGTGTACAATAAGCAGTACAGAATGGAGTAAGATGTTTACATTAGCAAAATGTATTTTATTTTTCTATATAATTAAGCCATCCCCTTTCAGGTGGGCATTGCCACTATATAAGTTACGCTTCTCAAAGAGCATGCAATAATGTGTTTTATACTTAAAATGTGAAGCTTGTGAAGTGCCACCTTGTTCATTTATTTTATATGGAATTGTGTCATTTCTGCATAATGAAACTTTTCTCCAGTATAGAAAGAGAAAATAAAATGATCAAGGATGTAGGAATCTATGCAGATTGGAAATCCTAAAATAAACTGGCCTACTGCACAAAACAACCAGTGCAAGAACCATGATATACAGTACTGCATTGGGATGAAACCATATAAGAAATAAGAAGTGTTATTTGGCATTCTTTATGCTGCTAATTTTAGGATTTCTGCTATGACTTGTATATACAATATAACAAATTTGATTTCATAATTTGGTATTTAAAATGTATAATTTCAAGCAACTCTTCATATCTGTTCAATTCAAATGTTGTTCCTGCTTTGCTGGATTCATGTAGTAATGTGTTGTGTTTTATGTTCCAAAGCCAGGGAATTGCTCTGAATATCTCTTTTGGCAAGTTTCAGTGGCATTTGTGCTACACTTCTACTAAAGCTTTGGCATTCATTGTTAGGAAACTTCTAGACATGATCAAAGGGACAATTCTGAGGCACATATTCTATCACTGAGACATCTATGTCTCACTGCTGACTCCAAAAAGTGCTGTTTAGCAACTTTTTGTTACAATTTGAAGGGTTACTACTATGACTTGCATATTTCCGATAATTTAAGTTTGATTTCATATTTTGGTATTTAGAATGCATAATTTCAGGCAAGTCTTCATATCTGCTCAATTCATATGTGGTTTCTTCATTGCTAGATTCATCTGGAAATATGTTGTATTTTATATTCCAAAGCCAGGGAACTGCAATGGCTATCCCTTTTGTCATGTTTCAGTGACATTTGGACTACACTTTTACTAAAGCTTTGGTATCCATTGTTAGGAAACTTCTAGACATGATGAAATAGACAGTTTTGAGGCACACATTCTAGCACTGTGACATCTATATCTCACTGCTGATGCCAATGTCATACAAGTTTCTTTGAACCCAAGAGATGTTTTAGGGAGGGTGGAGTCTCAGTCCACTGAAAATTTGCTACTGTTATTCCACTTCAAAAAACGATGGTCCTTTGAAACTTCAGTAATTTAACTTCTCTTACTTGTAGCCAAAATTCTAGAAGGACTTGCAAATTCACATTTACTTGTACTAGTGTGATATACAAACAGATTTACAACATATGTTTCATAACAGGCATGGGAGCTATTCCAGCCAGACCATATACTGATTCATTGATAACACTCATTCTTTATTAATTATATGAGCAGTCTTAGGACCTGCATAAGATTTTCAACAGAGTGAAGTCATGCATTGAAGCAGGTCGGACTGTTTGACAATTCTTCTTCTTCTTCTTCTTCTTCTTCTTCTTCTTCTTCTTCTTCTTCTTCTTCTTCTTATCTTTCTAGTGGACCACAGTAGGTCACAAATAGAAGAATGTTACCACAACCACCACTAATTTCAATTGGATTCCATAAGACCTGTTATCAGATTTATTCCTCCTATGTTTGTCAGTCGTGTCTGGCTAAGTTTTATATCAGGGCTCTTCATTTGGTATGTGCTGATGATGTGGTTATTCCTTGCACTAGTTTTACGCTGAGTACAGTGCAAGGCGATATGCAGAATGTATCAGGGCTCTTCATTTGGTATGTGCTGATGATGTGGTTATTCCTTGCACTAGTTTTACGCTGAGTACAGTGCAAGGCGATATGCAGAATGTATTCCGCTACATGACTAACTCACTTAGAAAGAATGGCCATGGTTGCTTAGTAATAAGATCTCATATGAAAGCATGTCAACTCCAGTTTCATTTTCTTGTAAGAGTGGTATCATTAAATTAATTATACTGTTAATGAAATAGTAGAGGTTTCTTCTGGATTAAAAACATTTCTTATCTATGAATGTATTAACTCTGCTATGAAACAACCTAATTGGGAATTATTATTATTATTATTATTATTATTGTCATTATACTGTTAAGAATCCAGATTCTGTATTGCCAGAATGATTATCTTTCTTTAATTTTCATATGGTCAAGTTATTTTGAAAGTTCTCCAGTTAACTATGTAAACTGTGGCAGATATTAAATATTTATTAAGACTTTATCATCTATTGCATCAAAGTGCACCATTGGTAATGAGAAGGTCACACATTGCATACTGTATTAAGGTATTTAGCAAAGCTGTTCTTCTAGAATGGAGTGATATAACTATCAACCTATGGGGTAGTGAAATGAGAGTATGATGCCCAAAAAGACTTAAATATATTACTTCAGCATGAAAAAACATCTGGTCTACTTTGGAATCACCTAACCTGAGCTCAAATCTAAACTGATAACTACCATCTTATAGCATTTCATGACTACAGACGTGAACTTGCTGAGAGCCTTTGGCTGTTGAATATATAAAGATGTTTAAATCCACCATGGAATCACTCATGATGATAATTGTTTACTTCCAACCAGCTTTTCTGAACTGGTTTATACTTAAATGAGCTGTATTTTCAAGAATAAGAGAACTAACTGCATTGAACTGAGTGCTTTATTATCTGTTACTCAGTTATTCAGAGGTTTGTACTAATTATCTTTTGTTGTTACTGATTCTTTTAATTATCGCCCCATAAGCCTGACTAGCTTAGTCTGCAAGGCTATGGAGAGGATCATCATGGAGCTCATAAACAAAGACATTGGGGACCTACAGACACTAGATCCTTCTCAGTTCGGCTTTGTCAAGGGCAGATCCTGCCTTTTGAACCTGGTTGACTTCTTCAAAACAGTCACCAAAGCCATAGATGAAGGGAAGGTAGCCCACACAGCCTATCTGGACCTTGCAAAGGCATTTGACACAATACCCCACTCGGGCATCATAGATAAGCTATCCAGCTTAAATATAAACCCCTATGTCACAAGATGGGTCGCAAATTGGCTCAAAGACAGAACCCACAGAGTGAGAGTTGCTGAAGCCTTGTCAGACTCAAAACTGGTCACAAGTGGTGTCCCACAGGGTTCAGTTCTGGGACCACTCTTGTTCGGTATATACTTTTCCGAGGTACAGGCAAACGTGGGAGGATTATGGCTTACCAAGTTCACAGACGACTGCAAACTGGGTGCCATAATCGACTCTCCAGCTGACACAAACATCCTTCAAAAAGGTCTCACAGAGACAGATAACTGGTGCCAGCACCATGGTTTAAAGCTAAATGCCAAAAAATGTATAGTCATACCCTTTGGCAAAAACAATGTGCCCACAAATTACCACATAGGTGGAAACCCATTAAGTACAGAGAAAGTTATTAGGGACCTGGGGACCCACGTTGATAGCAATCTCTCCTTTGAAAACCACATTGCCAAAGTGGTTAGAAAGACCTTCTACATAGCCCACCTCATCACGAAGGGTTTCACATCTAGATCAAGAGAGGTAATCGTGCCCCTTTATTCACCCCTCATCAGGCCCATCATAGAATACAATGCCCCTTTTGGGAAGTACCTTACCCGACACCTGCAGCAATTAGAAAGGCCCCAAAAGTATCTCACCAAGAGGATCAAGGGTCTCAAACAGATGCCATATGCTGCTCGGTTAAAAAAACTCCAGCTCTACTCAGTTGCATACAGCCTACTTCGAGGTGATCTATGCCTGACATACAAAGCCATGTCAAATCCAGAATTAATGGACATGCTCCACCTCAGTAAATCTAAATCCCTTAGAGCCGCACACTCGAGGGACTTGAACCTCAGCACAGAAATAAATAGAACTTGCTGCAGGGACAGGTTCATAACCCAGAGGCTCCCTTCACTCTGGAATAGAATTCCAGTTCATGTGAGGCAGAGCACCTCACTGAATCTCTTCAAGAAGAATCTCGATAGGTGGATGGGGGATCGTAGGTTTGTCCCAGGGGTTACTCCCGTGTCACTATTAGACAGAGGCACAGTAAACTAAACCTTAAAAAGGGCACAGTATACTCAAATCAAGGGGTGGCGTAAGCCATACAGAATCGGGCTAGGCTTATAATTGCCCCAGGGCAGATAGCCTAGTATGAACCTATGAACCTATGAACCTATGAACCTATAATTATGATGAAATTAATACTTCTTTACTTGCATTGCTACTCATTTCCTGTTCATCTAAGGAGTTGTCCTTTCTATGTAAGATCTATGAAAGACCCTTTGACAGAGTGGGATTTACCAGATTAAAAAATAAAACAACACTGAGATATATAACTAAAGAAAACAGTCCAAAGTTCACAATGAATTTTGTCAAACTGTGTGAGAGGCATTTTAAGCCTAGGTGGTTATGTTCAGAATTATCTCTGCACTTTATCTTTTGTAGTTTGTCTCTAGCTAAGTGCAATTCTAACATATTACAAGGTTATCAATTCCTTTGTACAGACTCTTCACCCACTGTTAAAAACTAAATTATTATTTCCTGAGTATTTGCTACTGCATATTTAGTTATATGGACAGTTTTCATGTGCCTGTCCACAGCTACACCTACTCCTTCAAGCACCTACTAAATGCCACATTTCTTGACCTAGTAAATGACCCTGAAGTTGTCTCCTCTCTCCACTAAAATGATTTAATTAATCTGTAGTCAGTGTGGATCTTTTATGAAAGTGAATGTCTTTTGTTATGGCAGCAGCTCATGAGCATCCTAAATAAAGCTATTCATATGAGCTCACAACTAAAACATTATTGTTTACCTATAAAGAATTCATTTCCATTTGTGTTTTAGTTCCTTATAAATGAGCTGGTTTTAAAATGAAATATTTTTCCCCTGACAGCCGACCATCAACAGTTGTTGATGCCCCTCAGACTCTGGGTCCTCAAACCCAACAGTCTCTCCACGTATCTAATAAATTGTTGATAAACAAATGCAATATCCTAGTCTGAATAAAAGGAGAAATCATGTTGAAGAGAACACTGACTTGTTTTGGACACCGTCCAACTTACATTTGACATTAAGTCTGTAATCTCCTCCCTACATTCCTTCCTGAAGTGTTTTAAAAACTAGCACAATGGGACCGAAGAAGATTATAAGTTTCTTTAAGGGGGATTACAGTGCTTTCATTACATTTGGAATATCTGATAAATGTGCAGCTTCTTAGCTGACATAACAGGAAATGAGATGCAGTTGTGAAAACCTGTGACATGCTAAAGCACAACATCAGATATGATTCAGGGGAAACTCTTAAATAGAAGCTTTCCTGGTGGCAGAGATTTAATTTAGCTGGGCTGTGGTGCAGAAGTGTCCCAGTATTCATGTGCTTTTACATATATATAACTGATATCAAGGTGATAAGTGAAAACTATTAGCGCTTCTTGTAGATTCCTTAAGACTTCTAAAACAGTATAGTTTGGAGAGGGAAACTTAATAGATGAAACAATATTCTGAAAAGGTAGTGAAATCAGTTAATGCCTGGCAATTGAAATTAAGTAAAGAAACGGATTATAGCTACCAGTATTTTTTGCAGATGGGCTTGATAATTTTGTTATTATGTAAGCAGAGTTGAAAAGAAGCAGCTAAATTGAATAATTAAATAAACCTGTGAGAAAATACCACTAAAACGTTCTCTTCCTGAAACATTAAATTTGCAAATGCTTTGTGCAATACCATGTAAGGCTTTACTAACTCCAAGGGAGGCACTGCATTGACATGTCCAATCTGAGCAATGAAACCAGTCTGTTCACAGACACTAAAAGAGACTTAAAGGGTTAGAAATGGATAAAACTATATGAACTAAATAATAAAGTGAGACCTCCCAATACTACTGATGAAGGTGGGCAAGCTTGGATATTTTGAAGAAGACTGAGAGTTTAGTCAGAGCAGACAGTTAAAAGTAAGTCTGGAAGTCCAGAGGAGATGTAAGCAAAAAAAAAAAAAAAAAAACAGGCATTGCCAAACATACAATGACATTGTTAGCATTTCCTTAAATGAGCACTTCCCAACAGCTTGCACCCAGTCACCTCCCTCATCATGCCCAAGCTAGGGGTTTGCTGCTAATGAAAACTGGGAGAAAATTATAATAAGCACAACATACAAGTATACCAATCTGTATGCAGTAAAACAACAAAAAATATATTTTTTCCCCTTCTGGTCTAATGATGATTTAATACACAACAGTTTCACCACACATTGCAATAAATGGTTAAACAGCCTGAAGGTAAAAACTAGATACATTGACTGAACGGAACAATAAAAGCCTTGTGAAAGACTGGATTTTGATAGTTTTATGTAATAACCATATTTCAGTTCCCTTAAGGCAGCTCAAAGTATTAAAAAATCAGTATGCTTAATACCATATTCGGGTACAAAATACACACACCGTCCCAGTGGACTGCACCCCTTCTGAGCAGGAACACCGTCTCTGACTGTGAAGTAGTTATAAAACATAATGAGAATAATAGCAAATACTGCAGTTTCATAGATGCTGCCTTCTAACAAACCATATAAACTTTAACTACCTTTTGCTGTATGCCCCAAACGTGAGAGCCACCTTTTTGTATATAAATTGTTCACTGGCAATGAGAAAGGGATGAAAAAATGTGAGAAAGGCACTAGTACTTTCCATTTTGTTATTTCATCTTGTAGCTGGTAAACATAAACATTGTCTCCAAGTTGCAACACTTTAATTTGCCATTAGTGATTATATGATGACATTGTGCTGTCATGTCTAAGATGCCTCCACACCCCTTCCCAAAAAGGCATCCCAGTTCTGTGCACATCTCTGATGCTTGATTGCAAGGAAAAACAAAAGAAATAGCTACTACAATAATACAGTAATTTCCACATGTTGCTCTTGAACACATATACTGACCCCCCCCCCCCCAACATACACTAAGCACCTCTCAGAGATTCCATTGAGCTAAAATTGGGGACAACTGAGAGACTGGAGCTTACCTCAATAAAAACAAACATGTTTGTTTTCACTCCACATAGACTAGCAATAATGTACAAGAAAGATGAAATTAAATGCTGTAGATGTGGACACCCTGATGCAGAGTGGATACATATAGTTGCTAATTGCAAAATAATTTCCTCATTTTGGTTAGACTTTAAATATCTTTGTAAAGCTCTACATAATGACAATTGTACAATTTCTGACTCCCTTATCATTTCAGTGTTCCTGAAGTCATTCCTAAAAAACAAACATTTTTACTATGGTCTATCCTTTCTATATCAAGGAAAACTGTTACTAAAAACTGGAAATCCCAATCTACTCCTGTCTTTGAAGTTGAGTTTATTCATCTTGTGAAATATATTTGTAAGAATGAGATTGCTACTTTAAAAGCAAGGACTAGCAATACAACCCATCATTTAATTGCTTGGACAAAATTGTCTAATCTGTTGGAAAAATATTAGGTGTTCTATGTATATTGCTTTTTTAGTTGTTATGGATATTGTATATAGTTTGTTTTTTCTTGTTACAATACCGTTAAGTTATTGTGTTATAAAATGAATAAAAACATTTTGGAAGAAAAAAAAAGAAATACAAAAGAAGTCCTACTCATGCTGTCCTTAGTACTGGTACTACTTTCCATGCTCTTCTGATCTTTTTTTCACTTGCTGAGACAGGCTCCTCTCCCATGGGGATGCATGCAAGGTCTCTGGAATAAAGGAAATGATGCATCCCTTATGCTAAAAATGAGCTGCAAATCTTTTTATAGATGGATTGCCCAACTACAATATCCTACAATAGTCCTCTTCCATGAAAAATGTTTAAATCATCTTCCTTTTTTGCACTGCGGCACCACCCTCTCTGGAATTCCTGCCAACCACAATGCTTAAATATGCATATGGGACCTAACAGAAAATGTTGTCAGCTTGCAGGTCTGGTCCAAATCAGCAGTCAGCAATTACTCAACAATGCAAAAAAAAAAAAAACTTGAAATTGTGGCTCAGCTCTTTCTTGCCTCTTTAACCCACTGGATCACAAGCCAGAGCCAAGCTTAGACTCAAAGCAAGCTTGAGTCACATCTGGCTTGCCCACCTCTAATTACTGACTGACATTTATGAATTCATGGATATATTATGTGGTATAGGTAGAGGAAGGAAGGAAGAAATAAAAGAAAGAAAGAGAAAGAAAAAGAAAGAAAGAAAAAAAGAAAGAGAAAGAAAGAGGAAAATAAAATTTGTGTTCATTTAAGTACAAGTTGTTTGGAGCAGAAATCCTATAATATACTACTTTTACTATAGTGAGAGGTATGTTACAGACTCCCTTTTGAAAGAATAAACTGCACTCCTAAGGTGTTAGGACATAATAGTCAGTGTAGAATGAATTCATACTAGAATGTTACTGTGGGACAAATTATATATATGTAAAAAACTGCAACAATACCTCAAAGTAACAGTGAAGGTGAACGGTTATGCATGTGGCATTCTTAGATTACTCTGTGGTACATGACACGAACTCTGCTACCAGTAAACACACACACACACACACACACACACACACACACACACACACACACACACACACACACACACACCAATAATAATGCATTAATTAGACTGTGGATGAGTGTCAGGGTGATATCTGGAATAATGTCTTATCAGGCCACCACAATTCTGAGTGTTGTAGTAAAAAGATAACAGGCTATATTTCTACAACACCTACTGTGATCAGATCATCATTGTAGCAGTACAAAAAGACTGCAAGAAGTACATGCTTCTGAAGTGGCAAATTATGCTATGATCTGCAAAAGCATTGACAGACTAGAGACAGTGTAATGACTGAGAAAAGGCTTAGTCAGATAATATGAGGACCAGAACATTTTAGCTAAACATAATGCAACAACTACTGAGTAAAGTATTCAGGAAACAAAATTTCCTATTGGAAGTATGCAGTGGTAGATGAAAATGTAGTGTAAGAAAAGAATGCAGTTATTTGTAGGGATACTCATAAAAACAGCTAGGCAATGCTGAGACACAGTACCCCCAGGTGTCACTCTGTGAACTCTAGTGTTGTGACCAGTACCTCTCACTGTGTTAATAATATCACACAGAGTCCAATATACTGATTTAGATAGTCTGTCAAAGCAACATAGACAGTTTAACAGAATACATATGCAGAAAGATACAGTAACAGTGGAGAGTTTTAGGAAGTTTATGTAAATGGTCCAATGGATGGCAGTTTAATGTGAAAAGATTGCAGAAGTGGAAATTTGGAAGGCATGCTTGTGTATTTCTATTTATCATTTTCTGGCGAGGTTAGTCCCACTACGCTAGTAATCTGTTTTCAGGGGAGAACCTAGGTGGTATTTATACTACTGATGGAAATTTGGCTAGGGCAATAGGAAATGCCTCTACTGTTTTCAACAGCTACCATGAGATCTTTTACAATCACCTGGGCTGTTACCAGCTCAAACATATGGAAGCTTGGTTTAATGTCTCAACCAAAGTGCAACATGCTAATGCTACACTGGAATAGGATTAGAACTCACAGCCTTCTGGTCTTTCAGCATCAAATATGAGTTTGCTATCTGTTACACCACTGAAGTGTTGTGCATGAATTAGAGATTAAACTGGAAGTCACTGAAGAGGAATATGAGCTACAGCTAGTTACCGAAAACAAACAATAAATAAACTGTTGTGTGACATAGCTGCAAAGATTAATAGAATGTTTGTATAGTATAGGGTGTCACTGTAAATGTGGAAGGATGGAACTGGAAAAATACTGTGTAACTACATGGTTTGTGCAGTTACATGGTTTGAGCTCATTTAAGTTCTACGGTAATTTGGTATTTTGCTCTGTTCTGTTCTGTTCTGGAAGATCTACTACCAAATAAGCAGAAAAGCTGCATATAAGCAATGTATGTTTTACATTTTTAAATATGCAATATAAACACACATGGACACACACACACACACACACACACACACACACACACACACACACACACACACACACACACACACACACACACACACACTCACAAACACATCATCTAATATCCAGAGGAAGGATAGTATATAGACAGAAGCTAGGAACTTCTGATATGTATCCATGATGGAAAACTGACAGATGAAGACCATGATGTACAACTTGAATATCTGAAAGTGATCACAGGAGTTTTAAAACTGGTATTGGGTGTTTGTTGGAAAATAAAAAGTAGTTATCAAAGGCAGTATGAATGACCCAGTGACTTCATGGTTTATTATTTAATAGAAGATGGTGGTGTCAAAATTATTCCTGTTGAAATTCTGAGTACTTCACTTGGAGGTGTGAGACTGAAACTACAAATGTAAGGAAAATGTGTACTAACTTTCACATTGCGGTATTTCAGTGTGGTACCCTTACTCTGAGGTGCAGTGATCTCAGAATTAGTATATGTAAGTCTCACAGATTTGGTGGCTCGGGGAAGGGGGGCTATAGCCCCCTTCCTAAAATGCAAGAGTTGATATTTATGGCATGTTTTTTGCTTTTGCATTTGGTTAGTCAGAGTCACAGGACTTGTATTTGTGGGTATTGCTCATCTACAAGAAAGCCTCTCACACAGGAAATATAAGGGTGATGCCACCTGTGAGAAAACCTATTCCAGGTTTTCATAATTTCCAGCAAAACTGCTGTTTGTTGTTTCTGACTTAAATCCACCTATATAAACCACCTTAAGGTGGCATGTTTAACATAAAGATAATAACAGGACCAAGACAAGGTAAGGGCTATCATGAAGAAAATTTAATTCACTCAATGAAAAGAGGGGTAATTAAAAGTCTCGATCTGAAATTCAAGAATGTGCAACTAACATCGGGCAAATCTGCAATGCAAATTGTGGTCTGCTATAGATCACCCTCCATGACCCAGGACCACCACTCTGCCTTTCTGGAGACACTGGAAAACATGAAGGTCCTACTGAACACCCTGATATTGGGCGATTTCAATTACCTTACCATTAACTGGGAAAACTCAAGTACAAACTCCCAGGTCCAGCGCTTTCTGGAATTTATCAACTCAAATGCCCTGGATCAGCTAGAAAACTCCCCTACCAGAGGTGAAAACATATTGGACCTGGTCATCACCAACATGGGTGACAGGTGTTCTGGACCAGAGGTCAACCTGTCACTGGTTAGATCAGACCATAAACTAATCACTCTGGATGTCCACACCACACTACCACCCCCAACCAAGGAAACCACAGTGAAAAACTTTTCTATAGCAAACTTCACCTTACTTATGACAGAAGTGGTAAGTTTCACAGCCCCCACGCTAAAGGATAACAGTGTCCAAGATGCAGGAACCTTTACAAATGCACTCTATGAGCACCTACAAGGATACATGGATCATGCCATCCCTAGCAAAACCAAGACTTACTCTCCTAAGAGAAGGAAACCAGTCTGGTGGACCCCTGCCATAAACAAGCTATACAATAAAAGGAGGAAACTAGTTCAGAAAAAAAAGCAAACCCCAAGAAGGAAAGACATCCCTGATCAGTATCAGTAAGAAACTAAGGTCCCTCATAAAAATCATCTAAGGCTAACTTCAAAAGAAAAATAGCCAAGGATTTGAAAGAAAACCACAAAGCCTTCTTTAGCTATGTCAAGAATCTAAGTGGCAACTCACAGATATGCTCTGAGCTAGTGCAAAATAGCACAAAATATACTGAACCTACTGATATTGCCAACATCCTGGCAGATAGATTCAGTGCAAACTTCAACCCCCCTCTCACGTCCAAAAGGGCACACAACAATACCAGAAAAGTGTAGCGTCCCAGAAATAACAGATGCACAGGTGAAAACAGCCCTTTTAAAAGCCAAAAGCACAGCTTCAATGGGGCCAAATGGTGTCCCAGGCTGCGTCTTGCATGAACTACAAAACAAACTAACCCCCCCCCCACCTAAACACACTGTTCAACCTCAGCCTCTCCACAGGCTATGTGCCCATAGAATGGTGCACAGCAACGGTTATTCTGCTCCACAAAGGAGGGGCCACAACTGAACCTGGTAACTATCGCGCCATAAGCCTGACTAGTCTGGTCTGCAAGGCTATGGAGCGCATCATCATGGAACTTATTAACAATGACATTGGGAACCTCCAATCACTTGACCAGACCCTGTTTGGCTTTGTTAAAGGCAGATCATACCTACTAAACCTGGTTGTCTTCTTCGAGACAGTCACCAAGGCCATAGATGAGGGGAAGGTGGTTCACACAGCCTACCTTGACCTCGCCAAGGCTTTTGACACCATTTCCCACTCAGGAATTATAGAAAAACTCACCAGCCTGAACATAAACCCCTACGTCATGAGATGGGTTGCCAACTGGCTTACAGACAGAACTCACACTGTAAGAATAGAGGGCTCCAGGTCTGACTCTAAACCAGTCACAAGTGGTGTCCCTCAAGGCTCGGTCCTGGGACCCCTACTGTTCGGCATATACTTCTCAGAAGTACAGGCAAACACAGGAGGACTATGGCTAACCAAGTTCGCCGATGACTGCAAACTGGGAGCCATAATTGACTCTCTGGCTGACACGGACATTCTCCAAAAGGGCCTTACTGAGACAGACACCTGGTGTTAAAGTCATGGTCTCAAGCTAAATGCCAAAAAATGCATAGTCATCCCATTTGGGAAAAACAAAACACCCATGAATTACCACATAGGTTGCAGGCCCCTTAATACAGAAAAGGTAATAAGAGATCTGGGGACCCAGGTAGATAGTAATCTCTCCTTTGACAATCATATTGCCAAAGTAGTTAGGAAATCCATCTATGTAGCCCATCTAATTACTAAAGGGTTCGCATCTAGAAATAAAGAGGTTATAGTGTCCCTCTACTCGTCACTCATCAGACCCATCATAGAGTACAATGCCCCATTTGGGATGTATTTCACAAGACACTTCCAACAGCTGGAAAGATCAGAAAAGTACCTCACCAAGGGGATTACTGACCTCAAACATATGTCCTATGCAGCCCGACTGGAAAAACTCCGGCTGTACTCAGTGGCATATTGCTTACTCAGAGGTGATCTCTGCCTGACTTACAAAGCCATGTTCAACTCAGAATTGATGGACATGCTCCACTTAAGAAATCCAATTCACTGCAATCTACTCACTCTAGTGAGCTAAACCTCGCCACAACAATAAATAGAACATGCAGGAGAGATAGATTCCTGTCACAGAGACTTCCCATGCTTTGGAACAAAATTCCTAACTACATTAGGCAGAGCCCCTCACTAACACTCTTCAAGACAAACCTTGATGAGTGGATGGGTAACAGAAAATACACCCCTGGTATCACTTCACTGGCTCTTCTTGACAGAGGCTCAGTTAATTAATCAATGGGGCGGCGAAAGCTGACACACTCTGGCTAGGCTTATAAATGCCCTTGGGCAGATAGCCTAGTACCTACGTATGAACCTATGAACCTATGAATGTATAGGAATCCGACAGTAATAAAATAATGACAAGAGAAGAAAGCTTGTTATGGTTATTTAGTGCATCTTCAGGATGAAAAACAGGAAGAGACAAAAACAAATCAATTATATGTCCATTATTTTCCAGCAGTAACTACTTATCTTGCATTGCTTGTGAAATAAGATACCATGGACAACACTTCTCATAAGCGACATCCAGATTTTATATAGATGCATGAATGCACTTCTGGATTAGGCCCCATGGTCACTGCATGTGTTATCTCTAAAATGAACACAGTATCTGCAGCTGTAGAAACTGCTATAAAGCAAATAACTTATAGCACGTTGTTTGTCAAGTGATAGAATTCCGCCAAGCTGTTTATCTAGATGATGTCTTTTTCTAAACAGTATAGGGAATGTTGGCATTCCAAGTCCCACATAGACATTTGCCTGTAAGATTAGTGTAGGATATTGGAGTATAATCACATTTTATACTCAAATGTTGCACTGGTAACCACATCAAACAATCAGTAACTATATTAAAGACTGCTAATATGCAGTAAAATGAAGGGATGCTACTCATTTAAATGAATCTAGAAGAAATAAAAAAAGAACTAATCCATGAGGCCATTACTTAACATGAAATGACTGTAGCTTATTACAAAGACTCATAGGTTGTGATGGTTACCACTACCACCCCCAAGCTGAATAATCACTATCACTGACAGCCCTATAATTAACCAAGCCCCTGCAACTGAGAAATTGTTTACAGTTAGCACAGAGGGTTAAGGCTAAGGTTAAATGGGAAAAAGTAGCAAAGATACATTTGTCAACCAAGATATATTGCTCAGAATGTCCATGAGGTATTAAAGAACTAAACACAATCATAACTCTCTGGCATTGTGGTTTTACCAGTACTGATGTGTAACTATAGTAAGCTCTTAATGTCAGGGCAGCCTTTTTGTTTCAACTTCATGACTGTATTATTTTGTCACACTGGAATACTGCAGTAGTATGGCGGTAGCATTGTTACCTCACAGCAAGAGCTTCTCCCGTTCGATTCTCGGCTTGGCTTGGGAGTGCCTTCTGTGTGGAGTCTGCATGTCTTCCCCGCGGTTGGGTAGCATTCGAAAGACATGTGTGCGTAAATGGGCATGCCTTCGTTGAAGGTTGGGCATTGAGCTGGCACCTCGGCATTTCATAAAAAATCTACTGCCAATCATTAGCGGACCAGAGTTCCGCTGTGGTGACCCCTTAGCAGGAAAAAGCCGAAAGACAAATAACAACAACTAAGAAGACAGGGCTACGAGCTGTACTAGATATTTAAACATTCAAGTCCATACATTGTAACCTGCTCAGTCATGCAACATATGAATCCATCCATGCATGCATGCATGCATGACCCCTTTTTACCGTTTTTACATATGGGTTCAGGGTATCACTTTAACAGTGAATAACTGGGGAGAAAACTAAATAACTGAACACACTTATCCATGCTCTTTAGTAAACTGGTCATCATATGGTTTAGTAGGTGGGAATTTAAAACATTTTCTCTTCCTGTAGATAATGCTTGTCAACTCCAGTTTCATCTAAAATATTCACAGCAGCAAAACTTATGGAAAAAAAAGGAAATTTGTGACAAGCTACCAGTATAAGAACATTTCTGTGACCTACTTGCACTTTCAGATAAATGAATTTAGACTTCACAAGAATCTATGTATGCAAATGCTATTTGGTGCAGAAAAAAAAGTTTGCATTGTACCATCTCGTAGCATTTTATATGAAATAGTCACAGCCAGCTCAGGAAAGCATATAAACCAGAAGGAATGCTGGTGTGCTTGCATAGTTTCAGACAACTTGGCCACAAGACTGTTAAGTATACTGTGTGGCTGGCTGTAGATTGAATGCCCATTTTCCTCTGTGGAGCTGCAGTTAATTGTATGTGTCCCCCCAGTAGTTACATTATTTTGCTAGTTTGACTGCTCACCAACTATATTGTTTTTCTTGTTTAAGGTGAGATAAAGAGGTTGTGCTGTTGTTGATTGCGTGGCAGGTTATTGTGCCAAAAATATCACAGTCAAAAAATCAGATGCTTAGTTTTCAAAATTTCTGCTATGCTGAAACTTGGTTGTCACGGGTTCTATACTTGCTGTCCATTGTGTTTTGTTGCATGTTAGAGAAGAGGGAAAAGATAAGGTTTATTTTTGTTTTAGACCTCGTTTTTTTTTCCTCGCCCGCACGTTTATGAACTTAGTACACTCGTAGATTGAAAGTGTCCTGGAAGTGCCTCCACATCAGTTGGTACAGGGCCTTGATCCCTTCAAAATGTCTGTTATGCAGAATGTATTTTTTTTTTTTAAATGATTTGGGTGTATGTATGTTTAAACGTGTTAGATGATTTAACTATAATTATTTGTACCTCAGCTATATGAAATGCAATTAATCATTGTAAAATCCAGCTGCATTAGATGTCATTGGCTTGCTGAGGATGTATACTCATGGGTAATTAAGAATGTAGTGTGACAGATGTCCTTTTCATACAAAAACACAAAAGCATAAAACACAGCTATAGGTATCATATGGCCAGCATGTTAATATTACTTCCCATCTAGTCATCCTATTTTTTTAACTGAAGTTCTTACTTGCCTCAGTCATTCTTCCATCCAGTCATTGACTTTGACAATATGTTTTCAAGAAGATTGTTCCCATAATCTGCCACCTTTCAGGTTAAGTAATTCTTCCTCCTTTGCCTCACACCCAAAGTCTAAATTCATATTCCTAAATCTTGTCTTCCTGTTGTTCTTACTTATCCCTTTTGGAAGATTTTTGATGGAGAGCACTTGACTGGAATCTATGAATTCCTCTGGGATTTGTTCATGTTATTGTGCCTCCTACTCCCCTCATTCTCTTTGTCAGTCTATGGATTATGCTGTAAATCCATGTCTGTGAAGTATCCAGGAAGCCTCTATGTTTATGTCATTACAAACATGGTATTTCTATAACACATAGTGCTGCAGTTAGTATCTTACCAAGATGGTATTAACAGTGTTGAATATTTCACCAGCCTATACAATAAAATGGTTTTATTGAATACAAACGGCAGAAAATGGAGGTTCTTCCCATATAATTACACATTACAAAATAATGTACAGTACAGTTTAGCATTCTCTCATAAAGCTATCATTCAGTCTCTGTTAGCAAATGGGGGCCTGAAAATCTTCAATATGATTACAAGTTTTATCGTAGACTATGAACAAGTAATGATAGGTGAAAAAAAACCCAAAAAGCGGGGAAAAACAAAAGCTAAAGTTTTTGTTTAGGAATAGCCTGCAGACTTAAGGAGTCATTTTTTTTAAAATATGTATTCTAATATAGCCAGCACAGTAAGTTGGCAAGAATATCCATATGATATATTGAAGATTTTCAGGCCCCCAAATGCTAATTGTTGTACAATATGGCACTACAAGCAATGCTTTAAACTGAACTCTTTGTACAATATTACAAACACAGCCATCTCTGCTGGTTGGTAAGGACTAACATAAATAGGCTCCTTCACCCCGGTCACTCTAGCACACCATCCCCTCAAGATGCTGATCATAACACTCCACATCAAATAGCCAACAACTTCAACACCTACTTTACAGAGACCATACAATCCCTAGCTAGCCAGCTTTCCACTGATAACACAAGGCTCCCATCCTCTTTAGCTGATTCTTTACCAACATTTACATTTCAACCTATCTCTACCACTTTCTTCTACAAAATCTTACTAAAACGTAAGCCTTGCACTCCTTCAGCCGACCAGTTACCTTCTGAATATTTGCAAGTAGCAGCCAAAGTTATAGCCTTTCCCATATCCATCCTACTTAACAGAACCATTAATGAAGGAATCATTTCAGACATCTGGAAAATCTCCACATCATCCCCCTACATAAAGGTGGCAAATCCAACGACTACTCTAATTACAGACCAATAGCTCTACTATCATCTTTAGCAAAAGTCATGGAAAAATGCATTCACCACCAGCTATTAGACCACCTAACTAAACACGATATACTGGCTAAGTACCAGCATGGCTTTAGGCCATTTCATAGCACTACCACCGCTCTACTATCTTTCACTGACTCCATTTATAAGAACCATAATAACAACATTCTCTCTTCTGCACTCTTCATCGACCTTTCAAAGGCTTTTGATATGGTTAATCATCCCCTGCTTATAAATACTCTTGAACTTCTTGCTCTAGATACCCCAGCTATACAATGGTTCAAGTCTTACCTTAACAATATGCAACAGACAGTTCTCTGGGAAAATAAACTATCATCCCACCTGCCAGTCACCCTTGGAGTCCCTCAGGGCTCCATTTTAGGACCTCTTCTTTTTTCACTATTCATCAATGACTTTCATGTAGCAGTCCCTGAAGCCACCTGCATTCAATATGCCGATGATTCCACTGTTATATGTTCTGCCAACTCCATTTCTGAACTACACTCTCTAACTCAAAAAGTATTCAACTCAGTAGAAGATTGGTTCCTGAAACACTGCCTCCTTTTGAACGCCAAAAAAAACAAGCTCATACTCTTTACTCCTACCAATAGGTCCTCTCCTATTGACTTCTCTATTAAATCTAACAATGGTACCCTCATCTTTCCCGATCCTACCACCAAACTATTAGGAGTCACAATTGACAACAACCTTAACTTCGATAACCATATAAATAACACCATTCAAACAGTGAACAGAAAAATGGGCTCCTTATATAGCATCAAACCCTTCTTAACTTCTATAGCTAGAACCACCATTGCCCACTCTCACTTAATCTCAACTCTTCTCTATGCTTCTCCTATTTATACTAATCTAAAGAAAAATAATCTTCTCAAACTATCAAACTCCTATAACAATATTGCCAGATTTGCCACTGGCAATGCATTTCGAACACACCACTGTCTGAATCTAAAGCAGCTAGACTGGCTTGAACTCCCTAACATGCTAACTTTTTCCCAACTAACCATTGCTCATAAAATCTTTTACCAAGCAAATAATACTCCAATACTTGCTAACCTCATTACCCCTTATAATAATCTTAATTCCCTACGCTCTTGCTAGCATAAGTAAGTCCAATAACTTGTCAGGCGACAGCCTTTTCTCCAATACTGCTGGGAAACACTGGAACCTTCCACCTATTGATCTCACTCTACTACCTTCACTGTCACTCTTTAAGCAAAAACTCAAAAGTCACCTAAAAACACACTGGCTATGTCCCTGCACTAACCCTGATTAATCTACTACCTTTCCTCTTTTTACCTTCATACTGCCTCTGGATACACCATCATACTCTACATACCCCTCTGTATGCTAAAACTTGTAATTGTAAAACATATATAGCAACAAGTATATATGTTAACTAGCAATGAACTCTAATGTATCTCTCTTATCAAACGATCACATGACTGTTATATTACTTTATACTCAACCTTCTTAGTATTGAACTTTTTAAACTCCTTCTCTTAATACTAAATACCTCTTACTTTATTTGTTATACATTGTATATTATATTTTGTGCTATGTTGGAGCTTTTCTCCCCGGGCCTCTACTGAAAATGGAAATATATCCAGTTGGACTAGCCCGGTCAACAAATGTAAAATTAAAATAAAAATAAATATATATATATATATATATATATATATATATATATATATATATATATATATGTGTGTGTGTGTGTGTGTGTGTGTGTGTGTGTGTGTGTGTGTGTGTGTGTGTGTCTTGTAATTGATGATACCGCTCACAGTTACTTTCAATAAAGATATGAAAAAGGGCCTTCTTTGCTGAGGTTTTTAAAAAATACATACATGTATAATTGCACAGCTGTGTGCTTGTACATCTTGTGAAAGTTTAAGCAGTAGCATTTTACAAATTTAAGACAAAATACAATAGCTCAAATGATGAAATTAAGTGCAATGTGTGTTCTTATTTTGTTCTAAACAGATGATTGATTTGTTATAAAGTAAGCAGCACTACGTAATCACAGGATAATTCCAGGGAATGGGTGTGTATATGTTTATTTTTATGTATTTACTTAGCTCTTAACCAGTTAAGCATACTGATCACGTAGGAACACTACTCAGAAACAACCCATACTTTTTAAATACGTAAATGCAAACAACAGAGAAAGGTACACATGAATAAAATCAGAATATATATTCATGATAAATATTTAATTGACAAATGTTTACATATAAATTGCACTCACCTGCTATATATGAAGTCAGTAATACAGAAAATTAAACAGATACATTTGAATGCAGTTACACAAATATTAATATATGCATAATAAATTTTCTTTTAGCAAAGACTGGAAGGCCTGTTTACTTGAAACCGCTTGCACTCTAGTATGTAGGCACATACATTTAGCAGTTCAGTGATTATATCTGGTATAATATTCCCTGTTTTGGATTTTTTTGGTTTAAACCAGTAAAATGAGAATGGCATCTAGATTTGCAGTATCAAAAATACTGTATCTATGGGTCAAGGTAATATCCTTGGATACATCTTAAATAACATGAAGCACAATTTAGCCACACCCGTAACTGTGTGTTGCTAACTGTTCAGTCTCAGCTGCCATACAGGTTTTGCTTCAAGCAAATGGAGAACAGCTATAGTCATTCCCCTGCATGAGGTTGGACCTTCCACAGACCCAGGCAATTAGAGACCCATAAGTCTGACCAACCTCATATGCAAAGCCATGAAAGACTTATTATGGAACCAATCAATCAGGACACAGCGAACCTCCAAACATGAACCCATCTCACTCTGAATTCATCAAGGGCTGGTAGCGCTTACTCAACTTGGTGGATTTTTTTGAAAAGGTCACCAAAGTAATGGATGAAAGCAAAATGAAAGATACCACATACCTTGACCTGGTCAAAGCCATGAAAGACTTATCATGGAAACAATCAATCAGAACACAGCAAACCTTCAAACATGAACCCATCTCAGTCTGAATTTGTCAAGGGCTGGTAGCGCTTAATCACCTTGGTGGATATTTTTGAAACGGTCACCAAAGTAATGGATGAAAGAAAAATGAGACATACCAAATACCTTGACATGGCCAAAGCTTCTGGCACAATTCTCTATTCAGGCATAGTATAAAAGCTAAATAAACTAGGGAAAAAAACATGTCACCCACTTGATTGCCAGTTGGCTTACAGATAGGATGTAGGAAATCAAAATAGGGGAAGTTACCTCGACAAAGACACCATTCACAAGTAGAATACCCCCAGTTCTGTGCTAGGACTTTCTCCTGTTTAGCATCTACTTTTCTGAAGTAAAATCAAATACCAAAGCACTCTGGCTGACTAAATTTGCTGATGACTGCAAGCTTGAACCAGCCATTGAATCCCCCTATGACTTTGCCATCCTGCAGGAAGACTTGTCCCAAATAAATAACTGGCACCAAAATCATGGACTGAAACTAAATGCCACAAAATGCATTACTGTATCTTTGGAAAATCATCTATCCTGTGAAACTACTACATTAACAATACACCCCAAGAACGGTCCCAGTTGTTTGGGATTTGGGAACTTTTGACCAACATGGGTCCTTTGTTGTAAGAAAATCCTTGTATACTGCAGAGCTTGTAAATGAAGAGATTGTAAAAGAATGTCATTGTCCCCCTTTTACTCAGCCCTTGTTAGGCCAATTATTGAATATAGTGCCCCCTTTAACATGTATCTGTCCAGACACATGTGAGAACTGAAACTCCCACAGAGATACCTCACTAAAAGGATACAAGGCCTAAACAACCCATCCTACATGGACTGAATCAAAGCCCTGTCACTATACTTGTTATCCTACAGACTGCTAAATGGTGCCCTGAGTCTGGCATACACTGCATCCTCCAACCCAATACTGATGGATTTACTGCATATCAGCAAGTCAAATAGCATCAGAAATACTTGGTCTAGGAATATAAACCTCCTCTGTAACATCAACAGAATGGTTTGGATGGACAGGTATATCTTGCACAGGATGCTGCCAACTGGAACAGACTCTCCATCCTCATAAAGCAAAGTTCATTCCTGTCCATATTCAAGTGCAACTTGGATCTATGGATGGGAAACAGAAAATGTACACCATGACAGGCCTCTCAGAGGCATCTCCTAAATGATTTATCCCATGCATGTGTCCCCTCAAATTATCTGTGGTATAATCCCAGTTATTCTCATTAGTGTGAATATATAATTATCGAACATGGGATGGGTAAGGCCAGTCTCTATCCAAATGGGATAGGTTATTTCAAGCTCAAAAAGGGAAACTGGCTAGTCTTAAAATAGTCCTAAATGGTAGCTAGCTTAGTACATACCTATGAACCTTTGAAGACCCTTTTTGATTTTCCGTGCTGAAGACTAAATCTGTGGGGTGGCTAACATTGATTGTAAAGCATTTTGAAGGTTAAAATGTCAAATGTAAGCTACCTCTAAACAAGAAATGGTGCGTCCACAGTGATGTGTAAGGAACACAGTTATAAGGACTGTGGCATGGCTCTGCAGCCTTGCTTTTGATAGTTATTCATTCTATGGACAACTAAAGACACGTTAGCCTTATCTGTACCCATTTCATATGTAAAGTTAGTAATATATAGCCTACTTCTAATTTGTACATGATCTTTACATATGCTGCAATATTTCCAGAGTACTCATATCACTTAGCAAATCATTCATGAAATAGTAAAACCAACTCTTTTTTTTTTTTTTTTTTTTTTTTTTTTTTGGAGAGGGGTGACAAGCCTCTCTGCACAACCCCATGTGAGAGGAGAAACTACACACACACACACACACACACACACTAAATCATAGGTACCAACTCCACGGTCACACAACTGTGAAGAAAGGGCAACACCACCTATTTGATGAAAATGAATTTGAGTGATAAAGCCATCACACTCTTGTAAGTGGGATAAACATCCTTCTTCTCAAACATACATTCCCACAGTTATACACTCTAGGAGGTACCATTTCGATTGGATACTCTGTCCTTTCACCTTATAAGGGAGGAAGACAGAGAGAGAGAGAGAGTGAGAGAGAGACAGACAGATGAGGAAGTAAAGCAATAAATAACCTAAGGGTTTATTCCTAATCTCAGTAGCAGTTTTTCTAGAAGGATGCACTATGCCCTGTAGAGTAATCATTGAATATGAATCATATTTATTTTCAGTCTGCAGTTCAAAGCTAGCAAACTTGAACCACACAGGTGCAGTCCTAACAAAAAGCATCCTTGGCCACAAAGAGACAGGTAAAAAAAGCTTACTTGCAAAAAACACTGCTTTAATTATTGTTGGTTGGTTCAAGTTTATTAGTATTTCTACACACTAGATATTTCACTGGATACTTGTTGTTTGTTTGCTTGCTTGCAGTTCAAAGCAGGCCGTCTTTCTTTCATGTCATATTAACAGGATGCTTACTACTACCATCTATCTTTGCTATGTTCTGTGCATAGATTATGGAAATGAGATGAGATGCGAGGGTAGAATTCCATGATTGCTTTATATGATGTAGAAAGTGTGTAAAAGTAAAGCAGATTTGGTCATCTTGTTTCTCTTCTAGTTATAGCGATTATGTTTCCTTGAACATTTTAAGCCAAAGGTCAGGCATTAGCAAAATTACTTGAACACAGTGATTAGAACCATCAAGTTTCTTTGTAAAAGTAATCATGGGCTGCCTAAGAGTTCTTGACATTTTACTAGTGTAGCATTATCTTAAGATCCATAGAAAAAAGTGTTCCTTAGCTTAGCTATTTTAGTTTCATTCTTCAGAAGACTTTTCTGTTCATGTTAGTGTTTGAAAAGAGGATCATCATCCCATCGGGCTACCAGTGAGTATTCCTTTTATTTACTCCTCCCCATCCTGTTAACCATAGACTGCAAACCACCATTCTTCTTACCTGATGAAGCCAGAAACTAATTGTTGACATTCTGTATGCCTTTTTTCCCTTAGAAAACAAAGGATTAGTATGCTTTTGTAAGGCTGAGAGGCTTGGAGAGTTTCAGTGATTAGTTTTATTCAGTGTGCTGATCCCTTAGCAACCACTACCCTTCTAACTTGACATTAGATTTGCTTCAAAAGATAATCGGAAACTCTGAGTTAATAATGAGCTTAGTGCCCTGTTTAAAATCATAAATGCAGCCTGAGTAAAATGGAAAAAAGATCCAAGCGCTGAAAACAAAAATAGGTTATAGACTTTCAAATCTACCCTCCGACAAAATATCTGTTATATGACATAAAGCCTTAAAGAACCATCAGACTACCTGTTTTCAAAAAGAAAATGATTTCCAAACATTAGTTACAAAACATTGAGTCATGCTTACAAACTTAGACAACCTTTGATTTCCTGCACAAATTTACTAAAAATTACTAAACTTCCCTCTTTTTCTTCTCACCCTTCCATCCCCCCACTCTATACCCCTCCCTTCTACCTGTCTACTTTAAAACAGCTCAGAGAAACATTCCTAGATGCTTTACCAAATGATGGACTTCTGCCTTACCTTATTGTGCCAGGAACACCTAGTAATGCCATTATATCACATTTATAATCTCTATCATAACATAATGCCCCAAATCAGGAAACATTTCCAAATATTTAAAACTATCCATCAAAAAAGCAAGGCCCATTTCCTTCTCCCACTGTTTGGTAAAATCCTCAAAAAATTGCCATATTGTCAGTTAACCACACATGCAGAAAAACTTGCTTTTCAGAAACCATGATTTCTAGTCTGACTGAATACTATGGTACTTTTACGCACATTCACGGATAAAATTCTACCCAAGTGACTAACAAAAGAACCTAACAAGCACTGGTTTCAGAGACCTAAATGAGCCCTTTGATCTTGTAGATCATAGTCTCCTCCTGGATTCTGTAACTCCTGTTAGAATTAGCACTAAAGCCCTGGTCTGGTTTCAGGGCTTCCTTTCACACTAACGATTCAAGGTTAAAATAGGCTCTAACATTTAATTTATCAACAACTTACACACAAAGGCGTGTATCATGGCTTTGTCCTTTCCCAATTACATTTTTTAGTCTTCATAAATAAGCTTCCCTCTGACTTCGGCTACATCCCTATCATGTTGTTCATAGGTTCATAGGTAGGTACTAGGCTATCTGCCTGAGGGCATTTATAAGCCTACCCAGAGTGTGTCGGCTTTCGGCACCCCATTGATTAATTAACTGATCCTCTGTCAAGCAGAGCCAGTGAAGTGATCCCAGAGGTGTATTTTCTGTTACCCATCCACTCGTCAAGGTTTCTCTTGAAGAGTGTTAGTGAGGGGCTCTGCCTGATGTAATTTGGAATTTTGTTCCAAAGCATGGGGAGTCTCTGTGACAGGAATCTATCCCTCCAGCATGTTCTATTTATTGTTGTGGCGAGGTTTAGCTCACTAGAGCACGTGGTTCACAGTGACTTGGATTTCTTTAGGTGGAGCATGTTCATCAATTCTGAGTTGGACATGGCTTTGTAAGTCAGGCAGAGATCACCTCTGAGTAAGCGATATGCCAATGAGTACAGCCGGAGTTTTTTCAGTCGGGCTGTATAAGACATTTGTTTGAGGCCAGTAATCCTCTTGGTGAGGTACTTTTGTGGTCTTTCCAGCTGTTGGAAGTGTCTTGTGAGGTACATCCCAAATGGGGCATTGTACTCTATGATGGGTCTAATGAGTGAGTAGAGGGGCACTATAACCTCTTTATTTCTAGATGTGAACCCTTTAGTAATTAGATGGGCCACTGACAACAAGTTGTACACTGACAACATGGCTATTTACAGATCTGCCTCATTCTGCACCACTGTTAAGTCAGAATTAGAGATCAGTCTTAAACTCCTCTCCAGTGAGTTATAGAAATAAAACTATTTTTCAAACTTAGAAAAAAAAAACATTATTATAATGGCACCAGACAAAAGCTTAAACTATTTCCTCAAACTGAAAAATTCTTCATCATAACCATAAATAACCCTATTAAGATAATAGACCACTCTCACTACATAGGAGTCTCGCTTGATAGTCATATACAGTTCCAGAATGACATAAACATGGCTAATACCAGAATCTCCAGAAGCCTTTTTCTGGCAAGGAAACTTTTTCACTTTCTTTCAGCATAAGGAAGAAACACCATATGAAAAGAAATCCTACAAGGACAATTAGAATATGGCTACTCATTAATTTCAGCAATATCAAAGAAAAACTTATGTACATTACAAACACTATCTAACCAAATTTGGCGATTCATTATAAACTCCCCTAAGAGGCAGCATCACTCTCACACCCTAACTAAAGCAAGATGGCTTCCTACAAAATAAAGATCTCAATTTCTTCTTCAATCACTTTAATTCATACTACTTAATCGATACACCTTCTCTGCCCTGATTCCCCATCTCACACCAATATGCTCTAAATAAAATCTTTGTTCTTTCCCTTTCCCAGAAACCACCCTCTTCCACCTACACAACAGGCTGCACTGTGTCAATATCTTCTTAGTCTTAAGTCCCAATCGTTGGGATTCCCTACCTCCAAATTTAAAAGAAACTCAGTCCTTTTTCAACTTTGTTTCACTATTAAATGAAAAAGACTAACAAATGCAGCCAAATATAAATGCTTCTTTACTGCTGCCATAGCATAAATCACTCGGTCATCTGTATATTATCTACATTCTTACAGTGTCATTAATTACTTCCACAGGAGATATTTTCATCTACCCACTTAGTTTCCTCTGAGTCTTCATCCCTACCAACCATCCCTTTGCCCCTCCTGCATCTCCTTCTTTCCCTACTTCTTTGCTTTCACATCTAATTGTGCATAATATGTATACTGCATACTGAATGATCTGTGTACTCCCAAATAAGGATAGAGAAAAAAACTTTTTTTGGATATTTGAAAAAAAAAAAATATATATATATATATATATTGATACACACACACACACACACACACACACACACACACACACATAGAGAGAGGATGAGGAAGATATAGATATATTATATATAGAGATAAATAATGGTAGAGAACGTTTATATGTGTATATATATATATATATATATATATATATATATATATATATATATATATATATATACATACAGCATTAGTTGATTCATTGAAATCTACAAGCACTGAAACAGAGATGATTGATGCCAGCAATCGGAAAATCAACATATTTACAAAATCAAGAATAAAATGTCTAAAATGAAAGAAAAAAGTGGTAGTATTATGGAAAGGATTTTTCTAAGATAAGGTACAGAGTTGAGATTAGAGACATTGGCAGCATTAAGTTCAGGGGCAGGGTTAGGGCTCAGCCTCCCTCTCTCAGTTGGCATAAAAGCTCTGAAGGGTTTGGCATTTAAACCTGTTTTTCTAGGCAGCTCATCTTAAGTTGCCTAATGGTTTGTACTCATGGAAGGTGCCCTGAAGCTTTAGAAGCTGGCTGGCTATTACATACTGGCAGGATATAACCCATATAGCTAAGGCTACTGAAACAGGGATCATTCAAACATCTACGATTAAGGCAAGTTTTCTTACACAACTGTACTTTATTATTTTTAGAGTCTAGAGTCTAAATGGCTGGATATTTCACAATATTGAACGTACCAGACCTCGAACTTCCTATTGAGGGGGGCTGTGCCCCCACTCCCCTGCTATATATATATTCTAACTCCGAGATCACACTACAGTGAGGAAAGGGCAAATATCCCATTCTTCACTGTACCACGATCTCAGAAAAAAACACTTAGAGGTCTGGTACGTCCGATATTATGAGCATTCACAATTTGTGAGATTTGCTCATATGATATTGACTCTATATATGTATGCACAGACACACATTTATAATCACTAATATTACCTTCTCTATTATGTACTGTTTTCATGGCATTCATTGACTTCTCTTTACCATGCATATTAGTTTGCACTTCTACTCACATCTCATCTTAACTGCTATGCTTTCTGCCAGTCACATTTTATTAATAACTTTTAAACATTGTTTTATATGAAACATAGCACTGGACACTCTACAGATATACTCACTATTGAAAATGAAAAAATCAGGTTAAAGTGAGCCAATTTTACCTTTCACCACACCTGCCAGAATGGATATACCATTTCAGAAATGTATAATGGTGAAGGATAAATCCTAGAAATAATACAATCAGGGCATAAAAACAGCCTGCACAACAAATACAGAGAAGATAAGTATTAGGCTCTCATAAGAAAAGTGAAACAGAATAACTCTTACCATCTGTAAGAAATAAATTACATTACCCCTGTTGCATTCTGGAAATATGTAAGCTACTGAACTTTCTAATGCATTAAGATACAGCTAACAATTTTGCTAAAGTTTTTCATTCCATTAAAAAGGCACTACAGTCTGTCTGAAATGACATTTATTCAAAAGATACCTCCTTCTATAGTCAAAATATCAGCTAAAAACAATAACAATCAGAAAGATGCAAAGTTAAGTGAAGGAGAATGGCTCACCTTCATTGGGAAGTATAGCCTCCATCCAGCATACCTAAAAATATTTGTTTACATAGCTATACCAGTAACAAAATTAATCAATACCTGAGAGAGAAAGAGCACCATTGCAGAAATATGGAAACAAAGATAATCACATTTCATAAAGATGATGTCAAGAGCAAAGTAAACAATTATAGACCCATTTCTCTGTCTAATGTCCTGGAACATGTTGTTTATTCACAGCTCACATATTACTTGCTGGATAATAACCCACTAATCCACATATACAGCATGGTGGTCATAATACCCAAGCAGCGCTGTGAAAATTAGTAGTCCATTGTAGACAACGTCCATCAGAACTGTGACAAAGGACAAAGTGCAGACATTATCAACCATTACATACTCATGGAAATGCCAAGCAACCTTTGTTTTTCAGCTATTATTAAATATAATGTCAGCCTTATGAGGTTTGCTTGTATATTCATTTAAGATATTAGACAAAGGAAATTTGCACATGAAAGTGTCTGTAAACTTAGATAAAGCTGGGGTGGCTGTAATGGGGTGGATGAAAATTACATCTCCAGTGTCACTCAGCAGCACTTAATAAAATCACCATATTATTTGAATATGTTGCTCAGAAACAAGGTTAGAGCTGTTTGACAAATATTAGCATTAGTAATGTAAAAAAAAAACACTGATTATTCAAAATGTGCTGGAGATAATGGGGAAATGATGATTCAACTAATATACTGAGCAGGCAGTGAAAATATAAAAAAGTAATAATAAACAATTGGAAAATATTGTTAGCAAGTCAGAAAGTTTGTCAAGTAGTTGGCAATAGACTGAACTTTATTAATAAAAGAACTAGAAATTTAAAGTGTCTGAAAATAAAAAAAAATGGATATGACAGCCTGTAATATGTGCAGATCTGTAGCTGATGGACCAAGCTTCTTTTGTATTTCCACACATATTATCTATGGGTCACCAAGCTATTTCATCTACAGTTCTGATTGTGTGGTTCGTTTTGCAATATGTACAATGTTATGTATATAATATAGGAAAATGGTCCAGAAAATTATGGAATAGAATTTATGAACACGTATATGCTATCAGACAGAAAAACTGTTCTAAATGTTTTTGCAAAGCATAGCAAAGTCTGTAAAAAATTTTAAAAATTCTTATTTTATGTAATGGTAACAGAGATGATAAACTCAATTTAAAGGAATTCAACTGGCAAATTAAGCTAACTGTATTTTCATTCTCTAGATATAGACAAGGTTAAAAATATTAATATATGTAAAAAATCTTACAAAAAAGAAAGAAAATTTAAAAAGACTGAGAGGGACATTAATGATTACAATGCAATCAATCAGAACAGCAACAAGGAGGGACAAATTAAACTGAAGTAATTCAAAGAAGGGAGCGGTGTTACAAAAGTAGATAACGAAAAAAAAAAAGAAAAAGACACTCCATCCTTTTTAGAAGTATCTCAGCCAATAGAGAATGCATTTGTGAGTTGGGCACCAAGGATTGCCATTTTGCAGATTCAGAAAGCATATACCAGAACTGTTATGAAGAATACTAAAAAACAATGTGGGTGTAAGTGGTTCAGATGGGACCTACACTACAGAATGTTCAGCAGAAACATCAAAACAAGGATTATTACAGAATGAATTACAGAAACAGCAAAAGATAGTGAAATTAAGTTAATTTTCTTGTAAAAAATGATTTTCTTTTGTTCCCTCTAAAAGGGTAAATTTAGATCAGGCAATAACACATTAACAATATGTTAGTAGACAATTAAATTTATTAGTATTTATGGAAGACCAAATACAAAATATTTGAAGTGTAACTTTTCATTTCCTAGTTTATATACTCCGCCCTTGCAGCTACCATACAAGTTTTTGAGAACATGCACAACAGAGACATTAGTAATTTGAAGAAATCTTATAATTTAACCAAAGATGAGATTAAAACTTTGATGGACTTAAGTTCAGATACATCTGTCAGGGTAGTGCGAACTGATAAAACCAAAGCAAAGGTTCTAATGGACTACATTGTTTATGTAGATTCTATGCAATGATCAATATATTTTATAAGCCAGTTAATAACCATGGTTTACCATCAAGAGTGAATTACAGATACATGTGATAAAAAAAGAAGAAACTATAAAAGACAATTCAATGCATAGTTGGTTTTAGGAATAGTTTTAATAAATAATTTGCTGAAAACAATGGTGTAAGTATTTTAGTAATATTTGACTGGCTAGTGGATCATGTGGTCTTTTTTTATAGTAGTTAGAAAGTGAACCAGTTTGGCAGGTTTTTATTACAAGATGAAACCATTTATCAAGATACCTTTTTAATAAATTTCTTGTGTGGTTACAATACTTCTGCTTTTTATTTTCATGGAGCTGTTTGTCAGTATGTCTATGTGTTTAACTTTAATTTCAACATCAAGGTTTCACAAATGATTTTGACTCAGTAAGTTGTAACTGAACACGAAATGATATAAATAACAATAAGAACAGTAAGGTACAGTGAGGTCTTAGGAATTTTTATTTGATGTACATATGATTTACAGTACTTTAATTCACATAACAGTTTGCTTTAAGAATACTAGCCTCATTACAACACTTTATAATTAATGAGTCTTGTAATAGCTGTGGTATATGTCATACTACCCTTGTGCATGTCAGGGGAAGTGTACTCATCTAATGGTGAACTGGTGGCTGTTTTGACCTTCAGTAAAGCTTTAATTTCTCTAAAATAGCATACAGAAATTGACTTGCCATTTTAAATGATGATGTGATGCTTTACAAACATTGGATGTGATACTCTCAAGCAGGCTTAACATTTTCTGCATTGCTGTTTTTATTTATTTATGATGGTTAAGGTGTTTACCTTACAGACACAATGTTTGATTCTCACCCTTGGTCACGTTCTGATTATTGACTAGGCATGCAATAGTCTGCAGTCTGATTACCTAGTATGTACCTATGATTGTACAGTTACAAGAATGGCACAAGGCTGATTGAAGCACGTTTACCAGTTATGATTACTTAACAGTATTTATTCATCTGAAATATGGTGTATGTAGGGAGAATTATTAGCTAACCAGATGAATGGACTGGTCCAAAGACCCTTTTTAGCTACAGCCTAAGCCAGAAAAGAAAAAAAAATTGGAGGAGGACTGTACATCCCTCCTGCCCCCCCACCCCCTTTCTTTACTATTCATATGTCAAGGTTGCTGGAACTTGAAGAAAGAGCAATTATTGGTAGAATGTATAATATCTGTCTCTTCTCCAAGGAGCACCAACCTCAGACAGTTGCAGTGTTATGTGCTTTATGTATTACAATCATGCTGAAGAGTGAAGCAAACAATGAAACATAACTAAATATCATTTTGAGCTGTTGTGCTAAAGCAACTGTTCCTTGTCATGCTCAGGTGGTCCAATTATGTGATAATAATCCTTTAAAAAGTCTACTTTGGCTTCAGCTTACCCAATATGTTAGCAGACTACAAATGAGATTAGCAAGACATAGTATTATTTCTCTCTAATTAATGCCCTGACATTAAGCCCCGATGGAAAGGTATATGTTTTCATCAAAACGTCATTCAGCAAATGCACTGCTTATAAAATCTCCTTTTATAAAACAGTTTGGAGATTCTACATTTTACTTATAGTGTCAGCATTTTGGAATAACCTATATCCCATCAGATTTCCTAAACTATTAAAACAAAATAAAAAAAGGAATTTGTAGGTGCAGTATACTCCTAATCCCCTTACCCACTGCTCTGCATCACCTGTATTAATTGCACATGGCTCACTATTGTACATCAAATGAGCACGTATTTCCATTTACAAATGCCTAATTCCATTTTTCTTTGCAAATATTATCTTCAAGATCATTTCTGACTATCCATGAGTAACTCATAAATATAATGTAACATTTTGTCTCTGTAAATCCTTCTAATATTAGTTGGTTGTTCCTCAGTTTTATACAGCCCTCCAAATTCTGTTCTAATTTGCAAGATATATCCCTTTAATATTCTGTACTGTGCACTCAAAACAGGTTGATATAATTTAAATTTTTTTATTTATGTAATTTTGAAAATTTTATTCCTCACACTGTGCTGAAAATAGATTAATCCCAGTTGGAATCTGAATAGAAACACTGACCTATTTCAGAAACAAAACATTGAAAAGCATGGACGTTTATCAATTGCTTTTGTTATTGAGTTAAATATTGCTAACAGGACCAGAAATGCATTCTATATGTATATGATACTCATCAACAATCTTCACTATTGCTGAAACTTTAAAGTCATAAAGAAGCAAGGTGATTTTTTTTTTATCTCAAAGTAAGAGGATTCAAAAATATTATATTGCTGTTCCGATATCCACTAGTAAGTCTCCAGTTCATTCATCCAAGGTACATGAACTATACAATGGGTCCTGGGTGCAGTAGCAAATACCAAATTCTTTGTATAAATGTCCTGACCTGCTTTTGTGATCATGATTCTTTAGGAAGAGCTACATGTCACCTTAAGATTAGACTGTGGAAACATATCAGGACCAAAACAGGTGAGAAAAACAGAAAATTGTGCTATGGTATAAGTGTTACCAAAATACTTGTATCTTGGACAGTTTTATTATTATTGATTTAAAACATGGAAAGCAGAATAGGTATGTATGACAGGCATATTACATCTCAGCTGAGGGAATTTTGCAGGGGGTAATATGTATAAGGCTTTGAAACAATGCAAGTCGAAAAACATTCTGACTACTAAGGTATTCTTGAGAACATGTAACATTAGCATTTTGCCTTTTTCATCATTTAAATTTTTTATTTGGTGCTTTCTAACTTTTGAGTATATATTGCATTTGTATGACATTTTCAGGTAGAAGACAGATGAAAACAATGTTTATAAAATGTGGAGTGTTTTTTTTTAAGAATAGGACCAGCATTTTTGTCTGAAATTTTTAAGAATAATGATTTTTTCTCTTCTTTGTTTAGTTTTTAAATAATTCACATCTAGTAGGTCACACTTGCAGCAGCTTACACACATTCTTAGATGCTTAAGCATTTTAAAGAACATAAGTCTTACAAATGTAAATACTTTTTGAACAATAAATGTCAATACAAGTTGCAAAAAGCAATTAGTTTAGCAAAAAGTCTTCTAATTATAACAATCAGTGCATCCATACTCTTTGCACAGATATTCCAATATAATATAATGCAGTAAAATCCATAATGATATTTTAACTAGGTTTTTCAAACAACTTTTTCATAGGATTCAAAATAATTTCAAGGCAATGGAGTATTACAGGTTTATATTAGATCAGCGAACACTGATTGATCAACCTTATGTAAGCGAAAGCTTACAATCTTGAACTGTCAGATCAGCAATTTTTTTTCCTAGGGAAAAAATCGTTGATCCAAAACACATACACACAACACAAGCACACCAAACAAACAGAAATCCATACGCATACAACTAAAATCTGACACCTAACCCTACACTAAACTATGCACACACCACTAACTATCCACTTACCTTAACCCAAACCCTAATCTTAAGGTCCGTCACTATTGCACACTCACCTCACCCGCTCCCTAACCCTAACGCACCTAAATCCGCCCTAACCCTCATGTCCACACAATCGCACACATACCTAACCTGAGCCCTAACCCTAACTCACCTAACCCACCCTAACACTCACATTCACACAATCGCACACTTACCTGAATCCGACCTGTAACTTTCCACCACAGCAATGAAAATACCGAAGCAACAGAAACGGACAACCAAATTCTTTCCCTAGGAAAAAAATCGAGTTTCTGTTGCTTCGATATTTGTAACTTTCGCTAAAATAAGGTCAATCAATCAGCATTCGCTTGTTTAAGCGTTCGCTGATATAATATAGACCCGAGTTTTACAACCATTTGCACTTCACCAGTACCCACCCTGAGACTGTTCCCCTTTCTACAGGTGAGCTAGGCTTTTCAATCCTGGGGTAGATTTTGGTAATCCATGCAATCATCCAGATATCTAAAGAATAAGAATGTATCACACTACCTAACCTACATAAGCACTTTGTTCCAGAGGTAGGGGAAGCACTGCAAAATTAATTTTCCCCTGCATCACATCTTGTTTATTTCTGGTGAATATTTGCATCCCTGGTTATGATATTTGTAGGACTATAATATTTGTGGAGATATACAAGGACCCGGACAGCTGAGTCTGTAATGGCATGTAAGAAAGGCATAGATCTCTCCTCTAGAGTCTATAAGATACTGAACAAAAGGACAGTACTTCCATAAGATGCTTTTGGTAGCTCAGGGTCTTTAAGACTGTGACCTTTTTAATTAGGAACCTCTGGGGTCTTTTATGATTTTTGATATGCCTAGTGAGATACCTCTTGAAGGAGGATTCCATGCTTAACAGTTGGCCTAACCAGTGATGAATATAAGGAAATGATGACCTCTTTAGATGTAGATTTCTCTGGTAATTAGCTGTGCCAAGTTGAAGGATTTTCTCCCTACTGTTGTTGCATAATAAACTGTTTATAAAACTTCTTTGTGTAGATGCCTCCTTAGTCAACAGAGCCACTTCTGCCCTAAGTGAATTTTGAAACCTTGTTATAGAATTGGGTGAGGCTAGTGCATTTATAATACATGAGTTCAGAGACATTTTCTGCAGGAGCTTTATTGATTTTGAGGTGACTGTCACAACTTTATGTTTCAAGCAGGGGAAGAGATGTTAGGGGAAAATCACATGAAGTGACTATATTTATCAAAACCAGGTCAGTAATATTATGCCTGCTGGTAAGTTTCACTATCTGTTCCATGTTGGTTATGTTTATTAATGCTAAGAACATCTGGGCATATGTTACATTGGAGGTATAGGTGCTCCAGTAAATTGAAGGGTAGTTAAACCCTCCATGTATAATGGAATTCTTGTTAGTAAACAGTTCATTGAGTATATTTAGGAAGTTTACACATGATTGCCAGGGGAAATGGAGGGTGTCCTGCACCAGGCTATAAGTTGTTAGTTTGCCTAGGTTTATATGAAGTTCTATGGGTTCAGTTTGTGGGTATCTGGAGGAAATATGGTCCCTGACAAATATAAAGATGCCACCACAGTTGCCATGAGTCTGGAAAGCATAAAACCCAAAATGTAGGGACTGCTCTCTTTACATTTAAACTAATCCTCAGTAATTGTCCAAACACTGACATGTTCAAATGTAGGAGAGCCTCAAAATTAGGCAATTTGTTGTTGAGACTTCTGTCATTGAGAAGAGCCATCTTAAGGTGAAGTGGTTTTGGATTTGAGTGGTTTGTTATACTGGGTTCCATTATTGTGAACAGCATAAAAAGGCACTGAGGAAGCAGCAGGGGCCTAGCTAAAATATGAAAGCCTTGGAACAAGAGGTGAGGCCATCCTTTGCAATACAACTTGGACTCTCATCTATCTCACCTCATGGTGACACACACTGGACCCCCCTGGAATGACACAAGTTATTTAACCAATTGTCAAAGGAAGTTATCTTTTCTTTGTACCTAGGCATCATTCTTTCTAACTCACAACCTGCTTCTTACCTGCACTTGTCACATACATCAAGAGTTCGAAAGCATCTTATTCCATGTCCCTCTGGGTTTTATGTCAGAAGTCATTCACTCCCAAATACACAACAAATATGCTGTAGCCATATTTGCCAAAGTGTAAGGCCTTTTATAGCCCTTGTGACATCAGAGGTCCTACTATCTGAAAGACAACTCACCATAGCCTTTTGTCTGGCCTTGTCAGTGGGAAATCTGACTGTCTAACTATAAGGTTACCTCTTGATTAGATATTTTTGTTAGTACAATAGTGTGGAGTAATATGTTTGAAGTGATTTGACTCTTTGTAACTCTTTTCACTCAGTGTGCATGAAGGAGATAAGGTGTTGGATTCTTGATGAGACTTACCCTGGGATTCAGAAAGGGTTATCTCAAGTGATCAGTCCTACGAGAAGTGGTCAAGACCTGGCCGAGAAGTGGCCAAGACCTAGCAGTAACTTTTTCTGATTCAGAGACAGGACCACCACAATGATTTTCCACAACTGGTAGAATCACTGTTTTGGTGCAGAAGAAACATGTCTAAGTTTTTGTTTCTTTTTTAAGGGAAAGTCCGCTCCAAAAAAATGAGAAGACTCAGACCCAGGACGGCAGTTGAGAACCATAGTAGGAACTTTTCCCCCCAACTAAAATCTGAGGAATTCCCCTAAGCCCGACAGAAAAAAATCAACCGTGTTTCCCCCTGAACTTCCAAGATAGACACCTTCAAATCCACATTGGAGATGCTGCCAGTCAGAACTTCACCACGGTCACTGTAGAGGAATATGACAACATAGCCTGGTGATCCTCCTCGTTTATAATAACCTCAGAAGAAACACCTGGAAACACAAATTCCTTCTCCTTTGGACTATGAATTAGAGAAGGAATCTACTAGTCCTGATGATCCTTTTGAGGAAATTTCCTTTGGGGATACACTCTCTAGGATGATGGATTTATGTTTATTTTAAGTGGGATTGTGCTCAGGTTCCTGATATCCAAAGGAGGTGCTATGAGTTGCAACAGTTGGAGTTTCCTAAATCTGTGGCTATTCTTCCTGTTGTGGTTGCTTTGCTGGATGTTTTTCCAGTACCTCTCATGCTCCTGATTCTTTACCCCCTGCTAACAAGAAGCCTGATAGGTTTTATAGGGTGCCTGAGAATTGTGTCATTTTGTATAAATGTCCTGCTACTGACTCTTCTTTGATCTCTCTAGACTCTGATAAGCCATCTCAGTTTGCTTCCTTCACCCAAGTTATTGCCTTCTGACAAAGATAGCAGAACTATGGAAACGTTGGATAAGAAGGTTTACACTTCTGCTACCCTAGGTTTTAGGGCTATTAATTATCAGACCCATATATCTAGGTATGTGTTGGCTCTTCTGTCTCGGCCCTGTTAACTTATTTCTGATTTTCTTAGTCTGAGGGTAAATCTTCTGTTCTTTCCTTCCTAGGGACTTCCTCTCAAGTCATTCATCATTCTATTAAATTTATTTATGATGCAGTGGATGCCTCTTCTAGGGCAGCTGTTTTTGGTTCAGTTATGAGAAGATATTATTGGCCTAGGCTCTAGCCTCTACCTGATGATATTAAAGGTAAGTTGATGGATGCTCCCCTGGATTCTAAACTTTTGTTCGGGGAAGCTTCTGCTAGTTTGTTTAAGTCCCTTCAGGAAAGGGTAAGGCTTTATAGAAGCTTAAACATGTTTTTGTTTCTCCTCTGCCTAAATTTCAGAAGCACTATCCTGCTAAGACTGCCTTTGTTCGTAGACATTCCCTCCCTTCTACTAAAGGCAAGAAGAGTGACAAATGTGCTCCTCCTGCTAAGATTACTCAGTTTTCAGGGTTTCTGAAGCTTTCCCTTCCAGACAAACCAGGCGCTGTATGACTGTTTCCTTCCAGCCACATTCCCCTTTCTCTTTGCCTTTCTTTTTCTCTTCCTGCTTGGCTTTAGATCACTCAAGATTCTTGGGTTCTGTCAATCATGGTGTGGAAATCCTTCCCTTCTTTAATGGGTATTTCTCAACCTCCTCAGGAACAGCTTCCCTTTTCCCTAGAGGTTCTTCAAACTGCCTTGACTCAGGGTACTATTCAAGAGGTGCCTGTGTCCTAAAGGGGGAAAGGGTTCTACTCCAGGCTGTTTCTAGTGCCAAGAAAAGAGGGTGCTTGGAGACCTATTCCAGACCTCTGTCATCTAAATACTTTTTGCAAAGTGCCTTCCTTTTGGATGTTGCCTCTTCAGATTTTCTGTACTGCTCCCTCTGGCCTATATGGTGTCTCTGTTGCTCAAGGATGCTTCACTCCATATTCCAATCCATCCTCTTTTCAGGAAGTTGTTATGGTTCTCTGTTTCCTCCTGGCATTTTAAGTTCTCTGCTTTGCCCTTTGGCCTTTCTACTATCCCAAGGCTGTACACCAAATACCTTGCTCCTGTGATTACTTTTTCTGCAGACTTCAAGGGATCCAAATATTTCTTACTTAGACAATCTTTTGATTCAGATGTCCTCTCCAGAGACTCTTTTACAAAATCTTCATTTTGCCATTTCCCTTCTTCAGAGCCTGGGGTTCACAATAAATTTCACAAGGTCTTCTCTGACTCCTTCTCAGGATCATGTTTTCTGGGTTGCAGGATTCACTTGTTGCCTATGACTGCATTCCTGCCCCCTCCGAAGGCCTTAACTCATTTCTTTCTTTCACACTCTTCCTCCTCTGGCTTCCATTACTGCCAGGGAATTTCAGAGAACTCTGGGTTTCATGGCATCCACCATTCCAATGCTCCTTCTGGCCAAACTTCACATGAGAAAGTTTCAATGGTTTCTGAAGTCAGTGTTGCTTCAACATGCACATCCTCTAGACTCTGTGGTTCCTTTTCTTCCTTGTCTCAGACAGGAATTTCACTGGTGGATTCGGCAGTTGTCTCTGAACCCAGGAATCCCTTTTCACCCCCCTCTTCCCTCTCAGGAATTGTTCACAGATGCTTCAGACTTGGGTTGGGGGGTGACTTTTGGCTCCACAAAAGTACAGGGGGTGTGATTGCCTCACCAGTGGAGGGAGTACATCAACATCACAGAGATGAGAGCTCTTCTGCTGGCCCTTCAGGTCTTTCATCCTCTTTTCTCTCCAGGGCCTTTCAAGTTCTTCACAGACAATAAGTGATGTAGTATATCAACAAACAGGGAGGAATGAGATCCTACCTTCTTTGCCAGTTGGCACTTCTTGTGTGGGATCTTGCTGTCAAGTATCAAGTGACTCCTTAGGTGGTTTATATCCTTTCCAGTCAGAACATTATGGCAGACAACCTGAGCAGGTCCTTAACTGAGTCCCATGAATGGATGCTTCATATGGATATGTTTTTGAACATTATTCACCTGTAGGTTGCCCTTCAAGTGGATCTTTTTGCTTCCCCTCTGAACAGACAACTTCCTCTGTTTTGTGCCAGAGTTGTAGGTCCTCTGATATGGAAGGTAGACGGCCTCTCATTCTCTTGGGAGGGAATGTTTCTTAATAGATTTCCTCCCCTTCCTCTCATTCTGAAAGTCCTGTTCAAGATTCAACAGGATGCTCCCAAAATATTGTTGGTGACTCCCTTCTGGCATAAACAGCACTGGTTCCCTCTACTTCTGCATTTAGCCAGGGGCAATCATCACAAGTTACCTCATGGGGTGGACATAATCATACAAGACACCGGATCTGTCATCAATCCCCACCTGTCCATGCTTTAACTGACATTGTGGGTGATAGGGTTTTGATCCCTTATAGACAACTTTCTTCTGAGGATGTGATGCAAGTCCTGCAGGAGGCCAAAAAACCTGCTACTAGGAAATCCTACTTATCCAAATGGAAGAGGTTTTCTATTTGATGTCTGTCTCATAATCTGAACCTACTTACTGTGGATGTTCCTTTGGTTCTCTCGTATTTGTGTGAGTTGCTCATTTCTGGTTTGGCCTATTCTCTGTTAAAGCCCACTTATCAGCTATCTCTGCTTGTCTGCTTTTATCTCCTCCTTTAGCTTCTAGATGTGAGGTTTAACAATTTCTCACAGGTGACCTTAATATTAGACCTCCCAGGAAGCCTGTTCCACCTTCCTAGGATCTTAATTTTGTTTTGGAGATGTTGACTCAGGCTTTTTTTGAACCTGCTGTTTTGGCTTCCTTGAAACATTGTTCTTGGAAGACTGTTCTATTTTTAGCTCTTACTTCTGTCAGATGGGTGTCTAGGTTGCAGCACTTATGGCTTGTCCTCCCTTTTTAATTTTTCATGAGGACAGGGCATCCTTACACTCTAATCCCTACTTTATGCCTAAGGCGGTTAATGAACTTTCCCTTAATCAGTCTATTAATCTGCCTACTTTTTTCCCCCTCTTTACAGCCTGACAATGAGAGGGTGCTGCATACTTTGGATGTGCATAGGCAACTCTGTATTTATTTAGCTCAGACTAAGGCTATTCATAATTCTGATCAGTTTTGTTTCTTTTCATCCTAGATCTTTGGGTCTAGCGGTATCCAAACAAACTATTTCTTCTTGGATTTCTAAGGCCATTTCCTTTTGTTACACATTTCATGGCAGCAGCCTTCCTTCTTTAGTCAAGGCTCATTCTACTAGAGCAGTGACTTCTTCTGGTTCTTTTTTTCAAGGGTTTAGATATTAATTCTATTCTTGAAGCAGCTACCTGGTCTTCTATGCATACCTTTACTAAACACTACAAGATGGATGGTATCTCTACAGCTAAGGCCAGTTTTGCTAGTGCCATTCTCCATGGTTTCTTAGGGGACACTTCTTCTTCTCCTTCCACACCCATGTTTCCTCTTGACCTTTGGCACTCTTCTGAATGTTATGAATACTGCAGCAGTGAATGTAAGGATATAGTATAGTTGTGTAAAGTCTTGCCATAATAGTATATGTCCTTACCTCCTCCCCCCTAGTCCTTTCCTTCCTGGATATACAGGTTACCTCTTGGGTTCCTTGGACTGGTGTTCTTACTGGGGCAATCGGTTCTGTTTATGGTAAGCCTAAATATCGTCTTTATGCCTTACAGTAGGCAAGGAACATTTGAGTGACATACAAGTGTACCTTTAAATGCAGCAGGAAGTATTTGGTATACCGGCTGGACGACGGGCTTCCATGGCAGGGAATCCCAAATGTCATGAATACTGCAGCAGTGAAGGCAAGGATATCTACCATTATGCTACGATTTTACACAATTGTACTTTCTATTTCCTTGACAAAGTCAATAAGACAAATGTATTCCATGCTGGCTTGTGAAAATAATTTAAATTCATGTTCAGTCTTGGAATTTGTAGTAAATATCAGATATCTTTTTGATAAAGTTAGGTCTGTGTGATGCTTTCATGATGAACGGTAACAATAAAAGGCTAGCACATTTAAGAAAATTTTGTTCCCCATTTAAACACGTAGTAAAAATAAAACAATGGAATTTGGTCAACATAGTGGATAAAAAAATAATTATAGTTTATAAGAAAGAATTTAACTTTAAAGCTGTGTGAGAAGCCCAAAGTAAGCCCCACAGGCAGCCAGAAAGGCACACCTGATGAAACATTCAAATGTGGAAAATGTAAACAATGCATTTTAGACAAGGATTTGACCTACATTAAAAATATGTTGGGAAACTATAAGAGGTTATTTTAACTCTGAGTCAGGAGGGTGGTATATGTGGCATGCTATAAATAATATCAAGCATTTTACATAGGTAAAATGGAAAGAACCCTCCAAGAACATCTGTATGAACACATATATGACATTAGAAAATTAAATAAGAACAATGCCCTAGTTAAGCATATTTGGAAAAACTTGATTTCTGTCAGTCTTAATTTCTATGGAATTCAAAACCAAATAGTCAAGTGTTATATATTTTGGTGATAGTAATCCCAGCTACTTGTATGCCACAAAAACATCTATATTAAATTATGTACAGGTTATTAGATACCTGGGTATTTAAATAGATATCTTTAATTTTGGATGAAACCTTTTAGAAGTTATTAGCAGATATTTCTGAGATTAGAAATATACTGCGAACTGTGATTAGACATATATTTACAAATGTTACCAGTAGGGACAAGAAGGGTCTTCTTACTATTTACAAATCAATTGTTCAACTCATTCTAGAGTATGGGTCCGAAGGGAGAGATGAAAAGTCAGATGAAAAGTCAGCAAGCAAAGGAGAGTAGTAGTGCTGAAAATGAATTCATCCTCAAGTCTTGGTGAGTACCTTTATGGGGTGGACCCTGTTTTTAACAAAATCTCACCAAGGCAACACTAATATTTAGACTGTATTTTATTTAACATATGTCATGGAAAGAAGTAGGTCAAAAATTAAAAAAGACACCTGGGAGCACAAGACCCTGGATAAAAAAGTGCCCAATCCTAATAGGTGCACTGGTGCCAGCAGTGGAAAAAATGACAGTGTAGAATCTTCAAAATAAGGAAACATTCCTACAATAGGGCCAGACCTGACCCAAGGGAAGGATGGCCCCCCTGTTATGTAATGAAGTAGCAGTCCACAAAAATCACAAAAAAAAAAGGATAGGCCAAAGAAGAGCCATAAAGACAATAGAGTGAACTATTCAGGATAAAAAAGAAATGATGTATTGCTACTATTATGCAAAAAGCCCAGAATTTCCAGACACAAGATAAACAAAAAGATTAAGAGATAAATTAGAGGAATGAAAAATACTTCCGCAAGAAAAACTGTCAGAAGCTTCAAATAAAAAATTGTGGTCATTAATGCAACAGATTTTTGAAAAACAGTATATAGACCAAGAAACGTTGAAATGGTTGGAAAAGGAAGCATCTAAGGAAGTGCAAAACTATAAACAACAAAACCTAGATGTTTTTGAAAAGTATAAAAAAGAAATATGGACATGGGAAAGAAAGAGATTTGATATGTTGCAATATTTATGGAAAGGCGAAAGCTAGATTAATCAACATAAAAAAGGCAGCCCAAACACATTTCAATTGAAATACAGACAAAGACATCCAGAAATGGAAAATGTAACAATAAAAAAAAATAATATCACAAAGAGGTAATGTAGAAAAGCAGATTGGTAAAGTAGAAGTTAAAAAAATAGAAGTTGAAGTTATGGAGTGCCTGCGAAGTGAAGGATTTGATGTAGAAGGTCTAACATAGGTTACATCACAGCATGATGGAACGAGTCCCCAAAGTAAGGAAAAATAGAAAGATCAGGAGATGTCTGAAGAAGAAATATGGCCATGGGAAAGAAAAAGAGAGTTAATATGCTGGAATATCTATGCAAAGGAGAAAGCAAAACTAATCAATACAAAAAGAGCAGCACCGAAGATATTTGAAGAGAAATACAGGCAAAGGAATCTGGACATTGAAAACATTACAACACAAAAAATAAGAAGACAAAGCGGAAAAGAAGAAAAGGACATTAGTAATGGAGGAATTAAAGAAACGGAAATTGAGGCTATGGAATACCTCCAAAGTGAAGGATTCAATGTAGAAAATCTAATTCATCAAGCACCACAGAAGGATAGAGCAATGGAACTCCAAATTAAGGGGAAACCAGTAGAATGGAAAGCAGTTGATCAGGTGCCATATGAAGATAATTTGGAGCCTTCCACAGGAAATGAGTATAAACATTCACTTGAAGCTGGACGGCAAGGGAAGGAACAGGAAACTGTGGAAACTCTGACACAGTTAATGTTGAGGTGTGATAGGCCAGTGAGTTCTCATATGACAGAGCAATGGATGGCAAAGGAGGAAATTGTAGAGAATGTGCCACAGGAAAATGCAATAGAACTTTCTATAGAATGTCTGAAGGAAATGGAAAACAAAAAAATGTGCCCTCAGTTTAGAAGAAAACGAGCTAAGAGAAGAGTTGCTTTTCTCAACAGAGATAGACATATTAAGATTAAGCACCAATCTACTATCTACTCTCTTATTTCATTTCTATTTTCTGCCAAAATGGTTTTGGCTGACTTTCAGTTGACTAAGTATGTAAATACTGTAAATATGTAATTACCTAAGCCAAAAAAAAAAATCTTCTATGTATACTCTGCATTTCATAGCTTCTTGACTGCTTTGGACATTGTATTTTTATCACTTGCATTATGTAACCTTGATTGTACTGCCTATACTCTGCATTTCACATCTTCTTAACTGTTTTTGACATTGTATTATTATCTCTTGCATTATGTAACCTTGATTGTACTGCCTTTGGAGCTTTTCTCCCCGGGCCTCCACTGAAAATGGGTACTTCGTGGCCCAGTGGACTTCCCTGGTAATCAAACTGAAAATAAATAAATAAATAAAAGATCAATGAAAAAAATAGACTGCAGAAGGTCAATAAAACCCAAAAAGTTAGTAGTTTGATAAAACAAATGAATACAATAATTAGGACTGCCCATAGAGATCCATGCAATATAACAAAAGTAAACAGGATATATTACTGTGCAGCTAAATTAATAACTGATAAAATTCTACCACAACAACACAGGGTAGTGAGGGAGAGAAAGGGAGAAATGAAATACCATCATGGAAGTATCAAATAGAGAAAACTATAAAACAGCTAAGACAAGAAGTGTCACTGTTAGAAGAGTATAGTAGAGGGAAAAGATCAACAAAAATACTCAGAAAGACAGACATGATAAAAGCAATGTGCAGTATTAGAAAAGATCAGGACCTATCATGCACTATCACAAATAAACTAAAAATCTCAGCACAGGCGGAAAAACTTAGAAGATACATAGATAAATATAAAGAAAATATAAAAAATAAGCAATTTATTGATGACCCAAACAAGTTGTATAGAGAATTTGGAAACAAGGTAAAAGGAATTTAAAGACCATCAAAAAGAAAGAAATGGATACATTTTGGAGAAGTATCTATGAAGATCCTGTGGAACATAACAAAGATGCTAAATGGACAGAAGACATAAAAGAAAGAATAAGAAGTTTAAAGTTACAGGATATGAAATGGGATGAAATATCAGCCAGAGAAACTGAAAGAAAGTTAAGAAAAGCCCCAAATTGGATACCCCAGGCTCAGATGTGGTACCTAACTTCTGGTTAAAAGTATTAACATCTTTGCATGAAGACTTAGCCATGAGTAAGAACTATTTATATGCACACCCCAAACAGACACCAACCTGGCTAACAACAGGAAAAACAATGCTTCTACTTAAGAGTAAACCTGGAAGCTACACTAAAAATTATAGACCAATAACCTGCCTTCCGAAGATGTGTAAACTATATACTGGAATTGATACTGACAGAGTCTATAGTCATTCAGAAGAAAACTCAATCATGCCAATAGAACAAAGGGGCAATAAAAGAAAGTCAAATGGAACAAAGGATCATATGCTGCTAAATAAAGTCATAGTGGAGAACTGTAAAAAGGGGAAGAATTTAAGTATGGCACAGACTGACTACAAAAAAGCATTTGATAGCATTCATGGATAAAAGAGTACTTAAAATGTATAAGATATACCCTACACTGATTAACTATATTACAGTGACCATGAAACAGTGGCAGACCACTTTGCAATTAAGCCATGAAAAAGGAATAATTATTATTCCAGGAATAAAAATTCAAAGGGGATATTCCAGGGTGACTCTCTGTCATTGCTGCTATTCTGTCTTGCCCTTAACCCATTAAGCTGTCCACTTAACAGCTTTGACCATGGCTCTAATTTGGCTCCTAGAAAACAACAAAGTGTAAAGACTTCTCATCTTTTCTTTGTCAATGATTTGCAACTGTATAGCTCATCAGATGAGGAACTGAAAGTGCAACTGCAAGTTGTCAAAACTTTTTCAGATGGTATAAGAATGTCATTTGGTCTTGATAAATGTGCAAAAGCAACCTTTAAAGCAATAAAACTGCAACACCAAGAAAACATCAGTTTGGGACAAGAATGTGATATAAAAGAACTTGAGCAAGAGGGAGTGTATAAATGTTTGGAAAATGATGAAGGGTCAACAATAAAACATGAACAAATGCAAATAAAACTTAGTAAGGAGTACTTTAGAAGACTTAAATTAATCCTGAAAACATCTAGGAACAAAAGCCAGGCTATAAACCAATTTGCTCTTCCTGTCCTAACATACAGTTTTGAAGTGATTGACTGACCCCAAAACATGTTAGATAGATTAGATAGGAAAACAAGAAGATTGTTTCATGCTCACCAAATTATTTATAAAAATCAGTGCATACCAAGATTATATATTCCCATTCCGAAGGAGGGATGGACCTCCTTGAAATTGATTACATGCACAGATCTGCGATTGTGGGACTCCATACATATCTGCTGACCTTTCAAGACCCAAATGTGGTGAAAGTTTTGAAACATGAGGAGAATAAATCTAAGATGACTTCCCTGCTTAGGCTAGCAGAAAAATATCAGTGTCAAGCAGGAATGGAAATCAAACCAAAAGTGGATAAAAAACAGGCAGCAACTGAATGTGCCAAAAAAAAACAAAAGAAAGTATGTAAGGTGAAGGACCAGATGAGAAGGCAAGAAATGTGGAAAATGCATAAAGATAGTTGCAAGTATAGAAAATTTCTGGAAGAACCTCATGTTGATCAGAAACAAATGCAGGAATTATTAAGTAGAGGTAAATTCAAACCAAGAGATGACTGGTTAATATTGGCAACACAAGATAGTGGGCTATGTACACTTTGGTTTACAAAGTCCATTGAACATGTGGGAGAAACAGACAAATGTAGGTTTTGTAAAACAGAATTGGAAACAGTCGCACACCTCGTTGCGGGTTGTGTAATACTAATGGCAGAAGGATTGTATACCGAAAGGCATAATAATGTGGCAAGACTGTTGCACTGGGGATTGTGCAAATATTATGGTACTGAAGTGGCTAAAAAACACTGGAAACATGAGCCACAAAGCATCATAGAAAATGATGAAGTCTACATCACATGGGATCATCCATTGCCAACAGTTCAAAAGACAGATACAAGAAAACCAGATATAGTGGTCCAAAAAAAGAAGGCAAAAGTAGCATTGATCATTGAAATCACCACACCCAGTGACTACAGTGTCCTGCGTAGAGAGAGACACAAAGTCATAAAATATTAGGATCTGCAAGCAGAAACAAGAGCATGTGGAAGAAAGATACCCAGATTGTTCCAATAGTAGTTGGAGCAATGGGTCTTATAAAAAAAAGTCTAAAATCTTATTTAGACACACTACCAATACATGTAATGCCATATGAACTGCAGAAAAAGTCATTACTGGGCACATTGTGGGTGCTGCGAAGAGCACTTTTGGCTGATATCAAAGAGTGAAACAATATTAATTTCATGAACTTTAATCATACTTTGACTTAGGAATGGGGTCCATTCCTGTCATGGTATTAGAAACCCAAAAGATTTGGGGAAATTAAAAAAAGAGTATGATGCTGTTATTTTTATGTATAATACCACTCAACTGGGTAGATAACAGAAGGTTGGAGGTATTTTATAATGCAAGCTATAGGTTTCAGGAGATTAGGATTTCAGAAAGGGCTGAAAGAACTGTTGCTTCCTACTGTTAATGGTAGACTAGCTATGGGAGATCTTATTACTGTTTATAAATGCCTGCATGAAGTATATTTTGGCACAAGTGTTGGAATTAACAAAGAGTTGTGCTTGTTATCCCCTCAAAATAATGTGTTTGTAGATATAAAAATAGTATATTTTTTGTAAAAGTAGTATTTGGGGGATTCTTTCCATTGTAGGGTTGAGAGGTGGTGGAATTTAATTCCATGCTGGATTAGGAATCAGGATAAAGTAAATTATTTAAAGGAGTTTGGAAAGCTGGTTAAGGAAAGGAGTATTTCAGTCTAAGTACATTAGCAGCAATATCTCTTAAGATATTTTGAAGCTAAGAGTTTGAGATAACAAATCTGAATATTGAACATTTTGGTGAACTTGCGGAATTGGCCAACAATCATAACAATATTCAACTTTGATGACTGTGAATATTTACACAGCTCCCATTAAAGCAGGCAACATCCACACTAGTACAGTATTTTAGGACATGTTGCAGTAATTAGAACTTCATTGCCATGTCCCTATGGCAGACCAATCAGTAATGTTCTGAAAGATGGTAGATTATGTACACCAACATTCACCCTGCTAAAATCCACATGATTTCTGTGTGATGACACTCTGACCCACATTATTGGTTTGCCATCCTTATGACCTGTATGAGTTTACAAGGTCAGGAATTGTGCTAACCACTTCAATAATGCAATAGTAAAATGTGCACAAATTTACACATACCCTTTGTGATACACTAGCTTGCAAGTCACTTCAGAGATGTGTGTCAAGCACATAATACAAAGCCAACAAGGAAACATGCACAAAACCATGCTGTGCTGCATGTATCCATTTACCTTCTACACACACATTTCAGGACAGTTCATAGAACTGGAACGTGCTTTACTTAATATGGTGTAGCACACCTATTGTTACGCAGTTTGATGTTGTATCAAAAGAAGTTATGTTCCAGGAAATACACTGCTGATCTCCAGATGTATACACTTCAGCTGCTGCAATGGCCTATGTGCTCTGAGTCTTGTAAGCTGTCCAAAGATGAGCAGCTATCAATAAAGTATGCAATTTGTAAAGGTTATTAGCTAGGGTACAGTATTAACACCATTAACACAATTTTATGTGATGCTTAGATCAATTATTATCTTTGCCACTTCTTACAGGAATATATTCATCCTATGACTATAGTTCAATACACACATTAAAAACACAGATCACAGCATACATCGAAACAGTATGATTTCATGTCTCATACTGGATCATCTGATGCATACATCCAACACAAGATTGTGTTCTGGATGTGGTCATCTGTGCATTTGTCACATGGGATAAATAACGGGGATGTAAGTGCACAAAGTGCTGCAGATGTTTGGACAATGTTCAGGTGTACAGGTGTACTGCAACACACTGTTATCACTGATCATATATCTGCTTTGTCTGTGGCAACTGTTCTTTGTTTTTTGTGACACACTATGGGATATAGAACATTACATTGTAGATGGCACTGTGTCCATTGGTGCACTACCAGGTAGGTAATGGGCACAGATCATCTTTGGCAACACAATGTGTGCTGGGAGAAAAAAACAGCAATAATCCATTCTCAGCTGCAGTGCTGGCATTCATGCTTGTGTTGGTCTCAAACTTATGAGTTTCGTTGCTCATGTATGCTGACCAGAGATGTTTTGTGTATTATTAGACAACCTGAAATAGTTGCTTGGTGATCTATGATTAATCCTTAGCTTGTAGCATCTCTGTATATGGAGCAAACAGATTTTGGATGTACTACTGTGCTTGTGCACACATTGAAGATGGTCTCAATCAATAACTTGTTGTAGTGTAGGAAGGGAGACCTATGATCTATATGTTTATCACATTGTAGGCTACAGTTGTTGCTTAGTAATGATACACTGAGAAACAAATCATCTGCTCTGCATTGCAATGAAGATTTGTTTGTGTTTTGAGGTTTGCCCACATTTGCAATGGAACAGTCTGACACATCAAGCAGCTTCCTTTGGTGTTCTGTGCCATGGTTTATGAACAGTGCTTAAAGCTAACTACATTATTTTGCATAACTACTCCATAAATGAGATATTCCAGATTTTCACTGACATATAGGAACATGACCTACAATTCACAGTGTATTGGGAATTGTGTAGTAATATGCAGTTTTATCCATGTAACAGTCCATCACAATGTGTACCATGTGTATGAATATTGATCCACGTCTGTTTTCATAAGTGTGCCATTTATTGCATTCTAGTGTCTTTTGGTCAAGTAGAGGAAAGACGATTGAGTAATGACAGGGTCTGATTTCACTATTAGGTTGAAGAAGGTGGCATTAGGATCTACATTAATTGCTGATTCTATAGCCATTCTAGGTCTTTCACTATGATAGCTAAAATGTTGCCATCCTTAGATGGAGTTTTTACTATTTTTTCAAAATTTTCTTTTCCTCCTGTTCTCCTTCTTTCATTATTCTGGCCATCTCTAACTTCTCCAAGTGAGCTGGGGTCAGCATGGAGCTCACAGTATCCTGAGGGGTAGTGGCAGCAACTGCTTCCGCTTTTGACAGAGGGTTACTATGACCTACCCTTATCTCTGCACACCCACCCCTGAGTACATCAACAACATCTGAAGGTTCCTCCACTGTATGAAGCATGCCTTCCTTCAGGGAATTCCTTTGGCAAATGCCAACCTCCCTGGATGAGGATGCCCATCCATCCGTGCCAGCACCTCAGACACCTGAGCTGCTAATCAAACACTGGTCACCTGTCCAGTAAATTGGGTTTTATCCCTCTACACCATGGCACTGGCCTTAGTTTGTTCAAAATGCTGGTGATTATAAGCAAACGTAAAGAAAAGAGTACCAGAAAAGCCACTGTAGCTGAGGGCTGCAATAAAGACAGCTGGTGCCAGTTAATGAAAATGCACAAAGAAAAAAAATGTTTTTAGAAGTACCCTACTTGCCAATATTTGATAGTGACTATGGTAATTATAGTATAGGACCATAGCATAGGAGAATGGTGATAAAAACGTAACAGTAAGAAACCATTAGACATGACTGCCTGAATGCTTTGTTGTTATGTTTATCAGGAGATACAGTCTACCAAATATATGAAGACATATCAAACACAAAGTTGGAGAAAGACATTTTTAGCTACAAAATGTTTCAAAACTGAAATTTAAACATGAGTATTATACGTACAAAAAAGATACTGGCTCATTGTGCCAAGTAAGAAATTTTACCAAGGATCTGTGAATTTTCTGATATAAACAAGAAAATAAAAGCATAGATATGACAGAGCCAGATATGAAACTAGAGAAAAACTTTGCAGGGTTACTAAAAATACAAACCAGAAAATAAATGAATATAAAATAAAAAGTATTAACAAATTAATATGTAAAAGAAAGAAAAGAAAGTGAACAAAAGGATGTGTGTCAGTACAGTGGATAAACATATTAAGAGTAATCACAGATAAAACACTATACAGCAACAGGAAAATTCAAGCCAAGTGCAAAAAATTAACCACTTTGCAAGTATGTGTTACAAACAGAAGCAAAAATGACAACCCATAGTACACAGACAAGAAATATTACAAACACTGAAACAAAAACAGAGAGTACAGAATGCCATACGTATAGATTCTATCATAGTACAATAAAACTGAGTATAGGCAGTAGAAATGCAAAGTTTGAGCAGCTGTGTATATATCCAATTAATGAAAGTAAAAATAATACAAGTTTATAAATAAGTCTCCCCTTCAGATGTATGAGACCTGCTAGTGCTAGTCTCAGCACCTAAAAAAATAATTGCATATCAAGTAGAAAAAAAATAAAATTATATATAAAACTGACTATAGGCAGTAGTAATGCAAAGTTTGAGCAGCTGTGTATATACCCAGTTAATGAAAGTAAAAACAATACAAGTTTATAAATAAGTCTCCCCTTCAAACATATGAGACCTGCTAGTGTTAGTCTCCGCACCAAAAAAAATAAATAAATGCATATCAAACAGAAAAAATAAAAATAAAATTATATATATATCTTCTTCTTCATGTTTCCACTGTTCCTGTTAGGGGTCATCACAGGGATCATCAGTCTGCAGAACGATTGACAATGGATGTTTTACAGTGTTGGGTTGCCAGCCCGGCACCCAACCTTCACAGAAGGCACACACTCACACCTAAAGTCAGTTTGGAGTGTTCAATCCACCTGCAGCGTGTCTTTGGAATTTGGGAGGAAACCCATGCGACTGCAGGGAAGACATGCAGACTCCACACAAAAGGTACCCCAGCTAAGAATCAAACCAGATAACCTTTTGCTATGAGGTGACAATGCTGCCCACTGCATCACCACAGCCATCCATACATATAATAAAAAAAATGCAAAAAGCAAATTTTATATACATTGTATATGTGTATATTTATGCATGTTAATTCCAGAACTCACAGCCATGCCCCACAAAATTTCAACAGAAGGACCAATTGCAATCCTCACACTTTCAACAGTCACCCTAGAAATAATAGTAAAGGCAATAAGCCTTGAAGTGGGGATGTAGGTAAACTCATGTACATCTGCTAACATATTGTCCAGTAACATACACAAAAAGCTAAGCCCATGGAATAGGCTACAGAAAGCAAGTATAAGAATGTGGCCTAAAACTGTAATGCCTTTCTTGATGGAAGGTTGTATTTTTATGCAAAAGAAAAAAAATGTATAACAGCATAGAAAAAAATTAATTGTAAGTGCATTAGGAAGAAGTGGGTCAATTCTCTTGAACTATCTCACAGCCAAGTGACCAGGGATGTTCAAGACAATAAGCAATGTAAGCAAAACATGTTAAATGAATGAATTAACTTTTTTGAAGGCACTGCAAAGCTAAATAATTTTACAATCAAGTTACATATAGCTACACATATAAAATTTGTAGCATAGATCTGCTACAGAAATCTGAAAAGACAGACATAAATGAAAAGTTACCAGATACTGTGTATTAGGTCTCTCCTACATTTGCACCAGTGAAAAAAACAATAAACCTGCAGAGGTGGGAATATGTATTGATAGGAGGACGCAGAGGTGAAGAATATGTATTGATAGGTGGATAGCCAATAAATGAAGAGAAATAGGGAAAAGATAGTGCTACTCTTAGTTCCAATAGTAGATAATAAATTTCATGGGGTTAGTGGAGCGAGGGTGTTTAGCAAGCTGTATCTAATATCAGTTTACTGGAAATATGACTTACATCCAGATAGCAGAAGCATTACCATCTTATCAGGCCATGTAGGGTAATGAGACACATAAGACCGATTTCCGGGCAAGATCCACATCAAATACATCCCAGCATACATCAAGGCATACAAGATACAACAAATGTAAGGAGCTGGGAGCACTACAGAATCCTGAAAGCCCAAAATCCTGAAGACCAAAATCCTGAGACCAAAATCCTGAAAGTTCAAAATCCTGAAAACACACAGGATAACAACACTTACTATATTCCAGCACAAATACATACAGAAATATATTACCCTTAAAATATATGCAGGGGGCCCTACACCCCCTGCTACTTAAATATAACAACTCCAAAACTGCACTTTAGTACACTAGGTGCAATCTTGGAGTTGCCCCCTGCTTATCCTTGAAGAAAAGTAATATGGTTTGTGTTTTATTTGTTTCTGTATGTACTTGTGCTGGAATATAGTAAATGATGGTATCATGTGTGTTCTCAGGATTTTGAGTTTTCAGGATTTTGAACTTTCAGGATTTTGTTCTCGGGATTTTGGTCTTCAGGATTTTGGGCTTTCAGGATTCTGTAGCTCTCCCAAGGAGCCATAGTGAATATTTAATTATCAAAGAAAGACAGGAGGGGAAAGTTGATATAGCAGAAAGGTACTTAATAGACTGACAAAAAATGGACACACCTCTAAAAGAGAAAAATGAGAATTTGAGAAACGTGTACTAGAATTTTATCATTTCTTGCTCTAAGGCAAATGGATGCCACCTTCTTCTGTTAAAATGAAAGCATATATGACGTCACCATCTGCAAATAATAGAAAATACTTGAATTTTATCATTTCTTGCTCTAAGGCAAAGGGATGCCACTTTCTTCTGTTAAAATAAAAGCATATATGACATGTCACCATCTGCAAATAAAGAAAAACATAAACACAATACGTACAGCTCACCATTTGTAAAATACTTTAACAGCATCATAGTACCAAAGTATCAAATACTTACTTAGTGACATGGGCAAAACTCATGACACCCAGAGAACTGCAGACATACATTGAAATAACCCATAAGAATAGCTTGGTGATGAAAAAAAAACAAACAAGAAAAAAAAATTTTAGGAAGAAGATATGAGTCCCAAACATGGGCAGATATACTTTTAAAAGACAGTTATGGCAGACAAATGCTCAACAAAACAATAATGTACCTTATTTAGATGTTTGCATTTCCAAAAGCAGCTGAAACTAATACTAGAATATATTTTTATCAGCCTATCCCCAACAGAGATTAATTACTTATAATGATAAATGCACTTCCAAGATTCACAGATGTGGAAACTGTTGCATCTATATCAGTTTATTCAATAACTCATATTGGACAAGATTTTTGCAATGTTCACTATACCAAGACCATCCAGTCAGGTGATATTCCCTTTCTTTAACTTCTCAAAATTCAAGCAGTTCAATAACATACATATAAAAACATACAGACTGGTGACCTATTATGGTGACAGTTCAGTGGTATGGTATCAATATTTATGGTCAACACATTGAAAGCCGTAAGAATTCCAAATATATAAATAAATAAAAAGTATGACATAGTTTAACACCCATGAGGCATCTGGGTCAAAATGATACAGACATGAAAATGACAAAGAAGCTTTTGCTAAACAGATCTGCAGCCT
>NC_056735.1:1327806904-1328004404 GCF_019279795.1 Protopterus annectens
TTGTGGGAGTGGTAACAAGTTGTTCCATAGCATTTGAGTTTATAAATTCTAGGAACCTTTGGGCTAGGGTATTGGAGCTAGAGTAATGCTCCCAGTCTATGTTTGGGTAGTTGAAGTCGCCCAATATAATGGTGTGTGGAGAGACCTTCATATTTTCCAGTGTTCTCAGGAAGGCTGAGTGGGGTTCCTGGGTTAGGGAGGGTGGTCTGTAGCAGGCTATAAACTGGAAGGCAGTTTTACCCACTGTTAGTTGCACATGGATAGTCTCTAATGCTTCGTGCTGTGCCACCAACCTGGAGGTGTGGGTATCTTTGACGAATATTGATACTCCCCCTCCTTTTGTGGGTCGGTCCAAGTTTTGGGGCTGAAAAGCATGGTATGAGGTATAACCTGGTAGTGCTGGGGTGCTCTCGGGAGCCTTGAACCAGGTTTCTGTTACTGCACAGATATCGATGTTCTCATGCTAAGGAGAGTTTCGAGTGTGTGCATCTTGAGGTTTAGACTTCTGGTGTTGAGTAGCATTACTCTTAGTTTCTTATCCCTTGTGATACCTATGCAGGTGGGTTTGTCTTTTGAGCCTTGCCTAAAAAAGGCTCCATGGGGGTAGCAAGAGCCTTTGCCAATATCCGAAAGCCCAGGGGTGACAGGTGCAAGCCATCCCTAGCGAGGCATCTTGGCTTGTCGAGCATGTCATCCCAGGCTGACAGGCATTGGATCCCCTTTGAATGACACCAATACTTAAGCCAATTGTTGAAATTGATCATCTTGTCTTCATATTGCGGCATCATTCTTGGTGAGGGTAAGATGCTACTCAAGGTCAGGGTCATACCGGCCTGGGCCACATGCTCAGAGAGCTCCTCTATGTCTCTTTTCATGTAGTCCAGGGAGGTATGTCTCAGGTCATTCACACCAGCATGGACAATGACTGAGTCATATTTGTACTTGCCTTGGAGTGACCTGAGTGCTTGTGTTATGTGGCGGATCCTAGCGCCCAACAGGCAGCTCACCGTGACCTTCTCCTTGTTCAGCCTGGTGAGAGGGACGTCAGTGTGCCTGACGATAGAGTCACCTATTACAAGTGTATCAGGTGTGTTGTTTAGCCTTAAGGGCTGTGACTGTTCGGCACACTGGCTTTGTGAGCTATGTGTTGCATGTGTTTTGTTTTGGGGTAGCGGTTGCTTGGGTGTCTGCTTTGGAGGTCTCTGCTGCTTAGGCAGATTTTTATTTAGAGCCTCCGAGTATGTTTTTGTGTGTTTATGTGTTTGGTTTGCTGTTGTGGTAGGTCTATGTGAGACTGGAATTGTAGTGAGTGTGGTTTCCTTCTCCTCTTGACTGGTTACGCCAGTACTGAGTTGAGAGAGCTTAGCCTCCAGTTTGGCTATATGGATGCATCTCTCACATGTGTTGGAATTTTTTGGGAGGAGGAGAGGGTTGTCTGTGTACATGAGGCAGTTGTAACATTGCCTCAAGATTCCCAGATTCACCAGCTGGACCGGAGAGAAGATTGACAACTGACCTTTGGACATGCTAGAATAGTACTGGGAATTCCTTTATAATTGAAAAAAACGGGCCAATGGGGAACAAGGTACTCAAGAGGACTTTGTGAGAGTGTAGTGCTTTTAATTTTTTAGTGCTGACTTATATAATTGCTTTAGTGAGCAAGTGCCTTTAGTGAGCAAGAGCCAGGTAACTTAAATGCAATGTGTTACAGGTAACTTAAATGCAAAAACAACAAACAGTAACTTTCTTTTAAGTGAAACAAGGAAATGAGTACAGTAAGCAATGCAGATATCACTAGGGATCCACAGAAGCACTGAAAAGCTGTGTTTTAGGTGGTATTAGCGTTTCAGGGAAATACCAAACAAACAAACAACAAGCATACAAACAGAGCTAGATTCAGCAGGCCTGGATCTAGTCTATGCTACAGCAAACAATGTGTACCAATTTCAGTAAGAAACAGTAGAAATATGCAGGCACTATAAGCCTTTAACCAGAAATTCCCAGCTCAGAAGGGCAGAGTCCAGCCTCTCCTCCCACAAGAGTGCAGACCACAAACCTTCTTAATGTAAAATAACTGGCCTGAAGCCCAAGTTCTTAAACCAGAACTAATACACTTTTAGAATAACAGACACTGAGCCCTCAATCAGCAGTTCCCAACTTAGAAGGATGTAAGCTACCTGTCCTGCCACCACAGTGCAGGCCACAAACCTTCCTAATATAAAACAACTGGTCTGAAGCCCAAGTGCTTAATCCAAAAGACTTAGAATGGTACATACACACACACACACACACACACACACACACACACACACACATGAAACTCCATAGTTGCAAGAACATGAAGAAGAAAGGTAGTCCCTAAAACAAAAGCACACACTGAATCTTCACCAGCAGTGGTTTCCTATGAAAAACTGAGATCAGACAGTTCAAGATCAAGGAGGTGAATTTGGCAGGTTGAGTCTTCATCCAAAAGAGACTTAATGAGGTTTAGGGCAGCCATGTCATCCCCAGATAAAGGTCTAACACTGACAAGGGAAGTATGTAGAGTACATCCTATTACTTTATGCACTCTTGTAAAGAGCTGCTAGTGACTTTGGGATCTATCTCATCCATGGCTTCTTGGTTCATAATCAGGCCTGTGAGTTATTTTTTTCTGTTATGCTAGTAGATAGAAGGACTACTTTTTTTTTCTTATTAAACATGTATTCTCTTCAGTACTTACTAGTCTAATATATATTTTCAATCAAAGAAAAAACAACTTTGCGTAGATCAGTGGCTCTTTTATTAGCTCAATAAAACAAAGAGTTAGAAGGTCACACTGAAAACCCAATCAGAAAAAACTAAATGAAAACTCCAGACAAGCTAAAACTCCAAATGAATGACCTCCCAAACCTCCTGTAATAGAGGCACATAGGATATATGCAAATGACCCTTAGGAACATCAGGTGTTTCAGCTATATGGCGATTCTGATTGCCCATGACTTTTACATTTGAAGTCGTTCTAATGGAATATTTTAGGCCAATAAATCCAAACCCAACTAGTTATGGATATGCATATTTCGGCCTTGTTATGACCTCACCAGCATAGCATAAGCAGAGTGTTTGACTAAGCATAAGAAACACAGGGTTGTTATACCCAGCTGATGTCCATTATCATTAGGGTGACTGCAAAATATCCCAACTAACATATTAAAACAAAGAGTTAGAAGGTCACACTGAAAAAACAATCAGAAAAAAAACTAAATGAAAACTCCAGCCAAGCTAGAACTTCCAATGAGTGACCTCCCAAACCTCATGTAAGAGAGGCACATAAGATATATGCAAATGACCCTTATGAACATCAGGTGTTCAGCTATATGGCGATTCTGATGGCCCATGACGTTTATATTTGAATTTGTTTTAATGGACAATTTCAGGCCAATAAAGCCAAACCCCACTAGCTATGGATATACATATTTCAACCTTGTTATGACCTTGTCAGCATAGCATAAGCAGAGTATTTGACTAAGCATAAGAAACACAGAGTTGTTATACCCAGCTGATATCATTAGGGTGACTGCAAAATATCCCAACTAACAAATTAAAACACAGAGTTAGAAGGTCACACTGAAAAAACAATCAGATAAACCTAAATGAAAACTCCAGCCAAGCTAGAACTTCCAGTGAGTGACCTACCAAACCTCCTGTAACACAGGCACATGGGATATATGCAAATGACCTTTATGAACATCAGGTGTTTCAGTTATATGACGATTCTGATTGCCCATGACTTTTACATTTGAAGTCATTTTAATGGGCAATTTCAAGCCAATATAGCCAAACCCCACTAGCTATGGATATGCACATGGGATATATGCAAATGTAAAAGTCATGGGCAGTCAGAATTGCCATATAGCTGAAACACCTGATGTTCATAAGGGTCATTTGCATATATCTCATGTGCCTCTGTTACAGGAGGTTTGGGAGGTCACTCATTGAAAGTTCTAGCTTGGCTCAATAATCAGAAAAGTAGTAACCAGACTCCTAGAACTGAGTATGCCTCTGACCTCTTCTTTTATCTCCCTCAAGATACTAGTGTGTGTTTTGCATACATTACCACAAACAAATGTATATGTTTGTGCACCTTGGAGACAAGAATATTAAACAAGATCTCCATACTCTAACTTTCTCGGTTTCAAGTTATATTTTTCACTATCTGTAATGTGCAGCTGTTAAAAACTTTCGTAGTTTGGAAAAAAAAAACGCAAAGTACATGTAGAAGAATGTATTCATATTTATATTTCTTTACTTGCATTCTATGCAGATATCATAAAAAAATATTTATATCAAAGTGAACAACAGCTGTTAAGTAAGCCTAACTGACTTGAATTATGATACAGAGTTTACAAATATGTCAAATACTTTCTGAACTCCCTGAAACAGCTAAGGCCAGATATAGCAGTGGCCATTTTGCTATCTACTGCAACTAATTAACTATGTCATTGTGACAGTATAGCCCTTCTCAGACAACAAAGAACAGTATAATGGGCAAATTACCTAAGTTAGGGATTAATTTTGCAAATGTCTGTTAAGTGCAAGCAACACAGATGAAACCTGTTAGTACTGCAGCTGTTTGTTCTATGTCGCTTTCCAGTGAATAGATGAACAGTTTTTTCTCAAGAATAAAAAAATTACAAGGCACTGCATTTATATGACAGAAGGATCCCCAAGCATACTATTTACATTTCTTTACTGACATACTCGGAATCATAGTTTACCCATGGGAGCCAAGCTTGTTTTTGAAACCCTAGTGATGACAATCATTTGTGCGATCACCAGCCAGCCAGCTTTCCCCCAGGAGGATGAATTACCTGTTTACCAGGGATTTCCCCTTTCCCCAATGGTGTAAACTAGGAGTTGATATATATAACTAGTGGAGATGAGCGTAAGTCCTACAAAAATGTTTTCTTCTTCGTATGCTTTTTTTAATTCCAAATGCTATTTTTATTCAGAAGATTCCACTCCTTTGTGATCGCATGTGTGTTCAGTGAAGACAAAGAAGTCGATTGCTTGTCAAGGAGCTTTTACTCACAGATATTGCTTGTCAAGGAGCTTTTACTCACAGATAAAGACAGATTTCAATTTGTAAAATTCTGTCAAATTAGTATATAAACAGTAATGCTCACTGTACAGAATGGTATGCAGGTGGATCTACAGATCTGCTACTGTCCTATCACTGTACGGAATGGAACAAAAGTGGATCTACAGACCAGCTACTGCCCATTCACTGTACAGAATGGTACAGCGGTAAATCTACAGATCTGCTACTGCCCCATCACTGTACAGAATGGTACAGAGGTAAATCTACAGATCTGCTACTGCCCCATCACTGTACAGAATGGAACACAGGTGGGTCTATAGATCTGCTACTGCCCCATCACTGTACAGAATGGAACACAAGTGGAGCTACAGATCTGCTACTGCCCCATCACTGTACAGAACGGTACACAGGTGAATCTACAGACCTGCTACTGCCCATTCACTGTACAGAATGGTACAGAGGTAAATCTACAGATCTGCTACTGCCCCATCACTGTACAGAATGGAACACAGGTGGGTCTATAGATCTGCTACTGCCCCATCACTGTACAGAATGGAACACAAGTGGAGCTACAGATCTGCTACTGTCCCATCACTGTACAGAATGGAACACAAGTGGAAATACAGATCTGCTACTGCCCCATCACTGTACAGAATGGTACACCTGTGGATCTACAGATCTGCTACTGCCCCGTCTGTGACATTGCGAAGCAGCCTTGATTTGCATTCCTTATTCAGTGTTCTGGTACTGTGTACAGGATATAACTTTTCTTGTCTCCTGCTAAAATCTTTATGGGCCTGTTTTACGTGCTTATGTTCAGAGCTAGAAAAATATTTTTGGCACCGTGATTCAGTCATTGACATTCCGTGATTCTTTGCAGTTCATCATAGTTCTGTAGATCTATACTCCATTAATCCTCTAGGCTCCAAAAATCAGTAAAACAATATTCTTCTAGCCATTATGCTTGTTAGAAGTACTCTGTAGTACAGACAAGCATCTTGTACCAGTTGCTGAATAAAATGCCTGCTGACTAGAAGAACCTAAAGTAGCTATTTGCATGATAATAGGCTCATCATTAGGTTTAAATGTTCATAGGTTCATAGAATGTTATACATCAACTGATCATTAAGATCATTAGTAGCCTAGCCACTGCAATTATCATTACTTTTTACACTTTTACATGAGTGTTTGTGGGGCAAGATGATAGTGAATTTGTGGTTAATCATCCGGGTTGCATTTGAAGACAGTCAGGGATTGATTTTATTTACTATGAGAGGAGGCTTCTCCAGAGGTGAAGAATTCTTTGAATGAGGTATGTATCATGCAAGAAGGTTACATTTATGTTATTGTGAAGGTTAATGTCTTTAGTACGTGTTCATGGAGTTGTCAGTTAAGGGGTCTATATAAGACAGAGAAGAGTGACAGTGCTTTAAGACATTCTGCAGAGGAAATGTACTCAGGACCTTGACCTTCTTCATGAGAAGTCATTTGGGTCTTCCAAGCTGGGTGAAATGTCTGGATGGGTAACAGCCAAAGGGAGACCTTTATTCAATTATGGACCTAATAAGAGAGGAGTAGCAAGCTATGATGAAATCCTTCCATCTCTTTAGTAATCAGCTGGGCTAAATAGAAACATTTACTAATAATTGTGACTCCATGGCCAAAGAAGAGATCATTGACAACAAATGTGTCCAGGTCTCTGATGACTGACTCTGTTTTAAAGGGGGTTACATTTTTGCGGTAAGAGTAAAAGTAAGATTGCTGTTGTTTGCAAAATGATAGAGTACTACAGTTTTATCGAATCAGTAGGTAAAACAAGGTAAAACACCAACTATGAGTTCAATACAAGTTAGGGATTAATTTTGCAAATGCCTGTTAAGTGCAAGCAACACAGATGAAACCTGTTAGTACTGCAGCTGTTTGTTCTATGTCGCTTTCCAGTGAATAGATGAACAGTTTTTTCTCAAGAATAAAAAAAATTACAAGGCACTGCATTTATATGACAGAAGGATCCCCAAGCATACTATTTACATTTCTTTACTGACATACTCGGAATCATAGTTTACCCATGGGAGCCAAGCTTGTTTTTGAAACCCTAGTGATGACAATCATTTGTGCGATCACCAGCCAGTCAGCTTTCCCCCAGGAGGATGAATTACCTGTTTACCAGGGATTTCCCCTTTCCCCAATGGTGTAAACTAGGAGTTGATATATATAACTAGTGGAGATGAACGTAAGTCCTACAAAAATGTTTTCTTCTTCGTATGCTTTTTTAATTCCAAATGCTATTTTTATTCAGAAGATTCCACTCCTTTGTGATCGCATGTGTGTTCAGTGAAGACAAAGAAGTCGATTGCTTGTCAAGGAGCTTTTACTCACAGATATTGCTTGTCAAGGAGCTTTTACTCACAGATAAAGACATATTTCAGTTTGTAAAATTCTGTCAAATTAGTATATAAACAGTAATGCTCACTGTACAGAATGGTATGCAGGTGGATCTACAGATCTGCTACTGTCCTGTCACTGTACGGAATGGAACAAAAGTGGATCTACAGACCTGCTACTGCCCATTCACTGTACAGAATGGTACAGAGGTAAATCTACAGATCTGCTACTGCCCCATCACTGTACAGAATGGTGCACCTGTGAATCTACAGATCTGCTACTGCCATATAACTGTACAGAACGGTACACAGGTGGATCTACAGATCTGCTACTGCCCCATCACTGTACAGAACGGTACACAGGTGAATCTACAGACCTGCTACTGCCCATTCACTGTACAGAATGGTACACAGGTGGGTCTATAGATCTGCTACTGCCCATTCACTGTACAGAATGGTACAGAGGTAAATCTACAGATCTGCTACTGCCCCATCACTGTACAGAATGGAACACAGGTGGGTCTATAGATCTGCTACTGCCCCATCACTGTACAGAATGGAACACAAGTGGAGCTACAGATCTGCTACTGTCCCATCACTGTACAGAATGGAACACAAGTGGAAATACAGATCTGCTACTGCCCCATCACTGTACAGAATGGTACACCTGTGGATCTACAGATCTGCTACTGCCCCGTCTGTGACATTGCGAAGCAGCCTTGATTTGCATTCCTTATTCAGTGTTCTGGTACTGTGTACAGGATATAACTTTTCTTGTCTCCTGCTAAAAACTTTATGGGCCTGTTTTACGTGCTTATGTTCAGAGCTAGAAAAATATTTTTGGCACCGTGATTCAGTCATTGACATTCCGTGATTCTTTGCAGTTCATCATAGTTCTGTAGATCTATACTCCATTAATCCTCTAGGCTCCAAAAATCAGTAAAACAATATTCTTCTAGCCATTATGCTTGTTAGAAGTACTCTGTAGTACAGACAAGCATCTTGTACCAGTTGCTGAATAAAATGCCTGCTGACTAGAAGAACCTAAAGTAGCTATTTGCATGCTAACAGGCTCATCATTAGGTTTAAATGTTCATAGGTTCATAGAATGTTATACATCAACTGATCATTAAGATCATTAGTAGCCTAGCCACTGCAATTATCATTACTTTTTACACTTTTACATGAGTGTTTGTGGGGCAAGATGATAGTGAATTTGTGGTTAATCATCCGGGTTGCATTTGAAGACAGTCAGGGATTGATTTTATTTACTATGAGAGGAGGCTTCTCCAGAGGTGAAGAATTCTTTGAATGAGGTATGTATCATGCAAGAAGGTTACATTTATGTTATTGTGAAGGTTAATGTCTTTAGTACGTGTTCATAGAGTTGTCAGTTAAGGGGTCTATATAAGACAGAGAAGAGTGACAGTGCTTTAAGACATTCTGCAGAGGAAATGTACTCAGGACCTTGACCTTCTTCATGAGAAGTCATTTGGGTCTTCCAAGCTGGGTGAAATGTCTGGATGGGTAACAGCCAAAGGGAGACCTTTATTCAATTATGGACCTAATAAGAGAGGAGTAGCAAGCTATGATGAAATCCTTCCATCTCTTTAGTAATCAGCTGGGCTAAATAGAAACATTTACTAATAATTGTGACTCCATGGCCAAAGAAGAGATCATTGACAACAAATGTGTCCAGGTCTCTGATGACTGACTCTGTTTTAAAGGGGGTTACATTTTTGCGGTAAGAGTAAAAGTAAGATTGCTGTTGTTTGCAAAATGATAGAGTACTACAGTTTTATCGAATCAGTAGGTAAAACAAGGTAAAACACCAACTATGAGTTCAATACAAGTTAGGGATTAATTTTGCAAATGTCTGTTAAGTGCAAGCAACACAGATGAAACCTGTTAGTACTGCAGCTGTTTGTTCTATGTCGCTTTCCAGTGAATAGATGAACAGTTTTTTCTCAAGAATAAAAAAAATTACAAGGCACTGCATTTATATGACAGAAAGATCCCCAAGCATACTATTTACATTTCTTTACTGACATACTCGGAATCATAGTTTACCCATGGGAGCCAAGCTTGTTTTTGAAACCCTAGTGATGACAATCATTTGTGCGATCACCAGCCAGTCAGCTTTCCCCCAGGAGGATGAAGTACCTGTTTACCAGGGATTTCCCCTTTCCCCAATGGTGTAAACTAGGAGTTGATATATATAACTAGTGGAGATGAGCGTAAGTCCTACAAAAATGTTTTCTTCTTCGTATGCTTTTTTTAATTCCAAATGCTATTTTTATTCAGAAGATTCCACTCCTTTGTGATCGCATGTGTGTTCAGTGAAGACAAAGAAGTCGATTGCTTGTCAAGGAGCTTTTACTCACAGATATTGCTTGTCAAGGAGCTTTTACTCACAGATAAAGACAGATTTCAATTTGTAAAATTCTGTCAAATTAGTATATAAACAGTAATGCTCACTGTACAGAATGGTATGCAGGTGGATCTACAGATCTGCTACTGTCCTATCACTGTACGGAATGGAACAAAAGTGGATCTACAGACCAGCTACTGCCCATTCACTGTACAGAATGGTACAGAGGTAAATCTACAGATCTGCTACTGCCCCATCACTGTACAGAATGGTACAGAGGTAAATCTACAGATCTGCTACTGCCCCATCACTGTACAGAATGGAACACAGGTGGGTCTATAGATCTGCTACTGCCCCATCACTGTACAGAACGGAACACAAGTGGAGCTACAGATCTGCTACTGCCCCATCACTGTACAGAATGGTGCACCTGTGAATCTACAGATCTGCTACTGCCATATAACTGTACAGAACGGTACACAGGTGGATCTACAGATCTGCTACTGCCCCATCACTGTACAGAACGGTACACAGGTGAATCTACAGACCTGCTACTGCCCATTCACTGTGCAGAATGGTACACAGGTGGGTCTATAGATCTGCTACTGCCCATTCACTGTACAGAATGGTACAGAGGTAAATCTACAGATCTGCTACTGCCCCATCACTGTACAGAATGGAACACAGGTGGGTCTATAGATCTGCTACTGCCCCATCACTGTACAGAATGGAACACAAGTGGAGCTACAGATCTGCTACTGTCCCATCACTGTACAGAATGGAACACAAGTGGAAATACAGATCTGCTACTGCCCCATCACTGTACAGAATGGTACACCTGTGGATCTACAGATCTGCTACTGCCCCGTCTGTGACATTGCGAAGCAGCCTTGATTTGCATTCCTTATTCAGTGTTCTGGTACTGTGTACAGGATATAACTTTTCTTGTCTCCTGCTAAAACTTTATGGGCCTGTTTTACGTGCTTATGTTCAGAGCTAGAAAAATATTTTTGGCACCGTGATTCAGTCATTGACATTCCGTGATTCTTTGCAGTTCATCATAGTTCTGTAGATCTATACTCCATTAATCCTCTAGGCTCCAAAAATCAGTAAAACAATATTCTTCTAGCCATTATGCTTGTTAGAAGTACTCTGTAGTACAGACAAGCATCTTGTACCAGTTGCTGAATAAAATGCCTGCTGACTAGAAGAACCTAAAGTAGCTATTTGCATGCTAATAGGCTCATCATTAGGTTTAAATGTTCATAGGTTCATAGAATGTTATACATCAACTGATCATTAAGATCATTAGTAGCCTAGCCACTGCAATTATCATTACTTTTTACCCTTTTACATGAGTGTTTGTGGGGCAAGATGATAGTGAATTTGTGGTTAATCATCCGGGTTGCATTTGAAGACAGTCAGGGATTGATTTTATTTACTATGAGAGGAGGCTTCTCCAGAGGTGAAGAATTCTTTGAATGAGGTATGTATCATGCAAGAAGGTTACATTTATGTTATTGTGAAGGTTAATGTCTTTAGTACGTGTTCATAGAGTTGTCAGTTAAGGGGTCTATATAAGACAGAGAAGAGTGACAGTGCTTTAAGACATTCTGCAGAGGAAATGTACTCAGGACCTTGACCTTCTTCATGAGAAGTCATTTGGGTCTTCCAAGCTGGGTGAAATGTCTGGATGGGTAACAGCCAAAGGGAGACCTTTATTCAATTATGGACCTAATAAGAGAGGAGTAGCAAGCTATGATGAAATCCTTCCATCTCTTTAGTAATCAGTTGGGCTAAATAGAAACATTTACTAATAATTGTGACTCGATGGCCAAAGAAGAGATCATTGACAACAAATGTGTCCAGGTCTCTGATGACTGACTCTGTTTTAAAGGGGGTTACATTTTTGCGGTAAGAGTAAAAGTAAGATTGCTGTTGTTTGCAAAATGATAGAGTACTACAGTTTTATCGAATCAGTAGGTAAAACAAGGTAAAACACCAACTATGAGTTCAATACAAGTTAGGGATTAATTTTGCAAATGCCTGTTAAGTGCAAGCAACACAGATGAAACCTGTTAGTACTGCAGCTGTTTGTTCTATGTCGCTTTCCAGTGAATAGATGAACAGTTTTTTCTCAAGAATAAAAAAAATTACAAGGCACTGCATTTATATGACAGAAGGATCCCCAAGCATACTATTTACATTTCTTTACTGACATACTCGGAATCATAGTTTACCCACGGGAGCCAAGCTTGTTTTTGAAACCCTAGTGATGACAATCATTTGTGCGATCACCAGCCAGTCAGCTTTCCCCCAGGAGGATGAATTACCTGTTTACCAGGGATTTCCCCTTTCCCCAATGGTGTAAACTAGGAGTTGATATATATAACTAGTGGAGATTAGCGTAAGTCCTACAAAAATGTTTTCTTCTTCGTATGCTTTTTTTAATTCCAAATGCTATTTTTATTCAGAAGATTCCACTCCTTTGTGATCGCATGTGTGTTCAGTGAAGACAAAGAAGTCGATTGCTTGTCAAGGAGCTTTTACTCACAGATATTGCTTGTCAAGGAGCTTTTACTCACAGATAAAGACAGATTTCAATTTGTAAAATTCTGTCAAATTAGTATATAAACAGTAATGCTCACTGTACAGAATGGTATGCAGGTGGATCTACAGATCTGCTACTGTCCTATCACTGTACGGAATGGAACAAAAGTGGATCTACAGACCAGCTACTGCCCATTCACTGTACAGAATGGTACAGAGATAAATCTACAGATCTGCTACTGCCCCATCACTGTACAGAATGGTACAGAGGTAAATCTACAGATCTGCTACTGCCCCATCACTGTACAGAATGGAACACAGGTGGGTCTATAGATCTGCTACTGCCCCATCACTGTACAGAATGGAACACAAGTGGAGCTACAGATCTGCTACTGCCCCATCACTGTACAGAACGGTACACAGGTGAATCTACAGACCTGCTACTGCCCATTCACTGTACAGAATGGTACAGAGGTAAATCTACAGATCTGCTACTGCCCCATCACTGTACAGAATGGAACACAGGTGGGTCTATAGATCTGCTACTGCCCCATCACTGTACAGAATGGAACACAAGTGGAGCTACAGATCTGCTACTGTCCCATCACTGTACAGAATGGAACACAAGTGGAAATACAGACCTGCTACTGCCCCATCACTGTACAGAATGGTACACCTGTGGATCTACAGATCTGCTACTGCCCGTCTGTGACATTGCGAAGCAGCCTTGATTTGCATTCCTTATTCAGTGTTCTGGTACTGTGTACAGGATATAACTTTTCTTGTCTCCTGCTAAAATCTTTATGGGCCTGTTTTACGTGCTTATGTTCAGAGCTAGAAAAATATTTTTGGCACCGTGATTCAGTCATTGACATTCCGTGATTCTTTGCAGTTCATCATAGTTCTGTAGATCTATACTCCATTAATCCTCTAGGCTCCAAAAATCAGTAAAACAATATTCTTCTAGCCATTATGCTTGTTAGAAGTACTCTGTAGTACAGACAAGCATCTTGTACCAGTTGCTGAATAAAATGCCTGCTGACTAGAAGAACCTAAAGTAGCTATTTGCATGATAATAGGCTCATCATTAGGTTTAAATGTTCATAGGTTCATAGAATGTTATACATCAACTGATCATTAAGATCATTAGTAGCCTAGCCACTGCAATTATCATTACTTTTTACCCTTTTACATGAGTGTTTGTGGGGCAAGATGATAGTGAATTTGTGGTTAATCATCCGGGTTGCATTTGAAGACAGTCAGGGATTGATTTTATTTACTATGAGAGGAGGCTTCTCCAGAGGTGAAGAATTCTTTGAATGAGGTATGTATCATGCAAGAAGGTTACATTTATGTTATTGTGAAGGTTAATGTCTTTAGTACGTGTTCATGGAGATGTCATTTAAGGGGTCTATATAAGACAGAGAAGAGTGACAGTGCTTTAAGACATTCTGCAGAGGAAATGTACTCAGGACCTTGACCTTCTTCATGAGAAGTCATTTGGGTCTTCCAAGCTGGGTGAAATGTCTGGATGGGTAACAGCCAAAGGGAGACCTTTATTCAATTATGGACCTAATAAGAGAGGAGTAGCAAGCTATGATGAAATCCTTCCATCTCTTTAGTAATCAGTTGGGCTAAATAGAAACATTTACTAATAATTGTGACTCCATGGCCAAAGAAGAGATCATTGACAACAAATGTGTCCAGGTCTCTGATGACTGACTCTGTTTTAAAGGGGGTTACATTTTTGCGGTAAGAGTAAAAGTAAGATTGCTGTTGTTTGCAAAACGATAGAGTAATACAGTTTTATCGAATCAGTCATGGCACCATGTGTTTGTGTATGTTAGACCTTCTTATATAGTCTGGGAGCCCGCAAAGGTGTTGATGATGCCTCCAAGTTTAGAGATGATCTCAGACTTAGTCAGCTAATGGCCTTCAATGTAAGCTTTAATAGTAAAGAAGTAAATATCAAACAAAAGTGGTCCCAGTACTGTTTGGTGTAGACCACTAGTAATGGGCTTTTTAGAGAATAGAATCATCTATCTATCCAGTGTGTAATTGACACCTCAGAAAAAAATGGTAGCAAAAGCTTTATGTACTCATTTACACTCACCCAAGCCTCACTGACATTTTCAAAGACTCTGAATGGGATAAGCAAGCAAGATCTTTTCTTCACAAACCAAAACTGATTTGGGTCAATGCACTTTAAACTGACAATGTTCATGTTAACGAGGTTCATGATGATGCAATTCATTGTCATATTTGTCATAAGCTTGTGGGGTTTATAGGTCTACAGTTACAAGGATCACTGCTGGGGCCTCCATTGTGAAGGAAAATGGCCAACACAGTTCCCCAAACCTCAGACACAACAGCAGGTGAGAAACTACACTTATACAGATTGTTGATTGGGTCAGTAAGACACCTCTTCATTCTACCAAGGAAACAGCCAAGCACATTGTCATATCCCACTGAGGTAGTATGTTTCACCTTTGAGAGAGCCTTTTGGGCTTATTGGGGGGTGATGTCTAGGGGGCAAAAGTTTTAAGGATCTGTAGGCTAAACAGAAATAATGGAAGAAGTATGACCTGAATTTGTCCACTAATTGGTTGACTATTTCTTCAAGGATGGAGTAGGTAGAGCGGGTCTATATTATGTCCTCTAAGAGGTGTTCCATCGAATGCCTTTTCATCGACTCTTAATACCCGAACTGTCATAACAGTGAATGGCCACATCAGCAATCTCTTTCCCAGGGAAAGAAATCACTGATGTGGTGGTTCACTATTATAACAGTTCACATTTTAAGGATCGACGAACAGGCATTCGATAGAACGCCTCTTCGAGGATATAGTATACTATAGACCCGGTAGAGTCATTATGTATTACTTCATTAAAGTGTTGGGTACTTTTATTTGGGTTCCTGATATAGCTGAAGGACTTGTGATAGCCTTTGACAGAGGAGGCAGTTTGGCTTTGAAAGATTTTGTTTCATTTCTAAACTCTGTGTTTAACTTTTTGAGTTTAGATTTGAGAGTTTTTTTTTTTTTGTTCCTAAACTTGGCACTGTATTTGTTATGAATTGGGGCTGATGTTTCCATACAGGTGTTGATTTTAGAAAGACCTGCACCAGATATGCAGCAGCATTTGCTGTAGGGTCTTCAAAGGGAAGACAGGATGTTTGAAACCCCAAATCATCATACAACTGGAATAAATTTAGCTTAGAGAAATCTCTGAAGATGGTAAGATTTGAGGGAGTTTGGGGCTGGGTTCTAATAGTGAAGACCTTCACTTGATGGTAGGATCTAAGCAAGGAGGATGTAGCTATAGGTGTAGAGCATAACAGTGCTATGTTTGTAATGATCAGGTCCAAAATGCTTGATGCTGTCATAAGGGGGTGTACATTCTGGTCTAACATGTTATCATTAATGAGGTCTAGGAAATGTTGAGCATATTTATTTGTAATAGTGTAGGTGACCCAATTAACAGATGGATAATTTTAATCTTGATAGTGTTTAGTTCATTAATAAGAGATTCCTGCTAATATATATAATTATACTACGATGCTTTGATTTAATCAAGCTATATTTTGAACCTTCCCAGTACAGAATATATTCCAGTTTCAGCAGGCATCCATTTCTGCAGTGTAAAGTTATGGGCATTTTACTTAATTCTCTTCAGTTCATTCACACAGACAGGCCAAGGTTGCATGTCTGAGACACACTTCTGTTTAACATTAGTCATACTTTGTACACAGTGCTAAAAATTCAGTGGATAACTGGGATGAGTACCAGAAGGCCACTACACAACCCAATATTACCCAATGCTGAGAATTCCTGATGAATAATTTATTGTTATGTTGGTCAAGACTGATGCCTGAGTAGATTATAGGACTAGAATGGACAAAAGATTCAATTACATGTAGCAAAAGTCAGGTCTGTATAGGACACACCTAATGATTAGGAGCAAGGTAACACTGGTGGCATCTCTGTACTGCATGTGTATGTGCACATGTATGTGCATGTGTGTGTCTACACTATGAAGGAAACTGTGCATGTGTCTGTATGTGCATATGTCTGCTTGTCTCTTCATGTGTGTGTGTGTGTGTGTGTGTGTGTGTGTGTGTGTGTGTGTGTGTGTGTGTGTGTGTGTGTGTGTGTGTGTGTGTGTGTGTGTGTGTGTGCGCGTGCGCGCATGTGTCGCATGTATGTAAGTTAGGATGTTCTATTCTGACATATGACTGAATGGTGCATGTAAATTCTCACCTGATGCATTATTTGAATAAATTGTTTGCGATTTATATTTCAGATGTTCAGGTGTATCATGGAGGAATACACATAAACTAGTACTGGGGAACCAAATGACCACATTATACTTCCCATTTCTTTATTATAGCTGAGCATAAAAATACAGGAGGACCCTTGTGTAAGCCACAGTCTGTACATAGAGGGAGTTGAGCTTCTCTTCTACCCTGCCTGTACCATCCAGAATAGTCTACAGAAATACCATTTGGAGTGATTTCATAGTGTTTGTCAACACAAAAATTATTAGATCACAGATCGCTGGTAATATGTTCAGAAAAACCTGACACAGTCATCCCAAATCCTCAGCAAACTACATAGGGGAAGTAGGACTTGACAGCCACCCCCAACAGGACTCCTGGTAGCACATGAAAAGGAGTTTTTTGGGGTCAAGTTTCATTGAAAAGCTTTCAATAATCTGTAAATGTGATTATATGCAGCTTGAGAAATCATGACGTACTTGTTTGGTACCATTTAAAAGACATATAGCATATGGATACTTTGACTCATATTTCTGAGTACAAGATGTAGCTACTATGTTTTTATTTTTTATTTATTTATTTATTTATTTTGAGTGGCATTTTATTTCTGTGCTCTGATAAAATTTACATGACTATTGTTATAAAAAAAACAACATTCTGATTATTGCTTGAAAAAGGTTTTTAAAAACATGGTGTTTGGGCTTGAAATGTTTTAGGCAATGCATTAAGTCATCATGTAGTGTCTGAACATCTAACATGTAAACTACAATCTCCCCAGTTAACAGACCAGTCAATGTATAAATGTTTACTGCTTACCCGGGTGATGTCACATCTGCTGACGTTATAATTCTTATTTTTCTAGATTTGCTTTGTGTTAATCCACAATCAACAGGGGATACTACTATTCCAACTTCACAAGCTACAACAGTTACACATCAAAACACACAGGCAGGTACAAGCACGTTTTATGCAGGATATGATTCATATTCATCCACAGCTACCACAAGCAAACTGCAATCTGACCAAGCAAGTAATGCTAAAGAGACAACTGAACTAAATGAAACTACATCTCAAAATGCAGACACAAGTACAACAGCTGCACAAGCAGATAGTACATCAGTGCAGACAGGCACAAGCCAATCAAGCAATGCAGTGTTTACTTCTACAGCAACAGCTACAACTGCAAGCGGCACATCTCTCATGCAGGAGACAGCCACTGCAGTGTCAACTACCAGCACAACATCTTTGTTATTACAAAATGCCAGTACAAGTGAAGAGACATCACACACAACAACAACAGAAATGTTGTCTCCTTTTTCACAGCATGAGACAACACAAGAAGAACGTTCAAGTACAACACATAGTACAACAGTTACATCAACTACCACACAGCACTTTGTGACATCAGTTCAGACATCTACTACACCACAGACTAATGAACAGGTCACAACAGCAGGATTACTTCTTTCCAGTACACAACTTACAACACCAGAGCATGACTCTTTATCTACTCAGTATGGTATCACCCCAACTGAGTCAACTACTGAAGAATCCACTTCATTGTCATCTACTTCTATAATTCAGGTAACAACAAAGTGGACTTCTTCTGAGTCAGAAGTATCCACTGCAGAGCAATCTACCCAAAGTGTACAGGCATATACACAAACTAAGTTCTATACAGAGTCGTCATCTACTTATAAGTCACAGGATACAACACAGTGGCAGAGCTCAGGACATACTACAAATGGCACAATATCCAAGTCGTTTACTGATCAGTTATCTGCTGTTTCTGTTAGTCTGACATCTACAGCAGAGACAATGATGGCATCTCTGTCTACTAGTGCACCACAACCTGCTCAGAATGGAACAACCTCTGCAGAATATTCTACGAGGGAGACATTTACCACCACACAACCATCTGTTTCAGAACCAGAACCAACAGCAAAGATGCCAGCTGCTCTGTCTTCTACATCTGTAGCCAAAGGTACTACACAAGGGCGCAGCATGGAAACCAGTTCTGTAGGCATGACCCTTGTTCCATCAACAAATCGAGAACAGTCCAGTTATTCCAAGCAGACAAGTGCCACAGTAGATTTTGCAACAGGAAACCAGTCATCCAGTCAGCTACCTAGTTCTGCCACTGTACAAGTTACTGCACAAGATGTAAGCTCCTCAACTGTCCAACATGTGACAGCTGTTACTACAGCAATAACTGTTAGGGAACCTAGCTCCTCTATGCAGTCAGTTACTGTATCTGATATGGCAGCAGAAACTCAATCTGTTACAATGATATCTAGGGAGCACTCAACTCTGCTAACCTCAGGAATCACAACACATGAAGTGACTTTAACTGAGACTATGAATGGCATGCAGTCAACATCTTACAAGCAAACTACTACTGTAAATGGACAAATGTCAGCAGAATCATTGTTTTCACCTGTGTCTGTTACATCAAGGGAACTAAGTTCACACAGCACATCACAGGAATCATATAATACTCAGACAACAACAGCTGAGAAAGCATCAGCCACTTCTAAGCACAGCACAGCAGCCTCTGTGCAACACCCGGTCACTTTAATTTCTACTTCTGAAGAAGTTTCATCTCAACAGAGCTCACCATCCATCATGGAACAAACTACTTTGAGACACCCTTCTACTACTAGTGAAGAGTCAACCACTTTATCATCCATTTCTACTTCTACCAAACTACCAACAGAAGGGCAGCAAAGTTCTATGTTACCTCTGTCAACAGCACAAGGTAAAACACCAACTATGAGTTCAGTAACATCCTTTTATGAAACCGCCAAAGCTGAATCCACTAGTGGCATAGTATCGACAAACAGCCGACTAACAAGCAGTGCGATTACTCATGCTTCTGGTATAAGTAGTGGTAAGTGATACATCAATTTGTGCACTGATGAAATGCTGCCTTATTATTTTGCCTCAAATATAACACTACAATTTGAGAAACAAGAGAAGGTAAGACAATCTCCAAATGTTTACTTTTTTACTAATGATATTTTTAACATATTCTAATAACCTTCTTCTTTACCATCTAATGGTATAGCACTTTAACAAATGTGATTTAATAATTGCAAAATGTGGTATGCCTTATTTACACTACATGTGGAATGCAACCTTTTAGAGGATTGTGAACAATGTATACTTACATTGCAAAAGCATGAAACACTCTGATGAAACACATCCACATTTATCTAGTATAACTGACAAAAAAAACTTCTTAGGAGTCCATAATCAAGGCAGGTCTTCATTTTCTTTTCTTTGCTACTTGATAGCTATAATTCTGGTAAGATGTTGCTTACTCAAACCCTCTTCTACCTCTGAATGCTGGTACTCATTGCAGGGTCTTCCACAAAGTGTTACTGTTCAGCACTAACCACCTGGCCTTCATATCCTATAACTTTGTCTCATAACTCTATTCTTGTGCATGGTTAACAGTACTGTGCTAACTACAGCTCCCTTGCCATGCCTCATTTCATGTCTGTTGTGCTATATTGGTCTGTATTTGGGCATGTGTTGAATGACTGTAATGTTTCTATATGTCAGTTTTCTATGTTGTCTGTATTGGGTCATACCTCTCAACTATACAGATTTTCACATAATGTCCAGATTTCTGCCTCATATTTTTGGTCCATTTTTCATAAAATTGTGGTTTTCTGGCAAATCACTGGCAATTCATTAAAGATTGAAGTCAGACAATAATGACAGACATTCGAGTTTCAGACTTCATACAATTCGGAAAATTCATATGCTAATGCAAAATTCCTGTTTTTATAAGCTTTAATTGTTGGTTGCACTTCTTAGTTTAAGTTTGCTTAAAAGTTAAACTACAGGCTAACACACTCAAGTGTACTAGCTTTTGATAGCATTTAATCGAAAAGCAAAGCATTTATTGTGTTTTCTGTTCTGTCTGTGAAAAAAAACTTGAAAAAAACAAAAAAAATTCTTGTTCTCCTAACTTTCCTGGCTAGTTTGTTCCAGTGATCAGAATTTGCTGATCCCTGGGCTTTGTCTTGGTTCCTGTACTTCTCTGTTTTCTTTGTTTGGTCAGGGGGAAGTTTCTTTACTCACCAGTGGGAGTGGGGAGTACTGAGCTGCCTGTTTGTCCTCAGAGGATTGGTTTAAGACAGTAACTTGTAGTTCAGTGGCCATTTTGGGTCATTTCCTGCCTTTTCCAGCCCCCTGCTATAAAGCACACTTTGGCAGGCTTTTCTGGCTGTAGAGAACTCAGCACAGCTCCTCGTGGTATCCAGCAGAGTTCCTAGAGCAGCAGAAAAAAGAAAAGCAATCTTTCCAGATTTTAAGTATTTTTTTCTTGCATTTTTTGACCATTTGTGTTATTCGACGACTGTTTCTGTCTATTTTATAGTGGTATTACCTGTTTTTCTTGTTTTTATAAGCTCTAATTGTTGGTTGCACTTCTTAGTTTAAGTTTGCTTAAAAGTTAAACTACAGGCTAACACACTCAAGTGTACTAGCTTTTGATAGCATTTAATCGAAAAGCAAAGCATTTATTGTGTTTTCTGTTCTGTCTGTGAAAAAAAACTTGAAAAAAACAAAAAAATTTTCTTGTTCTCCTAACTTTCCTGGCTAGTTTGTTCCAGTGATCAGATTTTGCCGATCCCTGGGCTTTGTTTTGGTTGCTGTACTTCTCCATTTTCTTTGTTTGGTCAGGGGGAAGTTTCTTTACTCACCAGTGGGAGTGGGGAGTACTGAGCTGCCTGTTTGTCCTCAGAGGAGTGGTTTAAGACAGTAACCTGTAGTTCAGTGGCCATTTTGGGTCATTTCCTGCCTTTTCCAGCCCCCTGCTATAAAGCACGCTTTAGTGTGCTTTAGCGCGATTTAGCGCGGAGTTGCCACTAGAGCAACATTGGGCAGCGCAGGTTTAACAAGGTTAAACTTTTTCTGGCTCCATAAAGTCTGTTCTTCATTTTTTCCCTTAGAACTGCTCTACTAGTAACCTAAACAGTATATCCCTTGACTAAAAAGTGCAGCACTTGTTCCTAAAAGTTTTTTTTTTTTTTTCCTCAAAAAAATAAATAAATAAAAAAGCTCAGCACTTGTCACTTCTACAAAGTCCCTCACTTGTGAAACCCCCCCCAGGAGTACCCACTTCCTTACTAAGTCCACTCTTATTCAGTCTCATACCTAACTTCTTAATTTTTCTAGCATGTCGAAGGGCCAGATGCTGGCGTCCTCTCCTGCCCAGTTGGTGAATCTGGGAATATTGAGGCAATGTTACAATTGCCTCATGTACACAGACAACCCTCTCCTCCTCCCACATAACACAAATACTTGCGAGAGATGCAGCTATTTAGCCAAACTGGAGGCTGAGCTCTCTCAACTCAGGACTGGCAAGACCAGACAGGAGGAGAAGGCAACTACACACACCACAAAACCAGCCTCACATAATGCTACCACACCACTGAATCAAACACATAAACACACAAAGACATACTCAGAGGCTCTGAGTAAAAATGTACCTAAACAGCAGAGGCCTCCAAAGCAGACACCCAAACAACTGCTACCTCAAGACACCCCACAAGCAACACATAAACCACAAAATCAGTGTGCAAAGCAGTCACAGCCCTTAAGGCCAAATACAACACCAAACATACTTGTCATAGGTGACTCCACAGTCAGACACACTGACGTCCCACTCACCAGGCTGAACAAGGAGAGGGTCACAGTAAGCTGCCTATCAGGTGCTAGAATCCGCCACATAACACAAGCACTCGGGTCACTCCACGGCAAGTACAAATATGACACAGTCATTGTCCATGCTGGTGTGAACGACCTGAGACGTACCTCCCTGGACTACATGAAAAGAGACATAGAGGAGCTCTCTGATTATGTAGCCCAGGCAGGTATGACCCTGACCCTGAGCAGTATCCTTCCTTCACCAAGAATGATGCCACAATATAGAGAAAAGATGATCAGCTTTAACAATTGGCTTAATGTCTGGTGTCATTCAAAGGGGATCCAGTGTCTGTCTGCCTGGGATGACATGCTTGACATATGCTTGACAAGCCATGCTGCTTCACAAGGGATGGCTTGCACCTGTCACCCTTCAGATTCCGGATATTGGCTAAGGCTCTTGCCACCCCCATAGTGCCTTTTTTAGGCAAGGCTCAAATTCTAAACCTACCACCCTAGAAAACAAAAATGGGAAGAAACTGAGGGTAATGCTGCTCAATGCCAGAAGTCTAAATCTCAAAATGCACACACTCGAGACCCTTTTCAGTATGGAGAACATTGATGTCTGTGCTGTAACTGAAACCTGATTCAAGGCTCCTGAGAGCACCCCGGCACTATTAGGTTTTACCTCATATCATGCATTCCGGCCCCAAAACCCGGACCACACCACAAAAGGAGGGGGTGTATCCATATTCATAAAGGATACCCACACCTCCAGGTTGGTGGCAATGCACGAAGCTTCGGAAACTATCCAGGTGCAAGTAACCATAGGCAAAACTGCTCTACAAATTGTAGCATGCTACAGGCCACCCTCTCAAACTCAGGAACTCCACACAGCCTTCCTGAAGACACTGGAGGGTATAAACGTATCTCCAAACACCATCATATTGGGTGACTTCAACTACCCGAATATAGACTGGGAACATTACTTAAGCCCTAACTTTCTAGCCCAACGGTTCCTGGAGTTCATAGTTCATAAATTCAAATGCCATGGAACAGCTAGTCACTGTTCCCACGAGAGGAGAAAATATACTAGATCTCATAATCACAAACATGGGGACAAAATGCTCCACACCGGAAGTATATCCCTCATTGGTGAGATCTGATCATAAACTAATCTCACTGGAAATCCACATCCCGCCCCCACCCCAAACAAAAATGACCACAGTAAAGAACTTCTCTAAAGCAAACTTCACACTACTCAAGACTGGTGTGGTATCCTTCAAGGCCCCTGAGCCAGTGGAAACCACAACCCAAGCTGCGGAAGCCCTTACAAATGCCTTCTATGAACACCTCCAGGACTGCATGGATCAGGCAATCCCAAATAAAACAAAGACCCTTACCACCAAAGGCAAGCACCCAGTCTGGTGGACCCCAGCCATAAACAAGCTCTACAATAAAAGGAGAAAGACTCTTTCCACAAAGGGCAAACGTCCAGTCTGGTGGACCCCAGCCATTAACAAACTTTACAATAAGAGGAGAAAGCTATTACATGATAGAACAAAATCCATAAAAGGGAAGTCACCCCTGATCATTATTAGTAAAAAAATACGAGCACTCATAAAATCAACTAAGGCCAATTTTGAGAGAAAAATTGCCATGGATTCAAAGGACAATCATAAGGCCTTTTTCAGCTATGTTAGGAACCTGGGTGGAAACTCCCAGATATGCTCAGAATTAGTCCAAAATGATACAAAAATCACTGAACCCACAGACATTGCCAACATACTGGCAGACAGGTTCAGTGCAAACTTCACCCCCCTCTCCCCCTCTAAAGGAGAGATAACTATCCCAGCGGAGTGTAGCCTCCCAGACATCTCAAATGTGCAGGTGAAAGCTGCTCTCTCTAAAGCTAAAAACACAGCATCAATGGGACCGGATGGTATCCCCGGCTGTGTGCTACAAGAGCTAAATGAGGAATTAAACCCGCACATAAGGCAGCTGTTTAATCTCAGCCTTACCACAGGATACATGCCCAAGGAGTGGCGTACGGCAACTGTGGTCCCACTCCACAAAGGCGGTGCCTCTACGGACCCTGGTAATTACCGCCCCATAAGCTTAACAAGTCTAGTCTGCAAAGCTATGGAGAGGATCATAATGGAGCTCATAAACAAAGATATAGGGGACTTGCAGACATTGGACCCGACCCAGTTTGGCTTTGTCAAGGGCAGATCATGCCTTTTGAACTTGGTCGACTTCTTCGAAACAGTCACCAAGGCCATTGATGAGGGAAAGGCAGTCCATACAGCCTACCTTGACCTTGCAAAGGCTTTTGACACAATACCCCACTCGGGTATTGTAGAAAAACTTACCAGCTTAAATGTAAACCCATATGTCACAAGATGGGTTGCAAACTGGCTTAAGGACAGAACCCACAGGGTTAGAGTTGCTGGCGCTATGTCAGACTCCAAGCCGGTCACAAGTGGTGTCCCACAGGACTCGGTCCTTGGCCCCCTATTGTTCGGCATCTACTTCTCAGAGGTACAGGCCAACATGGGAGGACTTTGGCTGACAAAGTTTGCAGACGACTGCAAACTGGGCGCCATAGTGGAAAGTGCATCGGACACGGATATCCTTCAGAAGGGACTCACGGAAACAGATAGCTGGTGCCAGAGCCATGGCCTGAAGTTAAACGCCAAAAAATGTATAGTCATACCCTTCGGGAAAAACAAGGTAACCCCAAGCTACCATATAGGCGGCAATCCACTAAGCACAGAAGAGGTTATCAGGGACCTGGGGACCCAGGTTGACAGAGGCCTTTCTTTTGACACTCACGCTGCTAAAGTGGTTAGAAAGACCTTCTACATTGCCCACCTGATCATGAAGGGATTCACATCCAGATCTAGTGAGGTCATTGTTCCCCTGTACTCTTCACTTATCAGACCAATGATCGAGTACAATGCCCCATTTGGGATGTATCTCACCCGATATCTGCAGCAATTGGAGAGACCCCAAAAGTTCCTCACCAAAAGGATAAAGGGACTCCAAAATCTGTCATATGCTGCCAGATTGAAGAAACTCCAGCTCTATTCAGTCGCATACCGTCTGCTCAGAGGTGACATGTGCCTGACATACAAGGCCATGTCCAACCCGGAATTAATGGACATGCTCCACCTCACAAAATCCAAATCCACCAAAACCACTAGAGCAAGTGACTTAAACCTTAGCACGGATATAAATAGGATGTGCTGGAGGGATAGATTTATCACTCAGAGACTCCCTATGCTGTGGAATAAAATCCCAGTCCATGTGAGCCAGAGCACCTCGCTGGCTCTGTTCAAGAGAAATCTTGACCTGTGGATGGGAGATTGTAGGTTTACCCCGGGAATCATCTCTGTGTCACTGCTGGACAGAGGCACAACAAACTAATGGGCACAGTATTTTTTCATATAAGGGGTGGCGTAAGCCACAAAACTTTGGGCTAGGCTTATAAATGCCTTAGGGCAGATAGCCTAGTATAAACCTATGAACCTATAAAATATCAATTTTCTAAGTTTGTAGAAGCAGTATTTAAAATTTGTCTTCTTCTGGGGCCTTTATCCCACCATTGTCTATGGCTTTGCCTAGATTTCTTGCTCTAAGAGGTTGAGAGGCATGCACTGGGTATATGATGAATACTTATAATCTTTTTTCAATGGGATCATTCTCCTGCACCAGAGCTAATCTCTGATGCAGTGCTCAGACCAGTCTATAGTATGATTTTGTCTCTCCTGGGTGACATGTCTATAAATGAGCTTTTGGTGTCTGCTCATGCATCTCGGTATCTTACTGCCTTTACGTATGACTCGTATCATTATGCTTACACTCTTATGTCGTTGTTGGTAATTACCATTGTTTTGTATGTTACTGTTCACAGAAATTTCATGTCATTTATATCATGCACAGCGAAGTTAAAACTCCAGGCTATGTTACTGACACATTCTTCACTAACATAACCTAAACTATTCTGTCATGTAGCTGAGAATCTCTTAAAGGAATACCTAAAATTCTATTAAAATGCACAAGCTAGGTGACCCAAAAAGAAATAGTAGCCCCTTTCATGGCCTAATATTGGGGTCAGAAGGGTTCATTCTTCAAAGGATGGTTCAGTCTTTAAACCTAGGTTTGAGCAACTAGCCTGGTTCATGGCTTAGGTCGGAGATCTTCATACAGTTTAGCCTAGTCATACATACCTGAAATGGTATGCTAAAGAATGCTGATTTCAGAATTATTCTTCATGATTCTTGCCTTCATGATTCGATTTTGTAGCAATATAGCAATCCACAGTTTATGACCTATTGAGTTTAGCTTATCTTCTAGAAGAATAAATTACAGAATGAGGAAGGTATTAAAAAAATCCATAGCTGGTAAGGTCAGTAGGAAAGTCAGCTTTCAGACACTCACTTACATGAAAATAGTATGTTCGCTTGATAAAATTTACCCAACAAATATATAGGTTGGGATTACCAAAATGTACCATAGTTGTTTAATTAGCACTTTCTTTACTCAACACTCTAAAGTCTTGCTTAGACAACTTACAAGGCATATAGCTCATAATTGTCCCTTACTTTGAAGAACTACCTTGATCCTTGCTTCATAGCTTTTCCCTGTTCAGCACTGATGATTTAAGAAAGTAATGAATGTCAGATATTAGAGTTTCATACATATTACTGTCCAAAAACTGTGCATTGAAGCAAAACCCGATAGTCTAGTAACTTTCTCAGTGAATTACAATAATATTTTAACAAGTCTGTCACTGATTTTGAGCCTTTGTCATCCCATTATTTTTGCATTTTTTCTTGATTCTTGAGCAAAAAACTTGGGAGCTAGTATTGTTTCTTGTATTTGCACAAACAATATGTCAGCTGATTTCCATATTTCTCGTTTTTATACCTTCTCTTATGGGAGATATGCATGTCATGTACTTCTGATTATATTTCAATAAACAATTCCCAAAACAAACTGCTTGAAGTATTACCAGAACCTAATACATCATCCAGTTTAGACTAACAATAATTCACAAAGACAAAACTGAAATAATTAAGAAGTAGTCCACAACTGTATGTGAGTATATCAGGGGTTACCCACGTTTGGTGTGATTTGATCATGAGGGTGAAGCCCAAGTGATTAAACAAAGCCAACTGTAGGTAAAGCCTGATTTATCCACAAATAGGAGTGGGCTATTGCTTTTATAAAGTGACATTATTTAAGAAAGAAACTGCTTTCACTTCTTAAATAATGTCTTTATATAAGGGCACTTTAGTCTTCATCCACAATGTCTTCCCTATACTGATGTACAGCACATGCATATGGGACATGCGTTCGCATGCTTGCACAGTCCATCAGTACAGTGCAGGAGAAGCAATGTAGAAAATAGAATCTCCATTGCTGTTTGTTTGTTTTTAATGTTAAAAAGTAGAGATTTTCTGAAGGGCAGCACAAAAATATAAGGAAAACCAGGTTGAGTTTGTTTAGTTTTGCAGAATGTACCTGATTTTTCTTATATTTTGCTCTGTGCCTCAGCATCTTCCAGTAGGAAGTCTGGCTGTTCAGTGGTACTTCAGCAGCCAGCTGTTTTTTGCACTTCAGTCTTATGCCAATGCATCACTTTATTCTCCTGGTACCTCGGCCTTTTGCCTTCAAAGGATAACTTTCCACATAAGCAGCAGTTCTTAAATACACATAACCTGATGGGTTAATTAATCAATTCAACAATTAAACAATTATACAACCCTCCAATCATATAACCCTTCAAATACCACATACAAATTCAGTGCCAAATATAAACACATTGTTATATACATATATATAAATATACATAAATATATAGACAAACTTTCCCTACTTATTTTAATACATTGATATATATATATATATATATATATATATATATATATATATATATGTGTGTGTATATGCACACTAAATGCATAAATATAAATATATACACAAAATTACCCCACCAAAAAACAAAAACCCTCAAAGCATTTTAACAAAACACCCGATTATTGATTCCACATTCTAAAATCCCAAAATTTCAAACTTCAAGCATTTCAAAATTTCAAACCTTTCAAAAGTTCAAACATACCTCCTGATTTAAGCCCCCAGGGCAGAGGGTACTTTAGTTAAAAATATATGTGGTGTCTAAGTGATTTAACCTTAAATGAAAATCCCCTTAAACCCTGTAGGTTGTGCCAAAATATTGAAAAACAGAGAAGCCCCATCACCACGTGCTCAGATAGAAAATGTTGAGCCACGGAGCTCTCCCTCCTTCCATTAGTAATGTCAGCTAAATGTTCCAACACCCATATCCTTACCATCCTTTTGGTCTGCCCTATGTACCATCGAGTAGTCTCACATCACAACCCAAAATGTAGACAACTCATCAAGGTTTACAGTTAAATTTATTACTCACCACATAGTTTCAACCATTAGTAATTGATCCTGACATATTACAAATTTTACTGCGTACATTACAGCTACCACATGGAAATCATGACCCTACCTGCTTAAAAGTGGACTGTCCAATTCTAACTAGTCTATTAAGTAATTCCTTTAAATTACAATAATGACTAAAGGAAAATGTCACCCTCTCAGGAAAAATTGTATTTAAAATTCATCCGAGATAATCATGGGCCATAAGTCAAGATCATCATCAGAGGTATTCATATATACCCGTTTGAATTCTCCAAAAGGTAGAGGCTCAATAAGATGGGATAGATCCATGCTTGACGCATGTAAAAACTTATTAACAGCTGTGGGTTTTCAATACAGTCTAAACTGAACTATCTGATTTTCATCCACAAAAAACAAAGATACAAAAAAATTATTGGCCTCAAACTCCACCTGATAACTAAATCTCACACCATGAGGGTTGTTCAAACATTCAAAAAATTCTACAAACTCATTGGTGGTACACCTACAAACAAAAAACAGGTCATCTATAAATTGCTTGTAGATGACTACCTTCTTCCTGAAGTAATCAGTCACATAAATTAATTGTCTCTCAAACTCTCCCATATATAAAATGGCATACAAGGGAGCAAACGAAGCTCCCATTGCCATACCCCTCTTTTGCAAATAAAATTTTCCATCAAAAGTAAAACAATTATGAAAGAGACAAAACTCAAGCAATTCCAGAACATATGATATCTGCAGGCCTTCCCCTAATACCTTAGCAACAGCTTCTAAACCCCATAATAAAGTAATGTTAGTATAAAGCACTGACACATCCATAGTAACCCAAAAATAATCATTTTGCCAATTCAGCCCCTTCATATAGTCACATAATTCTTGACCATTTCTAATATTAGCTGGAACCCTCATAAGATGCTGTTTAACACAAAATCAAGAACTCCCACACACATATTTTGCACATAAGAACATATGCCCAAAACAATAGGTCTTCCTTGTAGGTTCCACCTATCTTTGTGAATTTTTGAGATGGAAAAAGACATTGGGTCACAGGGTTTTGAAATATGCAGCTTTTTGACATCCTGAGATGTTAAAAAAAAACAACCTTTACCCTTTCTCCAACAGCTCAAGCAAATCTTTATTAAAGTGAGAAACCAGGTTAAAGGACAAACACTCATAGTCCCTCACTTGTCCTAATAAATCAAAAAACATTCTGGTGTACTGTGTTCTACTCATATCTACCCAATTTCTCCCTTTGCCAACATCCTTAAACACAAGTGAATTTGCTTGCCCCTGAAGTTCTTTTAAAGCCTGCCATTCATCCTTACTCAAATTGAATTTTTTTGCATTTAAACTTCTTATATTCCTTCTCAATATTAAAATACAACATTTTTTAAACAGGCAAAGGACTTGTCACAATTTGGGAGGGGAAAACATATTTGAAGAACAGGGATGAGCAGGAATAGAACAATGACCATAGCCCATAATAAATGCTGCACTATCAACCTTGTTATTAACAAACAATTCCTCATCATCATTGTGTTCTATATCAAACATGCCAACATCATAGTCATAAATAGAGACATTCAATAGTGAATCATCAAACTCCGCTTCGGAACTACATGGCTGACTTACAGTCTTTTTTGAAAAAATAAACTCTCAAATGCAGCTTACAACAAAATCTTCGAGCTTCAGTCAGAAGGCTTGCTAATGTCCTGGTGGGTACAAACTTTGCACCCTTCAGAAGTACACTTTCTGCAGCTGAAGAAACAGTCAAATTAGACAAGTTAATTATATTTAAAAGTCTCTGCTCACATGCAGATGTTTTCTCTTGAGCACTGTTGTTCACACTAAAAATATCTTCCCTTTTGTCTAATTTTGCTGTTCCTTCCACAATTCCCCTGCTGCTACTGGGACCGCTGCTGTTGTTCCAATTGGCTAATCTGGTCAGGTGGCTCCAGCTCAGGGATCCTCTCAAAAGAAACACTTTTCTTTGAAGTTAGCTCATCAGAGGAGACTGAATGATCACACCTACCATTCTGATCACTGAAAGACTTGTTTGTAGAATGTCCCAAATGGGGCTTACACTGCCATTGGCAAATCAGCCCAGTTTTAAAGTCATTCATATCTCGGGACAGTTTTTTTTTTCTAACAATGATATCATGTTCCACCTTCTCCAATTTTTGCTTAATCTCATTCATTTTAGTCCCAACAATTGAATCAGAAAAATCCTTTTTAAGGATTCTTCCATTGCTAGCATGTCACTCCATATTTTCTCTAAAGCTCTGTCATTATGTTTGATCAAAATTTTTAACCAGCGCAAGGTACATTCAAGAGTTACCTACTTCTACTCTTCACACAGGTCTTGCTCATCCTCCCCAAATTCACCAGTTGATAAACAATCCACGCAGAGACTCTAGGTGTAATTCTGAGACTCAGATACTTCTCCAGCAACTTCACATCATAAAATAAGCTCACTTCTTTAGACAGCAGTCTCTCCAATCGTTCAAAATGCCTCATCAAGCCATTTGATGCTGGGGAACACCATGGATCCAGTTGTGAAAATTTCACTTCCCTCTTCTTAACAAAATTCAAGAAGGAGAAGTTACTGCTGGAAACATCTATTTCCACCCAAAAGGACAGCTTCCAATCCACAAAATACTCTGGAACAACACCATGTACAGATATCAAATTAACAAGCAACACAAAAAGCCAATGCACCACTTTTTTCTCCTGACACCTTGACCTTTAGCCTTGAAGGGATAACTTTCCACATAACCAGCAGTTCTTAAATACACATACCCTGATGGGTTAATTAATCATTTCAACAATTAAACAACCTTCCGATCATTTAACCCCTCAAATACCACATATAAATTCAGTGCCAAATTTAAATAAATTGTTATATACGTATATATATATATATATATATATATATATATATATATGGTTCCCTATCAGAAGCCTGAAACACTATAAGCCTGAAAATCAAAATCCTGAAAACTATAGACTGAAAATTCAAAATCCTGAAAGCCCAAAATCCTGAAACTCAAAATCCTGAAAACACAAATAATGCTAATATGTCACTATAAAGACACTAATATCTACCAACTGACCCTGACCCTAACCCTAACCCTAAGGTTCATCACTATCGCACACTCACCTGACCCGCGCCCTAACCCTAACTCACTTAAACCGCCCCTAACCCCAATATTTGTCACTATTGCATACATGCCTAACCTGCGCCCTAACCCTAACTCACTTAAACCGCCCCTAACCCTAACATAAAACCAACCCCACACTTACCTGAACCCAACGCATGACCCAACACCACAGGGCTAACAATAGCAAAGCCACAATGACGTCAGTATGTCCATTTTGTGTTTTCAGGATTTTGAGTTTCAGGATTTTGGGCTTTCAGGATTTTGAATTTTCAGTCTATAGTTTTCAGGATTTTGATTTTCAGGCTTATAGTGTTTCAGGCTTCTGATAGGAAACCATATATATATATATATATATATATATATACACACATAAATATATACACAAACTTTCCCTACTTATTTTAATACATTGATATATATGCACACTAAATGCATAAATATAAATATATACACAGACTTCCCCTACCAAAAAATAAAAACCCACAAAGCATTTTAACAAAACACCCTATTACTGATTCCAAATTCTAAAATCTGCAAATTTCCTTTATATCTCCAAAAATGTCTGTCACAGCTGAAGTAAACAGTGGTGATTTAGGGTTTAATTTATTGTCCTTATAAAAGTATTTCTTTTGTTATTTTTTGAATATCTGACTTTATTCAAAATTACATTAGAAATGTTGTCAATAAAGAATTAGCCTATGCCTTGTACTATACGGGCCTCAAACAAAAGAAAAAACAAGAACCCTGTTTTTCCAGTGAGTTACAAGGACTTGGATTTGCAAACCTTTTAGTTTATACCTGCTGCTTATACCTCATTAATCTGCTGGACTTTCATACTCTGTTATCTATGTTCATTTAACTGGATGCAGAACTTTATTTAGAGGTGAAGAAATAATAGTTTCACTGCAGACACACATTAATGGTTCATCACAACAGCAGTGAGTTTGGCACTTTTCCTCTTGATAAAAACTCCATTCTAAAAAAAAAACATTTACAGACTGTATTACTGTTTTGTTATTTACATGCTATACCAGGGAATATATAAGAAAAAGAAAACTTATCAGTAATTTGAGGTACTGCCAAATTACATGATGCCAGTTTAGTTCCAAATGTCTTAGGGATACAGCACAGCCAAAAGTGGCTCCAATATCCTGTACAGCCTCCCATTAAACAAAGCATTAAATCATTACTCCAACACATTACAACAGCTCATAATTTACTGGAATTTCTTTTGCCCATATACTAACATTTAGCACACTTAAAGCCGCTGCACCTTTTTACAAAAGACTTCCAGTTTACATTAAAACTTGTACAATGAATCCATATAGCTATGGTAATCCTTATATAAGGTTTTCTATCTTTTCTCAGGTATTATAATCCTACTACTTCTTCAGAAGCCCCATGCATTCCACCTACTGTGACCATTGTCTGCACACTGTCAGTGGCACAAGGGGTAGCACACTCATCTTCCTTGGAGAAGGCTGTGGGTTATATTCCTACACTAAGCAGATTGATTCCTGATAGTGCAGCAAAATGAGGTACTACATTCCCAAGCATGGCAACCTTCAGATGAGATGTTCATACATTCATAGGTAGGTACTAGGCTATTGGCCCTAGGGCTTATATAAGCCTAGCCAAAAAAGGTACTCTGGCTTTCGCCACCAAAGAAAATTATTTTGCTGTGCCCCTGTCGAGCAGAGACACAGAGGTGATCTCCGGGGTGAATTACCTATTTCCCATCCAGTCATCAAGATTTTTCTTAAAGAGTGCTAATGAGGAGCTTTGTTTGATATAGATAGGTAGTTTGTCCCAGAGTATGGGAAGTCTCTGGGACAGCAGTCTATCCCTCCAGCATGTTCTGTTTATTGTGGTGACAAGGTTTAGGTCCCTAGAGCATGTAGCTTGGATGGATTAGGATTTCTTTAAGTGGAGCATATCCAACAGCTCTGGGTTTGACATAGCTTTGTATGTTAGGCAGATATCACCTCTAAGAAGATAATATGCGATGGAGTAAAGCTAGAGTTTTTTGAGACGGTCTGCGTAGGGTATCTGTTTGAGGCAGGTAATCCTCTTTGTGAGGTATTTCTGTGGCCATTCCAGTCATTGTAGATGTCTTGTGAGGTACATACCAAAAGAGGCGTCACACTCTATAATGGGTCTAATGAGTGACGAGTAGAGGGGAACAATGACCTCTTTTTTCCTGGATGAGAAACCTTTTGTGATGAGATGTGCCATGTAGAAGGATTTCTTGACTACTGTGGTGATGTGATTATCAAAGGAGAGACTACTATCCACCTGTGTCCAAGGTATTTTATCACTGTCAGTGTTAAGTAGACTACCACCTATGTGGTAGCTCATGGGTACAGAGTTTTTACCAAAGGGGATGACAATGCACTTTTTGACATTGAGCTTGAGGCCATGGCTTCGACACCAGGCATCTGTCTCAGTGAGGCCCTTTTATAGGATGTCCACATCATTAGAAGTTTCGATTATGGCTCCTAGTTTGCAGTTATCTGTGAACGTCATTAGCCAAAGACCTTCTGTGTTACCCTGTACTTAAGAAAAGTAGATACCAAACAGGAGAGGACCTAGGACTAAACGCTGTGGTACTCCACTTGTCACTGGCCTGAAGTCAGATTTGGAGTCTGCTACTTTCACAGTGTGGATTCTGTCAGTGAGCCAGTTGGCAACCCATCTTGTGACATAGAGATTTATACCTAGTTAAGTGAGTTTATATATAATTCCAGAGAGGAGGATGGTGTCAAAAGCCTTGGCGAGATCTAGGTAGGCTGTGTGAACCACCTTACCCTCGTCTATGGCTTTGGTGACTGCTTTAAAGAAGTCTATCAGGTTTAGGAGACATGATCTGCCTTTTACAAATCCAAACTGGGTGGGGTCCATAGTTTGGAGATTACCAATGTCTTTGTTTATAAATTCCATGATGACATGTTCCATGGCCTTGCAGACCAGGCTCATTAGGCTAATGAAGCAGTAGTTCCCGGGGTCCATGGTGGCTCCCCCTTTATGGAGTGTGATAACCATCTCTGTGCACCATTCAGTGGGCACAAAGCCTGAGGTGAGGCTATGATTGAACATGGTGCTTAGGTGGGGTGCCAGTTCATTCTGCAGTTCGTGTATAACGCAGCCTGGGATGTTGTCAGGTGCCATGGATGCTGTGTTCTTGGCTTTGGAGAGTGTGTTTTTTACCTGTGCAGCTGTGATTACAGGAACTTTGCATTCTTCTGATATAGAGATGGGCCCTTTAGGTGGTGAGAGGGGGGTAAAGTTAGCACTGAACCTATCTGCCAGGATGTTGGCAATATCAGTTAGTTCTGTATATTTATGCCATTGTGCTGTAACTCAGAGCAGATCTGAGTGTTGCCATTGAGATTCTTGACATCGCTATAGAATGCTTTGTGGTTGTCTTTAGAATCAGTGGCAATTTTGTTTTCGTAACTAGCTTTGTAGGATTTTATGAGGGATCTCATCTTCTTACTGAGGATGACAGGGAGTTCCTCCAATCATGGGATTTTACTCTTTTTTGCAACAGTTTCTTTCTTCTGTTGTAGAGTTTGTTTATGGCAGGGGACCACCAGATTGGCTTCCTTTTTATGGTGGATAGCATCTTGGTTCTGTTAGGGATAATACGATCCATGCACTCGTCTAAGTGCTTATAAAGTGCATTTGTGTAAGATTCAGCAGATATACCATTATTGTCCATCTGCATGGGAGTCGTGAAGTTTGCCACTTTTGTCTTTAGAAGTGTGAAGTTGGCCTTGGAGAAATTTTTATGGTGGTTTCCCTAATGAGGGGTGGGGGTGGGATGTGAATGTCTAGGGTGAGTAGCTTGTGGTCAGATCTGACCAATGAGGAATTGACCTCTGGTGTGGAACACCAGTCACCCATGTTGGTAATGACCGGGCCTAGAATATTGCTGCCCCTGGTGGGGGTGTGGATAAGTTGATCCAAGGTGTTGGAATTTATGAATTCCAGAAAACGTTGATCAAAAGAGTTGGTACATGAGTAGTTTTCCCAGTTAATGGTGGAGTAGTTGAAATCACCCATTATTAGGGTGTTGGGTTGTACCCTAATATTTTCCAGGGTATCAAGAAATGCGGAGTGGGAATCCTGGGACATGGTGGGGGATCTTTAGCAAATTACAATTTGGATTGTAGTCTCTCCCAGAGTTAGTTGCACTTGGATAAGCTCAGATGCATTATGCTGAGCAACTAGCCCAGAGGTGTGGATATCCTTAATGAATATGGACACATCTCCACCTTTAGTGTTTCAGTCCAAGTTAGGTGGCCGAAAGGTGTGGTATGAATTATAGCCTGGTAATGCAGGGGTGCTCTCTGGAGCTTTGAACCAGGTCTCTGTCATTGCACAGATGTCAATGTTCTCCATTTTAAGGAGTACCTTGTGTGAATGCATTTTGAGGTTTAGACTTCTAGCATTGGGTAGCATTACCCTCAGATTTTGCTTGCTTGTACCTGCTACGGTGGTGAATTTATCATTTGAACCTTGCCTAAAAAAGGCACTATAGGGGTGGCATGAGCCTTAGCCAGTATCCAAAATCTCAAGGGGAACAGTTGCAGGCCATCTCTGGCAAAGCTTTGTGGTCTGTCGATCATGTTATCTCCGGCAGACAGATACTGGATCCCCTTAGAATGGCACCAGAAACTTAGCCAATTGTTGAAGTCAATAATTTTGTCCTTGTACTGTGGTATCATTCTGTGTGATGGCAGGATGCTGCTCAGGGCTAGGGTCATACCTGCCTGGGCTACAAGATTGCAGAGCTCCTCCATGTCTCTTTTCGTGTAGTCCAGGGAGGTACAGCTCAGGTCATTCACACCAACATGGACAATGACAGAGTCTTATTTGTACTTGCTGTGGAGTGACCTGAGTGCGTGCATTATGTGGCAGATCCTGGCACCCGACAGGCAGCTAACAGTAACTTTCTCGTTCTTTAGCCTGGTGAGTAAAACATCAGTGTGCCTGACTATAGAGTCACTTATGACTAGAGTGTTAGGTACATTGTTATGCTTTATGGGCTGTGGTTGAGTGGCACACTGAGTTTGTGGGCTATGTGTCATTTGGGTTGTGTTGGGGGGTGGAGGTTGCTTGCATTTCTGCTTTGAAGGTCTCTGTTGTTGAGCAAATTTTTATTGAGAGCCTCCGTGAATGCAGGTGTGTGTTTTGTTTTTCTATGTGTGTGTTTTGGTGGTGTAGGTTTTGAGGGACTATGTGATGAGTGTGGTGTGGTGCAAGTGTTTACCTTCTCCTCTTGACTGTCTAGTCCAGTCTTGGATGAAGAGAGCTTTGCTTCCAGTTTGGCTATATAAGTGCATCTCTCCCAGGTTGTAGTGCTGGGTGGTAGGAGGAGAGGGTTGTCTGTGTACATGAAGCAACTGCTGCATTGCCCCAAGATGCCCAGATTCATCAGGTAGACAGGAGAAAACACCGGGAGCTGACCCTTAGATAGGTGCTTATTTATTAAGTACTAAAAACTGTTTTCCTCTATCCTTAAACTGAAGCCCCATCTGCTGGAGTTGGTGGTAGCTCAGGTGAAGGTAAAAGACCCCACAGTACCTCTCAAAAAGAGTAGGGGAAGTTTCCCCATTGCCCTGGTCAAATTTCCCCTAATAAAATAAAGTGAAGGGTGTGGGGAATTTGCCAAAAGCATTCTGTGTCAAGTGCTGGAGGAATCATAAGATTGAGCACTTGTGGTCACAATAAGCATACAATTAGAATGTAATGCCAAAACTTTTGCATATACTAAAAGTTTCAGCATTAGGTGTTGGAGTGTGTGTGTGTGTGTGTGTGTGTGTGTGTGTGTGTGTGTGTGTGTGTGTGTGTGTGTGTGTGTGTGTGTGTGTGTGTGTGTGTGTGTGCAAGTGTTTGAGGGTTAGGGATTGAGTAAAGAGTAGGAAAGGGGATACATTTAGTGCTGTGCATGCATGGTGTTTTATGTGAATATGTCTGAGTGCCTGGTTTAGTGGTAGTGTTATGGAAAGGCTTTTTGTTAAGATAAAGTGTAGGGTTCAAGTTAGGAGAAGAGGCAGGGTTATGGTTAGGTTAAGCTCACATGACTATGGTGGTACAAGAACAGTTAGCATGGAGGACTAAGATTATGAGCTGTTAATAAATTGTCCTGTGTGACAGGGTTTGATTCCCTCAGTCTTAATTTTCTTACTGTATGACATTAAGCATGTCACTTAGTGCTTTGGGGCAAATGGGAAATTGGGCTAGGTTTCTCAATGGTCTCCTTGAATACATGCTTAGTAACTATCTATGATCACCTGTGTTTCAATGTTGGTACACCTCAATATATTAATACAGACACATTCATATAATTGTGGCTCAAACCAATAAATTCTGAACCACAACAAAGGCCACAATGGCAAAATACAATCTAATTTATGAAACATGGAGAAATGTTTATTTATTTCAGTCTGTTAATTTAATCTTGCAAATGGCCAAGAATTCCCTTTTCAGTCATGATCTAGGCAAATATTAGAGAGAAATGTTGTATTTACATTTGTCTGATTATAAATACATACAATAGCAACGTGACAAATGAAAATATAAACTTTCAGAAATATATCTTAAACATTAAGGGGTTGGAAGGGTGACCTAATGGTTAAGGTGTTTGCCTTACAAACACAAGATGCAGGGTTTGAATCTCACAAGGAATAATTAGCTAGGCTTAAAATGGCTCGCAAGGACAGCTAGCTTAGTACTACCCTATATTAAATGAGTAAATACTGTGCTTCTACATGGTATATTCAACAGTAGAGCTGTTTATTTATATAACAAGGAGGCAGTCATTCATGAGGTCAGTATTTAAAATGGAGGACTATATAGGTTCATAGGTAGGTACTAGGCTATCTGCCCAAAGGCATTTATAAGCCTAGCCGGAATGTGTTGGCTTTCGCTGCCCCCTTAGATTAGTTTCCTGTGCCTCTGTCCAGCAGAGGCATTGAAGTGATCCCCGGGGTAAACTTTCTGTTTCCCATCCACTCATCAAGGTTTCTCTTGAAGAGGGTTATCGAAGAGCTCTGCCTGATGTACATTGGAATCGTGTTCCAGAGCATGGGAAGTCTCTGGGACAGGAATCTATCCCTCCAGCACATCCTATTTATTGTTGTGGTGAGGTTTAGATCCCTGGAGCATGTGGCTCGAGGGGATATGGTTTTCTTTAGGTGGAGCATGTTCATCAATTCTGGGTTGGACATGGCCTTGTATGTCAGGCAGAGATAACCTCTGAGTAGATGGTATGCAACCGAGTACAGCTGGAGTTTCTTCAGTTGAGCTGCATATGGCATCTGCTTGAGGCCAGTGATCCTCTTGGTGAGGAACTTCTGTGGACTTTCCAGTTGTTGCAGGTGTCTTGTAAGGTACATCCCAAATGGGGCATTGTACTCTATGATGGGTCTGATGAGTGATGTGTAGAGGAGCCCAATGACCTCTTTCGATCTGGATGCAAACTCTTTTGTGATTAGGTGGGCCACATAGAAGGATTTTCTAACCACTTTGGCAATGTGATTACTAAAAGGAGAGGTTACTATCTACTTGGGACCCCAGATCCCTTATTATGTCTTCCGTATTTAGGGGGTTACCACCTATGTGGTAGTTTGTGGGTATTTTGTTTTTTCCAAAGGGGATGACTATGCACTTTTTGGCATTTAGCTTGAGGCCATGGTTTTGACACCAGGTATCTGTCTCAGTGAGACCCTTTTGGAGGATGTCTGTGTCAGCCAGAGAGTCAATTATAGCCCCTAGTTTGCAGTCGTCTGCGAACTTGGTCAGCCAGAGTCCTCCTGTGCATGCCTGTACCTCTGACAAGTATATGCCAAACAGGAGGGGTCCTATGACTGAGCCCTGGGGAACACCACTTGTGACCGGTTTAGAGTCAGACCTAGCTCCTGCAACTCTTACCATGTGAGTTCTGTCTGTGAGCCAGTTGGCAACCCATCTCGTGACATAAGGGTTTATGTTCAGGCTGGTGAGTTTGTCTATAATACCAGAGTGGGGAATGGTGTTGAAGGCCTTTATGAGGTCTGTGTAGGCTGTGTGGACCACCTTTCCCTCGTCTATAGCCTTGGTAACTGTCTCAAAGAAGTTCACCAGGTTTAGGAGGCATGATCTGCCCTTAACAAAGTCGAACTAGGTAGGGTCCAGTGTTTGGAAGTTTCCAATGTCTCTGTTAATGAGATCCATTATGATGCGTGCCATAGCTTTGAAGACAAAGCTAGTCGGGCTTATAGGGCGATAGTTTCTGGGGTCCGTTGTGGCTCCACCTTTGTAGAGCGGAATAACCATTGCTGAGCGCCACTCTGTGGGCACATAGCGTGTGTAGAGGCTGAGTTTAAGCAATGTGTTTAGGTGAGGGGTTAGTTCAGCTTTGAGCTCATGTAGGACGCAGCCTGGGACATCGTCTGGTCCCATTGATGCTGTGTTTTTGGCTTTAGAGAGGGCTGTTTTAACCTGAGTGTCTGTGATTTCAGGGGCACTACATTCTTCTGGTATAGTTATGGGCCTTTTTGGGGGTGAGAGGGGGTGAAGTTTGCACTGAACCTGTCTGCCAGGATGTTGGCTATATCGATCGATTCAGTGTATTTTGTGCCATTCTGCACTAACTCTGAGCAGATCTGAGAATTGCCACTTAGATTCTTGACATAGCTAAAGAATCCCTTGTGGTTATCTTTTGAGTCCATGGCAATTTTTCTTTTGAAGCTAGCCTTGGATGGTTTTATGAGGGAACATAGCTTTTTGCTGATACTGATCAGGGATGTCTTCCCTTCTTGTGATTTTACTCTTTTCTGTACTAGTTTCCTCCTTCTATTGTATAGCTTGTTTATGGCAGGGGTCCACCAGATTGGTTTCCTTTTCTTGGAGGAGTGAGTCTTGGTTTTGTTTGGGATAGCACAATCCATGCATTCTTGTAGTTGCCCGTAGAGTGCATTAGTAAAGGATTTTGCAGCTTGGACAGTGTTATCCTTTAGCATGGGGGCTTTGAAACTTCCCACCTCGGTCTTAAGTAACGTGAAGTTTGCTTTTGAAAAGTTTTCCACATTTTTTCTTTGACCGGTGGTGGTGGCGGAATGTGGATATCCAGAGTGATTAGTTTATGGTCAGATCTAACCAGCAAGGGGTTGACCTCCGGTGTGGAACACCGGTCGCCCATGTTGGTGATGACCAGGTCTAATATGTCGTCACCTCTGGTGGGGGTATTGACCAGTTGATCCAGGGTGTTTGAGTTTATAAATTCTAGGAAATGTTGGGCAAGGGAGTTTGTACTTGAGTAGTTCTCCCAGTTAATGTTTGGGTAATTGAAATTACCCAATATCATGGTGTTTGGTAGGACCTTTATGTTTCCCAGTGTTTCCAGGAATGCGGAGTGCAGGTCCTGGGACATGGTGGGTGATCTGTAGCAAGCTAGAATTTGAATAGCAGTTTTGCCCATTGTTAGTCACACGTAGATGATCTCTGAAGCATCGTGCTGTGCCACTAACTTGGAGTTGTGGGTATCCTTGATGAATATGGATACTCCCCCGCCTTTTGTATTTCGGTCCGGGTTTTATGGCCAAAATGTTTGGTATGAGTTGTAGCCTGATAGTGTTGGGGTGCTCTCTGGATCCTTAAACCAGGTTTCCGTTACTGCACATATATCGATTTTCTCCATACTGAAAAGTGCCACGAGAGCGTGCATTTTGAGGTTTAGACTTCTGGCATTGAGCAGCGTTATCCTCAGTTTTTTGTTACTTGTGTTATTTATGGCGGCGGGTTTGTCTTTTGAGCCTTGCCTAAAAAAAGGCACTATGGGGGTAGCAAGAGGCTTGGCCAGTATTTGAAAACCTAAGGGTGACAGGTGCAAGCCATCTCTAGCAAAGCAGCATGGCTTGTTGAGCATGTCATCCCAGGCTGACAGACACAGGAACCCCTTTGCATGACACCAGAAGCTTAGCCAATTGTTGAAATTGATAATTTTTTCTTTATATCGTGGTATCATTTTTGGTGAGGGCAGGATGCTACTCAGGGTCATACCGGCCTGGGCTACGTGATCAGAGAGCTCCTCCATGTCTCTTTTCATGTAGTCCAGGGAGGTACTGTTCAGGTCATTTACACCAACATAGACAATGACAGAATCATATTTGTACTTGTTCTGGAGTGAGCTGAGTGCTTGTGTTATGTGGCGGATGCTGGCACCTGACAGGCAACTAACAGTAACCTTCTCCTTGTTCAGCCTAGTGAGTGGAATGTCAGTGTGCCTGACTATAGAGTCGCCTATTACTAGTGTGTTGGGTATGTTATTTTGCCTTAAGGGCTGTGACTGTGTGGCACACTGGTTTTGTAAAGTATGTGTTTCATTGTTTGTGTTGGGGGGTGGAGGTTGCTTGGATGTCTGCTTTGGAGGTCTCTGTTACTTTTGCAGATTTTTATTTAGAGCCTCTGAGTATGTCTTTGTGTATTTATGTGTGTGCAAACTATAGCTAAGTAATTGTAGATATTTTGAAGATGGATGATAATATGCACATGCTGATGACTGTTTCCAGCATGAAGGTATGTGTATCTTAACCACTATTATAATATTTTGAAAATGTTTCATATTTCCTAAATCAGAATGCATTTTTGAAACATTCGCATGATCTCTTAGCTAACTCTAGTGATTTAACCATTTTCCAGTGTCATTTTCAGAATCTGTCATGTGACATAGGAAGCATTCATTTGGTATCATTAGCTTATTCCCTTTAGGCATCACATTTTACATCATCTGAGGGTCTATATTAGAACATCGAAGTTTCAGAACTTCGAATGTTCTAATATCAAACCCAATTCAGCAAACACTGACAACACTGAACATTCAGAACAGCAATTTTTCCTAGGGAAAACATTTGCTGTTCTGAAACACATACACACAACACAAGCACACCAAACAAACAGCAATCCACACATATACACCTAAAATATTACATCTAACCCTACACTAAACTGTACATACACCAATAACTATCCACTTACCTTAACCCAAACCCTAACCCTAAGGTCTGTCACTATTGCAAACTCACCTCACCCGAGCCCTAACCCTAACTCTCCTACCCCGCCCTAACCCTCACGTCCACACAATCACACACTTACCTGACCTGTGTCCTAACCCTAACTCACCTAACCTGCCCTAACCCTCACGTCCATACAATCGCACACTTAACTGAACCCGACCTGTAACGTTCCATCACAGCGCTGAAAATAGTGAAGCGACAGAAACGGACAACCAAATTCCTTCCCTGGGAAAAAAATCGGTTTTCTGCAGCTTTGCTATTTTCAGCGTTCGCTGAATAGGGTTCAATATTAGAACATTCAATGTTCTGAAACATCGATGTTCTAATATAGACCCTAATCTGATGTACCTATGCTCTTTCTCATCCCTGTTAGCTATGTACCCTTTGGCTTTGCTCATCATGCCATTTGTATATATTGATTTGTGTAGCTTTCTTTAATTCAACAAGTAGTTTTTATTTCTGATACTTCATATGGAAATATGGCTGTACATAACTCACAACAAAGTACTTAACCTTGTAAGTTTTCCTGAAATGCATTCATTTTAATGTAGATTTGCTATATAACATCACCTTCGCCACTACAAAGGTCATCATTGTTATTTCTAATGTAGAGATACTCTGGCTTTGAAATGTCCCCAGATTTATTTTATCCAAATGTTTAATGGTAGCCCAGACTATGAGCACCAGGTATTAGTAGGAAGAAGAATGCTGTACTGTTGAGTAGTGGGCACATGTAATATTTTTAGCAAATACAACTTAAAAAAAAACAAAAAAATAAAATAATAAAATTCCACCAAGACCACTGATCCAAGAAGTTAGCAAATTTAATGAAACACTTAGCGCCTCAGCTTGCACAGCCTTCCAAGAGTAAAACACTGCTTATATACAGCATATTGCACAAGACAGTTAATCAATTAAGCATACAATTCAAATCACATACTTCCAATTACATTCTTTGTTGAGTCCCTGAGGCTCCAAATTACCATACTTTAAAATCAGCAGAGTTTTTTTTTTGAATTTGTTTTTTAAAGACACACATTCACCTATGCCAACTTGCAATTTTTCCAAGACACAACCCCTAAGAGAATCAGGGTTAGAGTTGTGTGCTATCAAAAAATGACTCCCAAAGGGACTCTCTAATTTTTTATTTTTATGTCCCTTAAATGTTCCTGCAACCGGACCCTAAAACTCCTATAAGTTTCCGCCATGTAAAACTTCTTACATCCACATCTTAGCACATACACTAACCCCTCCATGTTACAACTGAATGTGTGTCTTTAAAAAACAAACTCTTAGAAAAAGAGGACATGAACATGGAGTAAATTGTCATTTAGTAATGATGCAGCCATAGTCTTATATGTTATTTTGCTGAGCTATTCAAGTTTATTCCCTGACAAAGCACAGTATATATATATATATATATATATATATATATATATATATATATATATATATATATAATGTATAAGGTCAGGCTGTAAGAAAAATGTTTGCCATTTAATAATGGGATCACCAATTAGTTAGATTTAATGTTACATACTCTGCTTTTGTTACATTAATAAGGGTGCCTCCCTCATCATTTCTACATGCTAATCTTCCTCATTCCATCCTACTCTCAGATATTAATAAAAAAAGTTTCAGTAACAAGATTAAAACAATCCTTCTAATTCACATAGCTAAAGTAACTTCACGGTGTAACAAACACCAACACAGTATACAAAGATTTTATTTCAACATGAGCTTGCCGCAGCAGCCAGCTACAGAAATCATCCTGCGATTCAAAAAGACTTACTGCAAGTGTAAAGTCTTAACGTGTCTCCTCTCCTGCATTTGATAAACCTTCCCAATCCTTAGACTGCCCTACTGCTTAGGTTTCCTACTAGCATGAGCTTTGACACAGAGGGTGGTCCCACAGTCAGAACTGCTCGCTAATACAGTAATCCAGATGAGTGGCTAATGTTAATTAGCCATGTGCTTTCCACCAGAAATTCCGGCAGCAACAAATTTGCACTGCTGAGTGATTCAGAGAGCATCCCCTGAAAAATATACTTCCTTTAGTTCAAAACACATTGAACTTTGAAAGTAAATATATTTATTCACTTCTGCAACTATATTTTTATAGTTTTGGTTTATATTTCACCACCTACCGATACCATAACATGTCAGTAGTCTTAATAAACAGCACAGAGGCAGGAGATGTTGTCTAACCACTATGAGGTTTATAATCCAACTAATTTCTCTATAAACAAAAGTGTACAATAGGCATGCCAATCACCGTACACAGTTAACTAATTAGCATTAAATCTATATACCAAAATATAACAGGTGCATTTTAAGAATTATTATTAGTCCATCTTCAACCAATCAGAGGGATGAGCTGAATGGTGGGTGTCACATACTCCTTCAGATAGGAATGACCTACAAAATGTAAGATAAGGTATGTTAACAATAATAAATTATAAACTGACTTCCAGGATACTTTTAGATAGTGCAGGCTTGGCAACACAGATGTCATGGAATCCCAATAAGAGAAAGCCATTAGCAATCTAATAATGGACTTCTAGATCCAAATAAGGTAGTCAATGTGAACAGGTTGAGCCCTAATTAAAAGGAATTGAAATAGTACAGATAAGAAGATGTCAGATCAGCTGTCACAGGATTGCCAAATTAAATTAGGAGTTTAAAGCATGTGATGTTCTGGAGATGAAAAGTAATATTTTATTCAATAGCATACAGGGATACAGCCCTAACTGCAGCCTATATGACAAAGGATCATCTAGTGTCACGAACCTTTCAGAAAATGGCCAAGCTGGGTCTAAGTTGAGAGTCTTTCCCATCCCATGTAAGGGAGTGGCTCCAGTACATAGTACCAGTGACATTCGATATAGTCCAGATGGCACACATGCAGCATACTGGCTAAAAATGGATGCCTGATCTGCCAAGCAGCACGATACCTTGTAAACAGAGTTCTGCTCATCTGTGGAAGCATGTCTACACCACAGATCCAGTTTTGTAGATTTTGCTTCTGCTGTGAGTACATCAGGCCACCAAGGGGATAGGAGTGAGGGGCACAAGAAAATATTTTCTGAATGTCCAGTGGAATGATAATCTTCAAGCTGTGGCCTTCACCTCCCATACCCAGTGTTTTTGGAAGTAAGGTAGTAGGATGAGAAATGAATGAGTCAGTAACAAAAAAGGGCTTAATAGTCATGGAAGACAAGGATATGATAAAGAGATGAAAATGAAGACTTAACAATTTTTGTTATCTTGTCCATCAGTGACAGTATGTCATCTGAAACAAAAGTCAGATTCCATACCCTAGGCAAAACCTACAGTCTGTTTTTTTTTTCTGTAAATAACAAAGTATGGTGTCAAGTCAGTCTTACAGAGTAACAAGAACAGAGAACTGCTGCTAAGGAAAGTAACACGAACAGAGAACCGCTGCTAAGGAAAGTAACACGAACAGAGAACCACTGCTAAGGAGAGTAACATGAACAGAGAACCGCTGCTAAGGAAAGAAGATGTAAAGCTGGATACCATTAACAAAAGGAGAAAGAGTTCCTACCATTACTTCTGATCAACATGTGGCAGTATGCATACTGTAAACAACAATGCTGTCAGGAGTGAGCCCTGCCGAACCTCTGTCTTAAGGACATGTCATTCTAGGGAGGCAATGCTCTGACAATGCCCTAAGAGTTAAAAGCAGACCAGATAGGGACATTCGTAGAAAAAAAGTGATAATATCAAAAAAAAGTTCAAGTCAAGATGATCCTTCTGAGAGATCAAAAAGAGCCAGGACTGAATGAAACAGGTAATTCTTAACTGCTAACATGTTATTTCCTCCACTGGTAAAGGCAGTGTCCATATAATTATAACTTCAGAAGCAGAACTGATGAGGATTGGAGAAGTTATGGACAATTATAAAGGATTAAAGCTGCACTTATACCACTTTCTTAATAATATTGCCAATAAAGGGTTTGCAAAGCTCAAAAGATAGCTCCTTGGGGTGGTGGCAATAGCCTCTTTCAAAGAAGTCAGAAAACATCCATACTTAGAAAGGGGCACAAAATTACTAGGCCAATAACATCCAAGTAAAACAGAATTAGTACAGTTAGCCCAGGTCCCAGTTCATAGCGGATAGCTTGAACAGCCAAATCCAACTTCATAACCTCCATATTGATGACATCCTAAAACTTCAACAAGTACCAATCTGAAGGAATACATCCAGGCCATTGTCACATTCACTAAAGGTAGCCCAGTGAACCTTAGGTCTGATCCAGCCAAATTTATGAGAACAGGGCTAAGAAGCTGCCTTCTGCTCAGAGACTGAACATGTTCTGTGGTCCATTATGATGGCAAGAACTGTACTGTCTATCCAGACTCTGAGAAAAGCAAAGCTGGATGGTTCAGCACTGCTAAAATATCAGTGGAGAGGAACATTAACTTCTCAGAGGACATTTCTGACTGTTAAGTACACTAATTCTAGTACAGTCTTAATTTGTCCTTATACAGGTCCAACCACCTCCATCTATGTCCCAGTGTCTATACGAGTCTCCTGTGGCTACAGAGTGTATGATCATACCTACATTAACACATCTCACTTGTCAACTGTCAGATATTACATATGGCTAATCATGAGGATCTTGAAGTAAAAGGACCTCACTGATTACCTCCAAAAGTGGTACAATTATAAGTTTGTTATGTACTAGTCAGATGTCAGAAAGGCCCAATAACAAAGTTTGTTATGCTTCTTTGAAAGTTGTAATGAACAAGTCTCGTACCATAACACACACAGATGTGTTCTGATAGATTGGACAGCTATAATACACTTTATGCTTCCACATAACAGAACTATAGCAGAGTGAAGCCCCAACTGATTTTAAACCTGCTGGCTGATCGCAGGTACACTTTGCTCCTGACTGCTGTGTGAGAGGTAGCACATATACATATTTCAAAGCTGTAAAACACTTTACACTCCTGCACATTTTATCTGTATAATTAGTAGTATCTCAGTGCAGCTAAAGTTCCATGTATTACAAGAATTATGATCAGGTTTCTCTGATCAAGGCTAACTTGTTCTTGAAAAGGGCATCCCAATTCACCTCTCAAGAATTTCTTGATATCCATTCTCAAACACACAACAGGTTGCTTATGCTCAGACGCCTGGTCATAATCTTCTGTGCCACAGATACCTAAAATTCTCTGGATCATCAGTTTTGTAATCCCCAGGGAGAGCACCCAATGATATCTGTAACATTATATCTCTTTCCCCCTTCCTCTCTCTCTCTGTTGGACCAGTTCAATGCCACGTGAGAAAATCAGGAGATCACCATGCTGAAGTGCGTCACTGGATGTTTTAACCAAGAAGCTGGTTCCACCTTTAAGTTCTAGGTAACCAGTCATGGTTAAAAAGTCAAGTCAGGTCATATCTGAAAGATTAAGTATATCACATATCCCTTTTTTATGAGCTGCTGTGGTAAATGCCTGAAGAATCCAAAATCTATCTTTAATCTCGGTGACCCTTCTAGAAAGTAAAACTATTTTATCAGCTGAGAGATTGAAATCATGCCTAATGAGCCAGTTTGGGTAACTCAGTAATGACTTCATAAGGTTATTTATAAATTCTTGCAAAAACACATAAAATCACCAGGTGAATGATAAGTAACTATATCTGGGATGTATTCAGATGAGTTAAACCTGATGAGGATATGAATCATGTCAAGTATGGATCTTATGTGAGGAATTATCTACTCACTCACTGGCAGTGTCCCTTTTCAGGCACTGAATAACGGGGATCACAAATGCCTGGGGATGAATTCAAACTTTTAAAAGAAAGGATTTATTAGTTCACATAAAAGCGACATGAGGGGGACAGTGCATTAATGTTTATAACCAGATCTGATATCAAGTTTTAAAAATGTATGAAATATTAAAAAAGCAACTGGGGTTTTAAGAAAAACTAACAATGCAGGCTAAAGTGTTTGCCAGAGGTTCAACTTTATGTTAAAAAAATGGTATCTCTCTAAAAAGAATACTGCATTTCCTGGATATGTTCACTGACACAAGAGAGGATAAATATAGCAATACATTTACCTTTGAATATTACTGTGTGCTTGCTAATGTTAGTAAATCTGAATGTTTTCAATATAATTTCATTGAAATTATCTAACTACAACATGGCAGGAGTACATTATATTTCACAGTATGTAGCTACAATTTGTTTTTATATAGAAAATGAAAAGCACCAGTTTAGACATAAAACTTAAGAATACATATGAAGAATAAGAATAACAAGAGTACATGAATGACATATAAAAGAAGAAATCACAAATCATTTAGGTATGCTTCCCAATTAACAATCATCTTCCATCCAGCATTAAATCAATCACTATTGATTGATAAAACAGTCCCCTATGTAATACCTATACAACACCCTATACCCACATGTCAGGGAGGCTTCATCTTCTAGACTCCATCATAAGTATGCAACATAACACTCTCACATTCAGAAAGAAAGAAAGAACTGTGTTGCAAGGGTTATGATAACAGTGACTGCACAAACTGTGGTCTCCCAGTTCTGTTTCAGAGTTAGTACAACAAATGTTATCAAGAAGTAGTAACACCTGGGAAATAAGACTGAGAAAATAACACAATGGGGAAAGAGTCCTCATCCAGTCACATGAGAAGGTTCTGGAACTCATAGTCATATGGAGAGTTCATGCCAAGTGCTTACATGAGAAAGGCTACTGAAAGAAAAAACTCTCCAAGAAGGAGTGGCATTCCTTCTGCATTGGTACACCAATAATTAATAGTCCAAGTTGTCTTAAAATTTAAGGCCCACATGGACTAAATGGGAAATACATTAACTCATGTTTCTTTTATAATGATGTCCTAGTAACAATTCAAAATAAAAGCAGTTGTGTAACATTAGATACAATCCAAAGAGCAAAAAAATGAAGAGCTCAACTTAAATAAAATTACAATAACGCAGCTTGTGTTGTGCGTGCATCATCAGTGAATTGTGCTACATTGGTCATGTGAAAAGTGTTCCCCATGACTGTCAGTGCAAGTAAATTAATGAATATTGTTTAACTTAGTATCCTAATAAGCCCCTACACTCTCTGTAATCCTACACTCAGACCCTTTCCAGATACAGTTATTGATTTCTGTTGTGATGCTTAGTTTAAAACAGAGTCAGAGTGCAAAACACACCTGTCCTTGTTGACTATATTCTTGTTTAGACCATTAAGAATTAGTACCTTGTTGTAAATGCTACTTGTTATGTCCTGTGATAGCTAATGTACATATAGGGTTAGGAGTGGGTCTCTTATCATAACTAGGCTATTATGTAATCAAGACATGGATACCAAGAAATTAACTTCAAGAACAAAGCATGAGAGGTGTTTATTGGCATTCATATCAATCATACATAATATACAGGACCCGATCATAATTCTTTGCAGTACAGATAGCTTTCTCTGCTCCAGGTACTATCAATTCCAGGAGAAAAAAAAATGGAAACAGACAGTTTAGGCTCACACAGTATTTTACTGGCTTTGAAAGCTTGTCAAACAGACAGCAAGTACCTCTTCTTCTTTGCTTAAGAATTCTGGACAAATTCCAAAATGATGGCAGTCAACAAAGGATCAAAATCAGGGAAAGTTTGTTTTTTCTGTTTTGTTTTTTGTTTTTTTTGTTTTTTTTTTACTATTGCTCGTACTCATTTTAGATCCGCGGTGGTGGTGCTGCGGTAGTATTGTCGCTTCACAGTAAGACACTGACCGGTTCAATTCTCCGTTAGAGCTTCTTCTGCGTGGAGACATGCATGAATGGGCGTGCCTTCGTTGAAGGTTGTGCATCAGGGCTGGCAACTCGGCACATAAAAATCAACTGCCAATCAATAGCGGTCCGGAGTTCCGCTGTGGCGACCCCTAACCGGGAAAAGCCGAAAGACACAATAACAAGCTCTTACTCATTTTAAAAAGGTAATAGAACAACAGGTTTTTGCATCAATGTGTATTTTCCGAACAATAAGAAATTTGAAACTCTAATGTCTGGCATTGCTAACTGTAATATGTACTAATTTATTAGAAAGATTTTACAAAGTGCAAGGCAAAATTTCAGGGAGAATTGAGAGGTACAGCGGGTAGAAATGAGATGCCCCTGTGGCAGAAGGAGGTGTTTTACATCCTGCTTCTGTTCTTTGTTGGCCAGCACTGTCTGTTGTTAGATCCTAGTGCAAGATCCTCTCTTAACAATGCTTAGGGGTCCTTAACAAAGCTTTGTTAAGCTCTCCTAAGCACTGTAAGATCTCACTTCAGGGAAGTGCTTAACAAGTTTATCATTTTCCCAGTTTGGCTGCATAATTGTGACATTTCATGTGCTACATGCCCTTCTTTATGACTTCATGCAAAATTGTATGTCGAGTTGTTACTTCTGCTGACTTAAAAGGTTTATACTAACATCTGTTACTCCCATAAAGTCCAAGGTGTTTTTGTTTGTTGCATGTGTGGTGCAAAATGTGGATTCCTCCCTTCCCTTAAAGTTTCATCGTGTGTAGATAATGTAATAACTGCCTGAACTGGTGCCTTTCCTTGCAGAAAAGTCATTAGCCTCACTGAGTTTTCTCTGTAAGTAAAAACTCTCTGAAGTAAAAACACTACATATGTGCTAATACAAAGATGTGTCAGTAAATTATGGATTCTATTAAGCAGTCATACAAACAAAATTATTATTAGCAAAATGAAAAATGAAATGGTACCTTATAACTTTGTGATGCAATGTTTAATATCTATATCCTTATACAAGAGCATTATTGTTATCTTAGCATACAGTGAATAAATGCAGACAAGTGGCTACTCCATTCTGGTGTATAAGGTATTACTATTCAGTCAAATAGCAAAAGCAATGAGTTATTAATTGTGATTACTTGTTTAATGTACATCCTCTAATTTGCAGACCATAAGAATCTTGAATTTTTGATTACAGATATTTGAGTTCAACAATAAGCCAGTTTTTGCCTTCTCTCCATTAGCCTTTCTTACCTGAAACAATTGTTTATAAATGTAAAAAAATTGTACATAACATTTTTCAAGCTATTTCATTTATGAATTATATTTGACATTATGTGACCTTTCAGGTGAGTATCCCAATTCTGGTGAAGTTAAATGATAAAACATCATTTCATATCTTTTATTTGCTTTATTGTTCTTAGAAGTTCAAGTTGCTACCCTTTAAAAGTTAGTTTATTCAGGTTACATTGATCAATTTGCAGTCAATAGCAGTGATTTTTGTGATTTTGAGTTTTTAACTTGATATTTGTAAACATAAAGCTTGTAGAACATTTCCCCCATATGTGAACAATTTCTAATCCAATTTAACCTCTCAGCTATTGACTGGCAGCATCAGAAACAACTGCCTCTATGGTTTGTAGAGACAATCACCTTAGTAATGACAATTGAATTTATATCATCCATTTGAAAACCCATTTTATAAGACTACCTATTTCTACAGTTTATATTTTCCATGCTGTCTTCCTTTAGATAAACACATAAGATGCACAGTTGTTTGTGATCATGTCTATAGAAAATACCACTACAGAATCTATGTCATAAGATCAATAATGCATGTGGCCCACAAAGCATCATTTATATACAACATTACAATTAACAGTGTTTCTACCACTTTTCTTACAGAGTCTTCCAGTTATTGAAACATCTGCCTTGGTCAGTGCAGCATACATTTCTAGACTGAAGCCTTTAATACATTCTTCCAAATGTACAGCATCTTCAGAGGGCTTACCATTGTCTGCATCAATAGTTAAACTTCAGTCTGCACCTACAGCATCTAGAGAGATACAAATAAGGCCTGACACATTGTCATCTTTGGCCGTTACTACAGAAAATACAGAGCGATAACTTGTACCAGACATTGTTAGCACATCAGAAACAGTGTCAACCCCAACTTCTGAAATGGCATCCACATGGGGGGATATTGTTACAGAAATAACTGTAGGAAGCATAGCAAGCTTTCTGACCCTTGTACATGACAATGTTAGCATATCACAGGCATTAACTGCATCGGTCACAACTTCAGAAATGGCATCCACATGGGAGGTTATTGTTACATAAACAACTATAAAAAGCATAGTGAGCCCTCTGACACTTGCATCTGACATTGCTGGCACACCAAAGACACAGACAGCATCACTGCTAGGTTCTGAAACAGCATCTACAAGGGGAGATATTGTTAATGAATCAAATCCATGTGCTGGATCATTCATGATCTTAACCATTACTGTAGAAAATACACAACATCCTGTGACACTTACACTTGACACTATTAGCAGACCGGATACATTAACATCTGTCACAAATTCTAAAACTACATCTAAAGCTGACATCACTGCTACACAGTCAAGCCAACATCCTGGCACATTGTCAAGCTTTAACATTACAATAGGAAATGCATCTTCTCTAGCACTTGTATCTGATACTGTCAGCATACCAGAAACACAAGCATCATCGATCAAAACTTCCAATGCAGCATTTACAAGGGGATGTACTGTAACTGAATCAGATAGCAAAAAGCACTGCATCCACATCTTTTATTGTTGCTGAAGAAAATGTAAAGAGTTCTGTTTCGCTTGCTTACGACACTGTTAGTGCAGCCAGTACACTAAAATAATCAACCCCAGCTTCTGAACTTGTATCTGCAATTGGGAAGACTGCTGCTGAATCAAAGCCAAGGTGTAACACATTCTCAGCCCTAGCCATTACTACAGGGACTTCAAGAAATTGTCTGTCATTGGCACCAGGCACTGTTAGCAAATAGAGACACTAAGTGCATCAGCTGTATCTGCTGACATTGCATCTACAATGGGAGCTGCTGTTACAGAATCAAATCTAAGATCAGAAATAATCACTGTAAATGAAGATGTTACTAAGAAAATCATATCTACAGATGTACTAGGTCAGCTAAAGCTCTCCCTGCAGACCCCACATTAACTTCTCTAACACCAACATCAGTTACAGCATCACCTACAAAAAACTATCATGTCTAACATATGTACCATAAACTGTAGTCACTGCTGGTAACAGCTGAACTGAGGTGTATCAGGACTCAGACACACTATATTCCCTGAACACAAGATAAACAAATGAAGCATTCTCTTCTGCACTCATTACATCTACATTTGCTTACATTGCAGGAGGGACTTCCCTTAGTACTCCTGTTAATTATAATGAAGACATTCCTGTTCTTAGGACAACACAGTATTTGGTCACTGCAGAAAGTACTCTGTGAGTCAGGTACCAAGAACTACAAATATTCCATGGGAGATGCCATCCTCAGCTGCTGTATCTGAGGCAGTAAACATGGTTTCTGTTAGAGCTGCAGAAGCCAGTCAAGTGTCTGAGGCAGTCTCAGGTTCATCTGTCCTCAATGAAGCCAAAGCCATCTCCAGTCAAAGCACTTCATTAAAAACCTTGGCACCTTCATCAAAAACTTCAACAGCAACAGAGACAGAGGTAATATCACTCATTACCTCTGCTGCTGTCCCAACCACTACTGGCAGATGCAGAGGTTAGCCATGTGTCTGGCACACTGTTGTCTATGGCTAGCATAAGTGATGATTCCAGTGCCAAGAGTACATTATTACATTTTGTGAATGCTGCAGTGGAAGGAAGTGCACAACCTGAGACAGAAATCGCACCAGTCAGTACCTCAGAAACTATGTCAGCATTGTAACAGTGTCTGGCATCTCGCCAGTTTCTAGCATACTGCCAGCTCCATCCTATACATCTGATGCCATAATTACAGAACGTGCCTTGTTAACTTCTGTGGTGTTTGCATCAGAACATACAGCAGTGCTAAAGACACTAGCAGTATCAGACAGTACCCCTGCAATTTCAAATACTGTAACTGTTCTCCCCACAGAAGACGTCCAGGTTTCTGATCTAATGTTATATTCAGCCATGATGACTGAAGCTATTATTTCAAAAAGTGCACTTTTATATCCAGGCACATCAGTATTAGAAAGTAATGCAACACAACAGAAATATGCAGCATCTACAACTACACCCATAATGACCTCTACCACAGTCTCTGATGCATTACCTGCCTCAGTCACTTCTGGTAATGCCTTCACTGCAGAAAGCACAATGCTGCATTCTGAAGCATCTACAGCAACAAGTTCTGCATCCCCAGGAACACAAATTGCATTAACTGCATCCAGATAATCTACACCCACATTTGCCACTCCATCTACAGAAATCAGTTCAACTTCTGACTCATTGCCACCCTCATCTCTTTCTGCACAGCCCTCCAACTTAGAAAAGGCAACAGTAAATTCAGCAACACCTGTTCCAAAAAAATCACTGTAATAACACAATCACACACAGCATCATCTGCCGCTTATAAAACCACTTTACCTCCTTCTACAGATGCACAAAGTACACTATTTAAATCTGTGGTACTTGTTGCGGACAGTACTACAGTTCCACATCAGTATTTAGCATCAGACACAACTTCTGAAGGCACCACTACAAGTACTGCTACTGTTACACAAGGCCATTCAACATTTGAAGCATTATTAAACTCGTCCACAATGCCTGTTGCATTCTCTGCAGAGTGTACATTAGTAACAGCCACAAGGCCATTCAATGTTTGAAGCATTATTAACCTCGTCCACAATGCCTGATGCATTCCCTGCAGAACGTATATTAGTAACTGATATGAAGATAAACTGTTCAGAAGAAAAGTCATCATCAGTAGTTACATTTGAACCCTTATCTAACACCGCTACTTCTGTTTTCAAGAGCAGAGGGTTTGAAACCACATCAGACATAGTGAACACTAGGGAAAGAAAAACAGAAAATAGTCTACCAGCTGTATTAATTTCTACACCTAAAACAGGATCTGTCACTATTAATTCCATAACACAGCCTAGTCATGTATCTAAATTGATACCAAATACTGCCATTGCTACAGAAACTAAGAGAATGATTTCTCAGCCATTGCCAAGGGAATTTTCTGCAACAAAAGATGAAACTTCTGTATCATCTGATACTCCTGAAAGCATATCCATTACTGACATTACTCTTATAAATGCAAATACCATAACTGCTCTGCAGAAGGCATAACATTAGATAATGTGACAGCTGTTTCACAGTCAACAGCCATATCTCACTCATTATTAGCTTTGGCATATTTGTCATTATGTCCTATTGCTTTTTCTAATGCAGAAACAAGCCAGAAGTTTGGCAGAATGCCAGCTGTGGACATGACTTCCAACTTTATAAAGGCATTCATGTTATTTGCATTAAAAACATCTGTCATATCTGAAAGTACAAGTAACAATACACACTCTGTAGAAAGCACATCACTAAATTCATTAGTACAGTCAGCATTAAGTTTTACATCTGAAATTCCAACCAGTACTTTGGTTACTAGTGTAATGTTTACTTCAGGTTCTAATACGTTATCAGACAGTGCCAATTTATGTCTTGTGTCATTTGCAGCAGTAGCGGTTAACACACAGAGGGACTGTCTGATGTCGTACTTACAACTGCAGTCACTATTAGGGCACTGATACACTTTCTGACATAGCATCAGAATTGACCAGCAATGCAGACAGTGCAGCACTCTCTTCTGCAACATCTGAAGCAAACCACACAAAAGTAGAACAGTCTGCATTTAGCACCGCATCAGAAAGAGCAGTCACTACAGCAGCTAATATTACTGCCTTACATGCAACATTTGACACCGTGTCAATAGAAGGTAAACTAGCAGGAAGAACAGGATTCAATTCTAAAGCACTTACATCAAAAACAAACAGAGGAAGAAGCAATATTAGGAAACACTGTGAGCAGTTCAGATGATGAAAAAGTTACCACAAGATATAAAACAGAATCCACTTTCAGCAACAATGCTCAACACATAGTTCTCAGATCTGTGAAAACAACCAAAACAACTAATACAGCTGAGCTAAAGTTAATGCTGGAGGAAACAGAAACAAGTAGAACTAAGCAAATATCACAGGCAGTTTGTTCTACATCAAGCACAGTAAAAAAATCCATTTAATACAGCTGTATTTGGTAGAATGTCATATTTATTGTCTGATATATCATCAGCCTTTAAGATTACTACTGAAATTAGTACAAGTCCAGCCACATTGATAACATCCACTAGTATTCCTACCACAGTATCTACAGCCACTGCTACTGTACCAGAAACAACTGGTGCAATCAGTCCATCGATATCCTTACCTATGGAAAGAACATCATGTTCCATGATATTTACAGTGCAAACTGCATCTAAAACAATCACACTATCATTAACTTCATCTTCAGCTCCATCTTCCACTGCAAATAATACAATACTAATCACTCCAAATGCAGGGGCATTGTCACCCTCAGTTGTCACCACAAGGGACAGTACCACAGAATGCATACCTGATTCTGCTATATTGCTGCAGACGCAGGCATCATTATCATCAGTGGCTTCATCTACAGCCAGTTTTACATCTGTAAATGCCATTACAGAAACCAGTTTAACATTAGGTATACTGCCAGCTCCAATCACTAATGATCATAGGGTCATAGGAGATTACTAGGCTATCGAACCGGAGGTCATTTTAAGCCTAGCCGTTTCAACCCAATGTAATACCATAGAAGTACTAGTCAATACCCAAGACTGCATTTAGTGATGGCTGACCATGTCCAGGAGGGTTATGGGTGCTATCCCTGGTAAGAATTTAAGCTGTCCCATCAACTCGTTCAGGTTTGTCATGAACAGTATCATAGAGATGCTCTGTTTCACATGAATTGGTATACTGTTCCAAAGATGTGGCAATTGCTGGGAGGTAAATCTTTCCCTCCAGCACATCCTATTTAAGTCATAGGCCATGTTTAAGTCTCTGGAACGGGATGCACTAACTGCAGTTCTGGTCATTAGTACATTAAGTTCTAGGATAGCTTCCACAGAACAAACTAGCACAACTACAAAATCTGAGTGGGCATCAATGTCTCCATTGTCAGATGCATATGATTCTACTTATGCTACGACAGGGAAACTCCAAAATCAGATGCATTGTTAGTTTTAGTTATTAACTGTGAGACTATCACTTCATAAGGTATATCAAACTATCAGACATTCATACCAGAGGCCAATACAATTCCAGACAAACCATCAGCATTAGTGACATTGACTGCAGCTCTGCTTAACTCTGTAAATGCTGCAGCAGAAACTAGTCTGCCATCAAACACATTGTCAGGATCAGCTTTCACTACAGAGGCCACAAGTGCAGAAAGCACATTAAACTCTCTTCAGTTTTGTCTATGGCTACAGCTGCAGCTACTTTTGTCTGATAAAGTGTTACACTCATTTACTGCTATGGAAGCAACTAACAGAGAAGGCAAATTAGGTGACGTGACATATGCAATAAGCACTACTGCTACGTCACAGATAAATGCAGCATCATTGATAACTTCTGCATTTGCAACTACCACTAATAGTGGTGTTACAGAAAACAATACATTGTCCTATATGTTGTCCACATGTGTTGTTAGTGCTCATGCTATCACAGTAAAAGCAATGTTACATTCTACAGCATCATCCATAGCCGAAACTGCTATGACTTCAGTGACACAGTTGAGATCTATGCCTTTACCTTCAGCTGTATCTGCAAATACCATTACAGAAACCAGTTCAACACAAGACGTATTGTCAGTCTCAGATATTAACACAGAAGTTGGGACTAAGAAAAGTATGTCACGTACAATGGCACTTAAAGCAGAAACTACTGCAACATCAAGGACATCTTCAGTACCAGTAACAACATATGCACATGTGTTTAACATCCTAAGTACCATTACAGATGCCAAGTCACCATTAGATACATTGCCAACTTCAGTTACCATGACAGAGGCACAGACTGTAAGTGAGGAAAGTACATTTCATTCTCAGACATCTGCAACCGAATCTAGTACAAGAACTGTAGACACTGCATTACATTTGACAGCAGGTTTGTTGGAGGCCACCATAACTCCATTGAGTTCTTACACAGCTGCATATTACACTACAAGTACTGTTAAAGAAACACTCCCAGTGTCTAAAATGCAATTAGTCTCATCTGCCTCTGCAGAGTTTATCACTGAAAATAATATATTTACTTCAGCGATATTTGCATCAGAAACAAGTACAGCATTAAACAGAAAGTCAGAATCAATAAATGTACCTCCAAGTCCTTCTGCCTCTGCAATTGCTTTTATGGTCACCAGTCAAACATCAAAGGCTTTACCAATATCAGCTGGCAATACCAAGGCTAGTACATCAGAGCATTCTTTGAATACTCCATAATTTACAACTGCAATTATTAACAAGTAGCGTTAGAGAAATGAGACTTACAGCAGACATATTATCTGCAGAGATCACTAGTACTGAAAGTACATTAAATTCTAAGAAACCTGGAGAAAACACATCAGATGCAATATTAGTATTAGACATATCACTTTGTGATGCTCCTATTACCAGCTGTGAAGCTGTGGAAACAATTATGGCATTAAGCAGTTTGTTAACTTCAGTTGTCACTGCAGAAGAGATGGCCACTGAAATAACGTTAAGCTCTGCAGCAGATACATCAGAAAACAGTTCAAGAAATGATGGACAGCTACTGTTAATGATATTATACCTGTACCCAGCATCGTGGGCACTGTGGTAGGGATCAGTAAAGCATTACCATTAGAACCTACAGCATTAGAGATACAGTCAGCATCAGTGTCTTCCTGCCTTCCAGTATGTAACACAAGAAACGCTGCTGCAGAAACCAGTCCATCAACAACAGAGTTATTTTCAACAATAATTACCAGTGAGAATGATATCAGTACTGAAACTACATCTGTATCATTTCCAGTGGGAACAATAACAACATAGTTGGTAACAATGCTTGTATCTAAAACCTTATCTACCACTACGGATACTGTTGTAAGAAGTTATCCAATACCAGATAAGTCAGTAACATCACTCAGCAATGCCAGTGCTGTGTGTGTACAGAAGGCACATTGGATTCTTTGACATATGTAACAGAAACTAGTACATCTGAGATGAAATTAGCATCAGAAATGTCAGCTGTTGCTATGCCCAGTGTCTTAAATGGCAGTCATAAAAAAACAGTCCAGTATCTGAACTGTTGCCAGAACCAGTTAGTACCACAAAGGTCATCACTGCAGGAAGTACATTAAATGCTCTAACATTTACAACTGAAAGAACTACAGCACTGGGGACAGAGCCAGTAGGAACTTCACCTGTAACTACATCTACTCTAGAGACATCATTTATATTACCAGGCACAAGTAATGCCATATCAGGCATCACAGAAGGCATGTTGAATGTAGAGAAATGTGTTACAAAATCTACTGTAACAGTGAAAATGCCACCATCAGTGGTGCCATTCACAACAGTATCTACATGGGCAAACTCTATTGAAGAAAACAGTCCAACATCATACACACAAGTATCAACTGAAATATCATTGACTTCCTCAACAGTTAAATCAGAAATGAGTACTGCACTGGATACAAAATCAGTTACTGTAGCTGCAGCTGTAGTTAGTAAGGTCGCTGTTCCCTCCGCGAGTGTACGGATAAGCAAAAGCTATCCCTGCCACTCCAAATCAGTAAAGTCTGCCAAGGTTAATCCTTAGGTACTTTAAATTAAAAACTATAAAGCAAGCATACTGGGTTTACAGCATGGTAGTTTAAAACCTAATCCCACTGGTTAGAAGAGTATTCTTAGACAGTAGCAGCTTAAATAGCAAATTACCTTTACAGTAGCTAGATGGAAAAGTAAATGTTTTGTGAATTACATATAATTATTGGAAATTCCACTAAAATACTTACTTTGTATTCACTGGCTCTTGGAAAGTTTTTGGCGTTGGTTTAGCCCCGCTCAGCTCACCCTTGCTGCGCTCGGACTCGCTATGCGCCCCCACCCTGCCCCCAAATTGCACCCGCCCCCACTACTACTAAATGAATAATAATGGAACCACACCCCTTTCTTTATCCTAGCCAAACAATGACATTGCCTATCAATCCCCTCCCCTGCTCCACCCACTATTTACCAATTATTCTAGTAATATCCCTCTATGGCAATGATTACCTTCTCATCCACTATATTAATAGTAAAACTCAAGACCCTATCTCCCATTCTATCCCTTATAATTATTCCATACCTCCTTACCATTTACAAAAAACAGCAATGTTTAGGGTTCCACTACCCTAAATACCAAACCAACACTCCCTTAGCCCCATCCACATCAAAACACCTAACTTACTATCCGGCCCCTAACACAACACCATCCAACCTTTATCTTAACAGGTCAAGACATGTTCACCCCAAATCCAAGCACTATCAAAAGCTATTATATAAACTCATGAAGTTATTAGTTAACTTATGAAAAAATCTAACAAGGGATGGAGACATTCACCCTAACCCAGGACCATCCTCTGCCCTAGGCACTACTAACCTACTATCTATACACAGGCCATCTAACTCCCTCCTGACCTGCCATCAAATATTAGAAGCCTAAACAACAAAGTACATAACCTACATGCCCTCTTAGCAGTTTACCTCCCTGACATACTGTGTCTAACAGAAACCTGGCTAAAACCATTGACCACAGATAATGAGATCTTAGCACCTGGATATAATATACTTAGTGCTGATCACACTACTAGAAAGGGAGGTGGGGTAGCCGTGCTATATAAAAGCACACTTAACATTAGAGTTTACCCCATTCAACCACCCCATGTCTCCAAAGCTGAAATAATGTCTACCAAACTAGAACTTAATAAACACAAAAGTTTAAACATAATTGGTTTTAACATCCCCTCCAGCAACAATACTGACACCCTGGAGGACATTCTTTATTGGATATCTACCACCTACCCTCAAAAAACTATTGTTATGAGGGATTTCAATATTGACTGGAACTCATGTTCATCAGATGCCTCCTCCACCCATATTAACCTCTACGGATTTTCACAGACCATATCTTCCTCCACCAGAATAGGTAAACCTAACCAAAAAGAGAGCATCCTTGACTGGACACTTATCAATAGTCATCCCCACATGTAGATGTCAGGGACCCTCCCCAATGAACTTAGTGTTCACCTCATTACATATATAATTAAATACAAAACCGTCAGCACCCATCTGCCCACCTATAAGTCTGTCAGAATCAAGAAGAACTTCAACCCCACAAAATTCCAATCTGAACTCAAATTATATAACTGGACAGAGCTAAAACATCTTCCTCTTGATGAGGTGGTAGTATACTTTAATACTAAATTCCTAAACATACTTGACTCACATGTTCCTAAACGGTCAATCAGAAATAAAACAGAAATTGCCCCATGGCTTTCAAAAGACTCCAAATCTAAAATCATACTCAGACATAAAGCATGGACCAAGTGGAGTACTACTAAAGCCCCTCTAGACTAAATTAATTTCCAGCAGCTAAGTAATGAGACAAAAAAATCCATCTTACTTGACAAAAATCCATGTTACTGCCATCTACAACAGAATAATCAAAACAACCCTCAAAAGTTTTGGGCAGGTATAAGCAATCTTCTCCATCCAGGTCAATCCTCCACTCCTATCCCTGCAGCTTCCTGCTATAAAAGTTCTGAAGAAGTGGCAAATACCTTCAATAGTTTCTTCACAGAGACTATCTAGTCCCTAGCCAGCCAATTAACTCCTAGTGGCTCTACAGTTAATACTGCCATACCCAACTCTCTACTCTCTCTTTTAGCCTCCAACTAGTCTCTATATCCCTCATCCAATCCTTACTGAAAAAACTAAAGCCAACTACCCTTTCAGCCAGCCTTCTCACAGCTGAATACCTGCAAAAGCTGCAGATGCTATAGCATACCCCATCTCTATCTTAATCAACAGAACCATAACAGAAGCCACCATTCCCTCCATTTTGAAAATATCCTACATCATAGCACTTCATAAAGGTGGCACATCTACAGAACTATCTAACTATAGACTGATAGCCATATTGTCACCATTGGCCAAAATCATAGAGAAGTGTGTGCACAAACAACTTCTGCACTATCGCATTCAGAATAAACTGATGACCAATTCACAACATGGTTTTAGACTCCACCACAGTACCTCCACAGCCCTCCTTTCTTTTACAAATGTAATTAACCAAAATTGGAATAACAACAAAATATCTTCAGCCCTCTTTCTGGATCTGTCCAAAGCTTTTGACATGGTCAACCATCAGCTACTCATCCACACTCTGAAAACCCATCTCTATCTTAATCAACAGAACCATAACAGAAGCCACCATCCCCTCCATTTTGAAAATATTCTACATCATACCACTCCATAAAGGTGGCACATCTACAGAACTATCTAACTATAGATGGATAGCCATATTGTCACCACTGGCCAAAATCATAGAGAAGTGTGTGCTCAAACAACGTCTGCACTATCGCATTCAGAATAAACTGCTGACCAATTCACAACATGGTTTTAGACTCCACCACAGTACCTCCACAGCCCTCCTTTCTTTTACCAATGTAATTAACCAAAATCGGAATAACAACAAAATATCTACAAGCGGTATTATGGCAGAACAAGCTCTCTTGCCTGTCACCTAATACCATAGGAGTTCCCCAAGGCTCCATATTAAGACCTCTTCTCTTTTCAGTCTTTATTAATGATCTCCACGCAGCCATCCCAGATGCTACCTGCATTCAATATGCAGATGACTCTACAATGGTATGTTCTGACACCTCTCCAATAAACCTACTATCAACAACCCAGATTACATTCACCATAGTCGAAAACTGGCTCTCTGGTCGTCACCTGATCTTAAAACCAAAGAAAACCAAACTACTACTTTTCTCTCCCACTCGTAAATCCCCAGCAGCATGCTTTACCATAAAATCTAATAATGGCGCCATCATCTCCCCAGACCCCTATACAAAACTCCTAGGAATAATTATTGATAACAATCTTAGATTTGACATGCATGTTAACCAAACCATTAAATCCATAAACAAGAAACTTGGGTCACTGTACAGGATAAAATCCTTCCTAACCCCAATGGCTAGAGCAACCATTGCCCACTTTCATCTTCTCTCTACCCTTCTTTATGCCTCCCCCATGCTTACTAACCTTAGCAAATCTGACCTTAGCAAACTCTCCAGTTGCTATAATCACATCGCCAGATTTGCAAATGGTATGGCATATAGGACACACCACTGCCTTAACTTAAAAGACCTTGGCTGGATAGAACTGCCAAGCCTTCTCCAGCTAAACCAACGTATAGAAGCATATAAAATTCTCAAACAACCAGACAATACCCCTGCACTGGAAAATATAATCATCCCATACAGCAATCTAGGCTCACGCCACTCATCAAATAGACTGCTTGTCCAAACAATCAAATCCAATAATTAAGCGGGTAATTCTCTATTCGCGAATGCTGTACGTAAAATATGGAACTCCCTCCCTCCCAACCTCACTCTTGTGACCTCCTTAGCCCAATTCAAAAAGAGTCACAAACTCCATTTCAAATCACATTGGCTATGTCCATGTTCTAGCCCTGATTAGCTCCTTCCTCTAAAATGGGGTACTAACATTCTCTGGCTTAATCTAGCAAGAGAAACTTAACCTTTTTAATTATGGAAATGATCTAACTCTATACTTGTTTGTCTGAGTCAGTCTACAAATAGATGCCTTTATTATGATGAATATCATTTGTAAATGCTAACCGTAGGTATGGGTTCTGTAACCACAAAAGGACGTATGGATATGAACTAAATTTAATTCTGTATTTGTTGTATCTGAAGTCTAGCATGATTGAACAAGGCTGTAAAAAGGATTTTTCGCATAAATATCTACTATATGTAACATTTTTTCTGAATGTATCTATGTTGGAGCTTTTCTCCACGGCCCTCTGCTGAAAATGCACATGTATCCAGTCGGACTATCCCGGTCAACAAATGTAAAATAAAATAAAATAAATAAATAAAATATATCTGAAAATGCTGCTATGACAGCCATTACTATTAAAGAGACTAGTATAAGGCCTTACGCAGCAAATACCTTAGCAATTACTGTAGATGAGATAACATTAAACTGTCTGATATTTTCATCTAAAGCTACTAGCATGAGGGAAGCACCATCAGAAACCGTTATTGAATCTGAGACAACAGGCACTAGTGCTTCTTCAGGAACAGATACAAACACTAATGCTAACACATCATATTTAGGGTCAGCCATCATTACAAAAAATAAACCAAATGTATCATTGCATTTCCTGACTTTTGCATCATACAGTAGTCACACATTAAATACATAGCCCAAACCAACTATATATATGAAACTGCATCAACAGTTTTTACTGCTGTAAAATACAGAAAAGCCCTATTTCTGAAAGTCAGCCACCTTCAGCCATTAATTCAAAAGGTTCAGTTCATTATGCATTTATATCACTAAACAGTTCTACAATAAATCACATGTAATTTGAGTCATTTATTACATCTGTACCTGCATCATAACCTACAGACAATATTTCAGAAAAGCCAGCACAGCTCAGTCTTGTGCTGTGTTGTTTTAAGGTGTCTATATTAAAACAACAAAAGAACTCTAAATTGCTATTGTGGGGGGGCTGCACCTCCCACACCCCCTGATAAATATATATTCCAACTCCAAGATCGCACTACAGTGAGGAAAGGACAAATATTCCAATCTTCACTATACTGCGATCAAAAAATAACAACATCGAGTTCTTGAATTTCCGCTCATGTGAGTGTTCGAAATTCTGAACTTTCGTCATTTTAATATAGATCTCTTTTAAGTTACCAATTGACAAGCTGCATTGCTAAATTTTACCATGGTAGCATCAAAACATGCTAACATACTCAGAGTTGTTGGCATCAATCACTATATTTAATATAATGGCTACTAAGTTAGAATGCACTGCTGAGTTTGTCCTAAGCCCAAGCTCCTTTGTTACTTTCATAACTGCAGTTTTGAAATCTGTAGCACTCACACTTTAAATTACTCAATGGTACAAGCAACATACTGTCTCTGTCACTGTATATGAAACAGCACCATCCACTACAACTACTATTAGCAAACCCATTATAGGAAGTGGAGAATCGTTTGCCATGCCTGTCAGTGGAGGATGCATAACACTTCGCTCTTCAACAGCTACACACTGCTAATTGCTACATCGCAGTTCATATCGACATTTCTGCTTCCCCTTCAGGAACTGTTTCAGTGTAACCCAGGCATAGTGAAGCTGGTGGTAGGGTGGAAATAAGGGGAGAAAGAAATGACGAACCAATGTCTGCTCACTTTTCTCGGGAGGGAACTGGGCACACATGCCCAGGGTGCACACTATGTGTTAGACTCCACAGTGGAAGGGGATGGATGGACATACAAAGACTTTTGCTGTACAAAGGACAAGACCTTCTAGTGGTTGCTTCATTCACCCAAAAAAGCTGACACCTTCAGTATGTCCCACTGCTGCTTGTCCTTCTTTAGATGTCAACCGGCATGTATAAGAGGAGTATCAGGATCATAAGAAGGCAATCCTGCTCCATCAGCTGATGACAGCAATGTCACTGCTATACTCTCACCTTAAGGGAATGTATGCCCATAGGGCTCTACACCAAGGGGTGGAATGGGACAGCTGACCATCACGGATGACATTGGATGGTCAGGAGCAGGACCAAACTATTGTAAGATGTGAAGCGGTATCACATATGAATGCTAGTGCAGAAAGTACAGTGCTGAAAGCTGTGACACCTCTGTCATCTAATTTCATTTGTGAGATCTAGGTTCTGTTGGTAGCTGTATATAATGCTTTTGTGAGCTCCGGAAACAGGCAAATCTTGTGAAACATTGCTACCCTCTCACCTCACTCTGTGCAGTCATTTCCACATTAAATTGCATCACACATATGCATCAGGAAGCACTATATTACCAATGGGAAAGCTGTCTTCAGTCATTACATCTAACTGGATAACACAGATATTTCAGAGACAGCTTTTCAGTTTGTCCTGCAGCATCACCAAGGCAATCACTACAGAAAATATTAACCTCAGTTCTATGATATTTGCCATTACTGGATAATAACTCATCAGAAGCACGGTCATTTAATTTCTGACTTCACCTGGCAATATATCTAGCATTACAGAAATCAGAACATGCACAGACACATTAAACACTTTGCTCATAAATATAGATGGGCATACACTAACTAGTCTGAGTGTGTTAACAGATATGGTGACGTTCAGGTAAGATGAATTCTATACTGTTGCTACAACCAAAATAAATCTTCTTTTGCATAAACCTATCCAGCTCTAACACTTTATCCTTTAAGGATAAACTACCAAAATCAATTTTGTCACATTAGTGGAAAATATAGTAGTATGTTAGCAATACTCCCTACATCTCTTTTTGGTCCTGTTGTACATTTATATAAAAAAATATTGATTCATACATATTGGATGAGCCTTCTCACTGAAGAATAATAATGAATGCTTCAACATATAAACAATTTGCTAACACTACCTATGAGGCATTTTTGACATCAAATGTTGATATTAATAGTTAATAAAATAAAATAAGTGAACCAAAACACAACCAGAGTAAAAGAATAAACCATACAACATGTAGTAGAAAAGTAACCGCGAACCATATGTTTAATAGAAAGGTAAGCATTTCTTGGACACTTGTAAGTGAACCATTTATCATTGTGGGTGCCATTTTGTTATTTATTGATATTAACAGTGTTCCCACTACTTTCATTACAGAAAAAATTCCAGCATCTGAAATATTGTCAGCAATAACCACAGCTGCTGACACTACACCTCTCAACTCTACATGGTTTATTTCACCTAAACCAGCATCTACACATATTATGCCATCATCTGCATCTACAGTAGTGACTGCACTTACAGCTACATCTGGTACAGCATCAAATCCGGGGTCTGCATCTACAGTTACTGTATCTGGCACAGAATCAAATCCAGGGTTTGCATCTACAGTTACTGTATCTGGTACAGAATCAAATCCAGGGTTTGCATCTACAATAAGTACATCGGGAACAGTATCAAATTCTGGGTTTGCATCTACAATAAGTACATCCGGTACAAAACCAAATCTAGGGTTTACAGCTAAAATAAGTTCATCAGGTACAAAATCATATCCAGGGTTTGCATCTACAATAAGTACATCTGGTACAGAATCAAATCCAGGGTTTGCATCTACAATAAGTACATCTGGTACAAAATCAAATCCAGGGTTTACATCTACAATAAGTACATCCGGTACAAAACCAAATCCAGGGTTTGCATCTACAGTAATTACATCCGGTACAGAATCAAATCCAGGGTTTGCATCTACAATAAGTACATCTGGAACAGTATCAAATTCTGGGTTTGCATCTACAATAAGTACATCCGGTACAAAACCAAATCCAGGGTTTACAGCTAAAATAAGTTCATCTGGTACAAAATCATATCCAGGGTTTACATCTACAGTAATTACATCCGGTACAGAATCAAATCCAGGGTTTGCATCTACAGTAATTACATCTGGTACAAAATCAAATCCAGGGTTTACATCTACAATAAGTACATCTGGTACAAAATCATATCCAAGGTTTACATCAACAGTAATTACATCTGGAACAGAATCAAATCCAGGGTTTGCATCTACAATAAGTTCATCTGGTACAAAATCATATCCAGGGTTTGCATCTACAATAAGTACATCTGGAACAGTATCAAATCCAGGGTTTGCATCTACAATAAGTACATCTGGTACAAAATCATATCCAGGGTTTACATCTACAGTAATTACATCTGGTACAAACTCAAATCCAGGGTTTACATCTACAATAAGTACATCTGGTACAAAATCATATCCAAGGTTTACATCAACAGTAATTACATCTGGAACAGAATCAAATCCAGGGTTTGCATCTACAATAAGTACATCTGGTACAGAATCAAATCCAGGGTTTGCATCTACAATAAGTTCATCTGGTACAAAATCATATCCAGGGATTGCATCTACAATAAGTACATCTGGAACAGTATCAAATCCAGGGTTTGCATCTACAATAAGTACATCTGGTACAAAATCATATCCAGGGTTTACATCTACAGTAATTACATCTGGTACAAACTCAAATCCAGGGTTTACATCTACAATAAGTACATCTGGTACAAAATCATATCCAAGGTTTACATCAACAGTAATTACATCTGGAACAGAATCAAATCCAGGGTTTGCATCTACAATAAGTACATCTGGTACAGAATCAAATCCAGGGTTTGCATCTACAATAAGTTCATCTGGTACAAAATCATATCCAGGGTTTGCATCTACAATAAGTACATCTGGAACAGTATCAAATCCAGGGTTTGCATCTACAATAAGTTCATCTGATAAAAAATCAAATCCAGGGTTTAAATCTACACTAAATATATCTGGTACAGAATCAAAACCAGGGTTTGCATCTACAGTAAGTACATCTAGTACAGAATCAAATCCAGGGTTTGCATCTACTATAAGTATATCTGGTACAGAATTAGCACCAAGGTCTTTAGCTACAACAACTGTACCTACTACAGAATCACATTCAGCATCTGTGACTTGGCCATCTGTGATTACTAATGCAGAGAACTCAGGTGGCGCTTTTATCTCTACATCAGAAACTAGTAGCATACAAGAAACACAAACACCACCAGTCACACCTCTTGAAACTACATTTACAAATGCAGCTGCAGATACAGCTTCTAATCCAAGTTCAGGAACATCAGCCAGCTCAGTGTACAAAGATTCATTCCCACCAGAAGAGATTAAAACACTGACTTATGGGACATTCTTAACTGGAGTAGCTATACAGTCAGTGTCCAAATCCCCATTAGAGACTGGACATGTCACTATGGTTACAGGTGTGAAGCCAGCTTCCTGTCTAGTACACAGTCAGCTTTAACTATCTCATCTGAAGCTGTTACTGCAGAAGGTGTATCATCTGAGACAGTGGAACCAGAAGCTGTGACCGCATCAGATATGCATTCAGCATCAGACCTTATATCCATGTCCACCAGTGCTGCCACAGAAACACGTCTCACAGCTGTGACCATCAGTGCAGGACAGACAGGCTTAAAGGCTACAATGTCACAGGCACAATCGACATTAGACACAGCAGTGGAACTAGACACTACACATTATGTTGTGCAAAGTAGTTCAGGCTCCAGCACACTATCAGCATCTCCCCGTACAATGGCATTAACAGCAATGCCTTCTGTGACAGCTGCATTTAAAACAAGCACACTAATAACAATGCCTGTATCAGTTGTGCCTACTGAACCCACTTTTACCACTGCAGCTGGTTTTAAGACATTCACTCCTGGAGCTGATACAACTTTGGCACTAGACTTTACAGCAGAAAGTTCAGTAGTCAGTTCTGTAACATTGTTATCACAAAATACTAGGACATTAGAGACACATTCATCATCACAAACCACCACGGAAACTGCATTTAACAGTGCAAGTATTACTGCAGAATCATTTTTATCTTCAACTGTAAGCACACACATAATGTCATTACATCCTACAATGTTTAACTCAGAAACTTCTGCTGTACCACAGTCAGTGTCAGTTACAGCATTTGAAACCACATCTGGAACAACACCTATTATAACACAATATCCTACCACATCTGACAGACAGATGTCATCACCTAGCACTACTAAAGACCCAATAATTTCTTCCACGTATGTGTCAGAAATCCTTAATACAAAAGAGGAATTAGCATCATTTGCTCCCTCTAGCAATATATTTAGCAACACAGCTACAAATTTACAACAAAATTCATTGTCTGACTATTTGTCATTATCAGCCATCTCAATGCAAAGTATGGTGCAAGAGTCATCAAAGTTTGCATTGGAAACATCTAGTACAAAAAAGAACCCATCAGGCTCAGATGCTATTGCATGGGAAACTGCCCTTTCAACTTTAGCCACCCAGGAGGACTCAAGGATGCCTACAAATGGAGCAACCAGAAACATTGCTACATTTTTACAAAAAGCATCCACCATGTCAGACATTCAGGGCACACAGTCAGAACTATCTGAAACCGCATTTAGTAAAACAACTGCAGTTACAGAATCTCATCAAGTGTTTCACACTCTATCCAGTAAAGCTAAGAGTACAGAAAGTAAAGCAATAAATTCTGCCACACTTCTGTCAGAAATGCCTGAGGCATCAAAAACACAAGCAACATCTACAGCCATACTAGAATCTTCATTCAACAATCTTGTTACCGCTGTGAAAACCAGCCATGAGCCAGACATTCTGTCAGTCCCGGCTATCACTTCCGGCAGTGCAGCATTATTAAATTATGCAACTGCTCAAAAGCAAACATTGAATACAGCAGAACAAAGAGTAACAGTTATAAAATCAGATACCATATTTAACACTATAGTTCCAGAAAGCACTCAGGTACCCAATTCTTCCTCAAACTTTGCTATCACTCCAGAAATTAATACCTTAAATTTAGCAGCACCAATATCAAAAACACCTAGCCCATTAGAATCACAATCAGAGCAAACTGCTAAGCCTTCATTTACTTATACAGGTGTTGCTGCAGAATCAGTTGCAGAACTTAATACACTATCAGCTTCTGCAGTCACTAAAGAAACTACAACAATAAATTCTGTACCACTTAAGTCAGAATTTCCCAACACACACGACACACAGCGAACATCATTTAGTCCATCTGAAACTACACCCAGTCTTACAGCATTAGGAGCAGAGTCTAGCTCAAATATTAACAATTTGTTACCCTCTCCTAGCCCTACAGGAAATATATTAAATTCTACAAATATTACATCAGAAACATTTACCACAAGTGCATCACATATAAATTCTACATCAATCTCTGAACTAGGAAAACATCTGAGCACTTCACTTATTGTTTCAGAATCCATTCCATCATCTGAAATATTGCCAACCTCAGTTACCAGTATAGAAAGTAGAACTCAGAACTCTGAAACATTTTCATCAAAGCCATCTACCATGCAAGGACCAATGTCAGCTTTAAGTTTTTCATCTGAAGCTGCAGTTATTGGTTCTGCCTCAGACTTCAGTTCAGTGACTAATGCACACATGTCCTCTACTATGAGATTTATTTCACAAACAGCAAGCATACAACAAACACAGGCAGCATTGTCAGGTACATCTGCAACTACATTTAACAGTCCATTTGCTGTTGCACTGTCCAGCCAAGAGTCTAACACTAGCTTGACTACAGAAAGTGCACCATTAAATTCCACTTTTGTCTTGTCAGAAGTTTCAGGACCACCAGAAGCACAGTCAATATCCACTGTTGTTTCTGAAAATTCATTTACTATTTCTGCCTCAAACTCAAGTCCACGTAATAACTCTTTACAAAAATCAGCCATCACAACAGAAGCTGTGGCATTAAATTCTGCAGCATTTGTATCAGAGATATCCAGCATGTCAGCGATCCAGTCAACAGCAGGTGCTGTAGCTGAAACTGCACTTACTGGTGAGGCTGCCATTGCTGAGATCAGCCCAGATTCTAACATGACGGCAGTCTTGGTGACGACTACAGAAACACTAGCTTCACACACTGTAACATTTCTTCCAGGAATAGAGGGCAGAACAGAGGAATTGTCAACATCAGCTGATGTTACCTCTGCAGATGATGTCAAAGAATTCAGTACTGGGAGTGGTAGTTTGTCAACATTTCCCATTACTACAGAAAGAGCAACAGTAAATGCCCCAACATTTCTGTCGGAAACATCTTACATCTCTGAGACTCACATTATACCTGCTGTAATACCTGAAAGTTCTCGTTTTACTGTAGCTCCTGCTACAGAATCAAATCCACTATCTGACACACAGACAACCTCAGTAATCACTGTAGCATTAAATCCTGTACTAACTGCATCAGAAGAAGGTACCACAAGAGAAGAAAAGCTGCTACTTGAAACTACTGTCTCCGAATCTAATACCGTGTCAGCCTCGGGTAACTCTGCAGAACCCATGACACTAAAATCTTTAACAACCAAAATTTCTAAAGCATCAGAGGCACAAGTCACACATGGAACCTTGTCTAAAACCTCATTTGGTTCAACAGCTGCTGTTTTTAGTTCTAGTACTGTTTCTGAGAATTGGATAACATCTGGCATGACCACAGAAAGTACATCAAATTCTGACGAACTTGAAAAAGCTAGCATACAGGTAACTCAAGCAGTATCAGCTGTGACATCTGAAGCTACATTTAGTACCACGGTTTCTGTTTCAGAATACAGGCCAGTAACAGTACCAAACTTTGTTTTGACTTCAGAAAGCAGTACAGTAACATCTGCATCTACAACAACTACCAGTGACTCACATTCAACATCAGTTGCTACAAAAAGAACGACACCAATGATTGCACATACAGTTACAGATTCCATCCCATCGCCACATATGTTGTCATCCCCAGCCATTGCTATGAAAACAGCAACACTGAATGTTATATCACAACCAGCTACGTCAACAGAGCTGAAGTCTGAATCTTTTTTTACAGCTGGTACTGATTTTAGCATCTTTGCTCGTGTTGCAGACTCCAATACAATCTCAAACATATCCTTAGCTGCAATAACAACTACAGAAAGTACATCAATAAATTCAGCAGTGCCCGAGTCAAAAACATCAGGCACACAAAAGACATCACCAGCATTAACTGCTACATCTGAAAGAATATTCAATGCCATGGCTTCATTCTCAAGCAACGGTCTTGAGCATATCACCCTACCAGCCTCAGATACAGCTGCAGATGGTAGCATGATAAGCGTTGTAGCATCCACATTAGAGACTGATGTTAGACCAAAGACAAAGTCATCGTTAGCTGCCATAACCAAAACTGTGTTTAGTTCACCTGCAACTGCAGAAGCCAGCCTGATTTATTCCGCAGCACCAACTGCAGCAGTTGCTACAGAAAGTGCAGCATCAGAAACTGCACCATTTAAATCACAAACAACTAGCAATCAAGACACACAGCCTACATCATTTAATGTGTCTGAAACTGTATTTAACGCTGCAAGTACAGATACAGCATTTACTTCACTAGCTGGTGATTTCTTAACCTCAGTAATTGCTGCAGAAATTGAAATGCCAAATTCACCAACAGATGTCTCCGACACAAGCAATGTGCCTTTGATGACATCATCATTAATTGCTACTGCTGAAAGTGCATTTAGAACTTCAATTGCTAGTACAGAAGCCAGTACAGAACCTGACACATTATCAGCCTCAGCAACAGATGCAGACACTAGTACAGTTCATTTTTTATCTATGTTACAAATGCCAACCATGACAGGTTCACCAACACTGTCAGGCACTACATCTAAAGAAACATTGGTTACTGTAGCTCCTGGCATAAAATTCAGTCCAGTGTCTGACATTTTGTCTACATCAGTCCCCATTCCAGAATATACAGTTTTAAATTCTGCAACACCAGTGTCAGAAATATCTAGCAAATCAGAGGCACTGGTCACAGCTGCTACCATATCAAAAAGTTCATTTAGTACTGTATCTACTGTAACAGAATTCAGTTCACTCTCTAACACAGAGTCATTATCAGCCATTACAGCAGAAACTGACTTAAACAATTATACAGTATCTGTATCGGAAACAGCTGACATAGCACTTACACAATCAGGATCGTCTGCCATTTCTGGAACTACATCTACAGCTGTCAATATATCCAATAGTTTACCAACATTAGCCATCACTACAAGACATGCATCAGTACAGTCTGAAGCAGTCATGTCAGATACAGCTAACTCAACAGGGACACAATTTATATCAACTGTGCTGTCAGAAACTATACCTGTTACTGCAACCACAATTACAGACCTGAATCAGTTTGCTGATACTTTGTTAACTAAACCCACAATTTCTGAAGAAACAGTGAAACATCTTGTGACGTTCTTAAATGAAACAGCCAGCACACCAGTCATAGAATCTGTTTCTGCATCTGGAATTAAATTGAGCACAGCCTCTGTTACAGAATCCGTTGTAGCATCTGACACAGCAGCCACCTTATTCACTAATATGGGAAATACACTTAATCCTGCAACATTTGTACAGGAGCAGCGCAGCTCAAAGCAAATACAGAAAACATCTACTGTGGCATCTGCAATTGCACCTAGCAGCCCATATAATCTTGTAGAATTCAGCCCAGTATCAGATAAACTACTAATCAAAATGACAACTTCAGAAAATGTGCCAGTAAATATTGAAACACTTGTATCAGAAAGGCCAGGCTCACAGGATGTAGAGTCATCATCATTGCTGACTTCTGAAACCATATTTAAGAAATCAACCATTGAAGAAGCCAGGCCAGGCTTTAGTCCTTTATCAACAACAGAAACCTCCTTAGAAAGTGCTGCATCAAGTTATACTCTGCTTCAGTCAGATGCTTCTGTGTCAGTAGATAGACAGTCAACAACATTCGCTACATCTGAAACTATATTTACTCCTGTGGCTTCCATCATACAATCTAGGCCAGTTTCTGGCATATTCTCAACTTCTACTGAAACTGTAACACTAAATTCTGTGACATCTGCATCAGAAATGTCCAGTTTACAAAGGACACAGACAGATTTAGTCACTGTACCTGAAACTGCATTTCATATTGCAAGTTCTTCCTTAGCATCCATTCCAGTATCAGGTATGTTGTCTACATCAGCTATAATAACAGAAAGGACAACACTGAATAGCATAACACTTGTGTCAGAAATACCTAGCACACCACAGACACTGTCTGTGCCAGCACTTGTATCCATACATGAAACTGTTAGTCCAAAGGATGCAGTACAATCCAGTCCAGCTGAAGTAATCTCTACAGAAAGTGCCACATTAAGTCCTGGGACACTTGATTCAGGAACACCTGCAGAATCAGATTTGGTGTCACTTGAAACAGAGGGTGCTAACACACAAAAAACAGCTGCTTATCATGACATTGCAGCTAACACTACATCTAAAGTAACAGTCTACACTCAACTACCTGGATCTCTGACATCCATAATAGTCAAAGCAGATGCTATAGTACTAAGTGATGTATCATCTGAACCAGGACTATCCAGAGCACCAGTGACTGAGACAGCTTCTTTCTCAAAATTCAGTTCTGTCTCTGAAACATCATCAATGTCAGCAATAAATAATCCAGAAAGCACAGCACTAAAGACACTGCCATTTATGTCAAAAACATCTATCACACAGCAGGTACACTCATCATCACGTGCCTCATCTAATTCAGACCCTCACACTGTGCTTTCCACCACCATCAAAGCTAAAGGTGCATCAGAGTCAGGAGCAATTAATATGCAAGAAACTACATCATTGTCATCATCAACATCATCAGTTCTAGTATCAGAAGCTGCATTTAACTTCACTAACAAAGTAACAGCATCAGCTCCCATATCTATCACTGCTTCATCTTCATTCATTGCTTCAGAAAGCTTGGCGCTGAAGTCTACAAAATTAGCATCAGAAGCAGATATTATACCTGTGAGCCTGTCACCGTCTGTCTCTGTATTGGAAACTGCATTGAGTTCTGTAGCTACTTTTACTGAACCATTTCATTTATCTGAGTTGACACCAACCTCTGTAACAACTACAGAAACTATGCATATCATTTCTGCCACAGCTGCATCTGAAACAGATGACAGAACAGAGGAAAAATCATCATTTGTAGTTTCACATGAGACAACATTTGGAACCACTGACTCAATATCAAGTGCATTGGCTAGTCATCTTTCCTCCACAGAATTCATTTCTGAAACTATAATGCTAAGCATTACAATGCCTCCACCTGCAACACAGCCAGTGTTTCTTCCCGAATCCCAAAGTGTATATGTTGGAGCAGATACAGGTACTAGCACAGGAACTAAGCAAGCTTCCACTACTTTGCTATCATCAGATGTCAGTACAGAAGCCACAACTCTATATTCTGCTGCATCTGTGTCAGAAAAAGGTAGCACATTGGAAGAACAGTCACTGTCAGATGAAATGTCTGGAACTGCATTTTGGATCACAGCTACAGTTACAGAGTCTAGTAAAGTGCCTCAGACCTTGCATACATCAGATATTACTACAGAAAATGTGCCAACAAATATAGAAATGGCTATATCAGAAACATCTAGTGCACCCTTGATACTGCCGGCATTTGCTACTACACTTGAAACTGCATTTAGCAGTCCAGCTACTGTTAGCAGTCTAACTAGTTTTGCAGAATCCCATCCCACACCTGACTCTGTCATGGCCATAGAAACAGCCACAGAAACAACTGCATTGCAGCACAGCAAAACTGAACCAGAGACACTTAGCACAAAAAAAATCAATTTGGTGTCCACTCATTTACCTAAAACTGCATCAAGTACTAAAACAATCAAAATGGAGCTCATTCCAGCAACCACCAGGTTTACATCATCCATCATTCTGACAAAAAGTACAACACTGAATGCCATATCATTTGCGTCAGAAGCAAGCAGAGCAACACTGTCTCTATCCACTGCTGCAAAAGAAACAGCTGTTACTACTGCAACAAATCCAAGTACTTTTTCTAACTCAAACACAGTATTTAACACAAAACCAGTTTTTGCCATGACAACGGAACCTCCAGTCAGTTCTGTGACACTCATATCAGATATGTCAAGCATTCAAAAGGCTCAGTCAACATCATTAGCTCCACCCAAAACTGCATTTATGACTGCTGTATCAGAACCTGCTGTCCAATCTAACACTTTGTTATCCTCAGCAAGCATGACAAATTATGCAACAATGAATTCTGGAAAATTATCATCAGAAACAGTTGGCTCATCAGACTTGCCATCAGTTCCCCTTGTTACATCTGAAACTGCAGAGCCGAATCTTGAATTTGAGGTTTCATCTTCTCTTGACTTCACTTCAGTAGCTCTAACACTGGATTCTGTAAATGTTGTATCTAAGATGACTGGCAACATGGAAATGCAGTCAATGCCATCAGCTTCACCTGAAGCTACCTTTAGTACTGGGCCTCCTGTTACAGAATCAGTTTCAGTGTCAAGCACATTCTTAACCTCAGCCATCAACACAGAAGGTACAATAAAGTTTGCACCAGTTGAATCAAGATCATTTAGCACACTAGAGACACCAACAGCATCAGTTGCAGCACCTAAAACTATGCTTATCACCACAACTTTAGTGCCTGAATCTAATTTAGTGACACTTACGTTATCAAACTTGGGCACAGCCATCAGAAGTGAATCACAGAATTTCTCAGCTTTTGAATCAGAGACTGCAAACACAGAAGCAACACAATCAACACTGTTTATTTCATCAGGAACTACATTTGAAGGTGCAGTTACTGTTGCAGAATCTAGTCTTCACCCTGAAGAAACAACAACAAATTTTGTAGCTCTTTTGTCAGAATCGTCTAGGTCACAAAAGACGTCTACCTCAGCCGCTGTATCTGAAACAAAAATTAGCACTGCAGTATCTGTCTCTGAATCTAGTGCAGAATCTGATGTAACTCTTGAAAGTATAACCCTGAATTCCATGACATCTGTGCCAGCTATACCTCAAACAGAGTTAGCACTAACTTCTACATATGATGCTCCATTTAGTGATCTTCCTAATGCAGCAGTATTAAGCACACTGACCAGTACTTCAGCAGTCCTAGCAATTACAGGAGAAAGGACCTCATCACAATCTAAAGCAGTTCAGTCTGACCCAACTAGCACACAAGAGATAACTACTGTAACTGTTCCTTTCTTTGAAACTACATTCAGCACTATACCTACTGACAAAGAGCCTACTCAGGTATTTGCCACTTTGCAACAACCAACTGCATTACTGAAAACTATATTTACTGCCACAGTTACTGATATGGAATCCAGTCCAGCTTCTAATGTGTTGCCAGTGACAGATGCCACAACACATTGGGCCACGGTTTCATCAGAAACATTTCAAACAAATGAGGCACAGACATTAACCTTTGTTCCATCAGAAATGGTGTTTCCAGGTACAACTTCAGTATCCAGTGCAGTATTTGACAATGTGCCATCCTCGGCTATCAGTACAGTAGGCAGAGCACTGAATTCTGCAGCACATATAATAGAAACAACTAGCACGGTGAAAACAAACTCAGCATCAAATACTGCACCTGACATGACACCCACATTGACAGAAACTGTTAAAAAATCCAGTCAGGTACATGAAACCTGGCCAACTGCAGTCATCACTACAGAGGGTTTGGAACCACATTCTGCAGTATTTCTTCCTGAAACAGCTAGTGGATCGGTTACAAAGCTCATTGAATCATCTCACACTGTGCATAACACTGCAGCTACACTTACAGTAACTAGCTCAGAATATGACACTACATCAAGCCCAGACTTCATATCACAAACTGTAGTTCCAACTTCAGAAAAAGGCAGCACTAAGGAATATACAACAGAGACAGTGGCTACATCAGAAACAACATTTAGCCAGTTAGTCTCTGATGTTGTAGCTAGCCAGGTTTCTAATGCCTTGACAGTGAGCACAGTCACCACAGAAATTACTGTCTCAGCTGCTGTTCCACTTTATTCAGAAAAGTTTAGCCCACAAAAGACAAATTCAGTATCAGCTACTCCATCTGGAGCTGTCTTTAATTCTTCAGCCTTTGTTACAGAATCCCTTCCAATGTCTGCTTCGGACTTGATTACAAATAGTCCAAAAGAAAATTTAGCCACATTTGTCTCAAAGCTATCTGATACATCCAAGAAACAAGTGTCTCCTACATCTGAGACATCTTTGAATTCTATGCCCCCTGCCTTACATTCCAGTTTCATGACTGATATGTTATCAAACTCACTTATAACAACAGAGGTACAAACATTACATTCTGCAACACCTGCAACAGCAGATATAACACAGGCGTGGTCACAGTCAGCAGTTTTACCTAAAACTGCATTTACCACTGCAGGTCCAGTCTCAGGATTCATTTCAGGTTCTACCTCTGTGGCAGATTTGACCATAACAGTGGAAAATACTGCCTTCAGTGCTACAGTTTCCACAGCAAAATCCATTTCTTTGCCTGACACTTTGCCAAGTGTGGCTGACATTACAGAAAGGGCAACACTCTATTCTGAAACATCTAGTATACAAGAATCAAAATCATTTTCAGTGGTTACATCTGAAAATCCATTCAGCAGTCTAGATACAATTTCAGAATTTAGACCAGTGTCAAACATAGTGTCAACCACATCACTCACTCCAGAAAGTACATCCTTGCATTCAACATCACTTGATTCAGAAACATCTAGTACACAACAGAAAACCTCTGCATCATTTCACACACTTGAAACTGCATTTAGTACTGTAGGTCCTGTTATAGCATCATCTCCAGTGCCTGCCACATTTTCAACCTTAGTTACCACCACTGAAAACACAACACTAAGTTCTGGAATAGTTATATCAGAAACACACGGCATGTCTGTAAGGGTCTCTCCAAGTCCTGTGTTAGAAACTAAATTTAGCACTACAGGTAATGCTGCAGAAGCCACATCAATGTATGCGAAGATACCGTTTTCAGTTACCAGTACAGAAAATCTAAAAACACATTTGGTAACATCTGCATCCCAAGTTGCTGGCACACCCATGGAGCACTCCCCATTAATGGTTCCATCTGAAACTGCCTTTGCAACTGCTGTCTCAGTGCCTAGTAAAATGATGAGCACTTTGCCACCCATCACTGAAGAGAATACAACATTAAACCCTGCACTGGCTTTATTAGAAACAACCACTATGCAAAACAGTCACTCATTGCTTGTTGCTACATATGAAACTACACCGAGCATTAAAGCTGCAATAGCAGAATCCCTTGCAACACCTAGCATTTTGCCAAGCTCTAGCAATACAGAAGGCATGAAAGTGAAATCTGTAACATTTGTCTCACAAACTGCTAGCATGCAGGAAGCACAGTCAAGATCCACTGTAGATTCAGAAACTCCATTTCGCAGACTAGTTAGTATTGTGGAAACCACCCCAGTCACAGCCCCAATTCCAGTGGCAACATTTACTACAGAAAATGCGGAGCTACATTCAGTGCCATTTCAGTCAGAAATGTCAAACTTACAAGATACTTATTCTGAATTGACTTCTGTGTCTGAAGCTGTGGTCAGTACTGACATTCCTGAACTCAGTCAATTGTCAAAGAGTTTCTCTACCTCAGCCATCACTGCAGAAAGTGCCACACAAAATTCTATGATATTTACATCAAAAAGTGTCAAAACATTAGAGAAACTGTCAATGGGTACAGCAACTGAAAATGTATTTAGCACAGCCGTAACAGTAACAGAATCCAGTCAAGTATTTGACTCTCTGCCAGGCTCTGACATCAGTCCTGGCAGTTCAGTACAAAATCATGTGACATTTCTATCAAAAGCATCTCGTGTACCAATCACTCAGTCAGCAGCAATTAATGATATTAATGAAGATGAAACAGTGCCTTATACTATAAAACCAGTCACACCGTCAGCACCAATTGATGTAGCTGAAACAGTGCCTTATACTAAGACAACAGCCACATTGCCAGCATGGACAAAAATACCTGAAGGTGCATTTTACACTTCAATAGCACCTACAAAATCCGTTATAGTATCAGGGACATTGTCAGGTTCATCCCCCAGAGCAGAAAATGAAATAAACTCCAAAGGATTTGAATCAGACTCTACTAGTAATCCAGAAACACAACCAATAATAAAAGCTGCACCTGTCACTGCAGCTACTACTGCAGAATACAATCTGCCATCTGTGAGTGTGCAAGACAGGGCCATGACACAAACAAAAATAACAAATCAGGACTTAGGAACTTTTATATCTGAAACATCAAGTATTGCAGAGACAAGCTCAACAGGAGCTGAAGCATCGGAAACTCCATTAAATGCTGTAGCTATTCCTACAGACTATAATAAGCTATCAGAATCATTATTATCCTCAGCTCTCACTAGTGAAAGTGTATCAAATTATACAACAATTGTATCAGGAATATTGGTTCCAGAAAAGCCATTATCAAAATTAGTAACTACAGCAAGTGCCATAACAAAATCCTTTTCAGGGACTGATACTTCCTCAGCTATAGCCCTGATTTCAAAAAATTCATCACTACATTTTCAAACATCTATGTCAAAGACATCTACCATGCCAGAGGTATCAGCTACTCTAGTTAATACAGCTGAAACCACATTAAGTGATACATTCATTACAGAATCACTTACAACATCTAACTCACTCCTGACCTCAGGCATCAGTGAAGAACCTAAAGTAGTAAGCTCTATGACATCTGTATCAGAAAAATCTAGTACTGCAGACATACCGTCACTATCACCTGCCACATCCAAGGCTTCATCTAATAGTGTATCTCCCACAGGGCCCAGCAGAGTAACTAACTCACTGTTAACCTCAATCATCCCCAGGAAAACTACAGCACTAACTTCTGCAGTATCTATGTCAGAAACATCTCGTATAATGGAGGCGCAGTCACCACTGATTGCTGTAACTGACACTAGCATTAATAGTTCCTCTGTAATAGAATTAGACACAGTATGGGACAAACTGTCACATTCAGTTAGCACTAGTGAAAGTGTAGCATGGAATTATGCAGAATCTACCACTGCACAAGTGATATCCCATGAAGCCTCTGCTTCAGCAACAGCCATGTTGAGCAGAACCAGTGCTGCAGAATATACTGCACTGTCTGATGTAGCAACCATGGCCATCACCATGGAAACCACAGCATTAGACTCTGCAGCATTTCTATCACAAAGCACTAAAAGCACTAGTGGAAGAGCAACATTATCACAAGCACTTCCCGAGTGTCAAACTGCATTTAATACTGCAACAGTAGAACATGCTGCGGTATCTGCCACAAAATCAGCATTAGAAGCCACTCCAAAAGCTGGAACAATGAATGCAGAAAGATCTGTATCAGAATTAGTGAGTACAACAGAAGTGCACTTGACAGCAGTTGCTCCTCCTGGAACCACATTTATCAATACAGGTGCTGTCACAGATTCGAATGTGGAGTCTGATACCTTTGCAGCCTCAGCAATAACCAGTACATATGGTATTGCATTAACTTCAGTGATCCTGCCTCTGGGAACATTCATCACTCAAAAGGCACAGGCTGCACCTGAAACTGCAGTTAGTATTGCAGAGGCTGATGAACACACGAAAGTGTCTGCATCAATGATTGCTACTCAGACTATACCACTTAGAAATTATGAAACAGTTATATCTGAAAAAAGCAACGCCGATGACATTATAAGAGCATCAGGTTCTATGTCTAAAACTACATTTACCATTACATCTACCAGAACAGAACATGATAAAGCTCCAATTTTGTCAACCTTAGCTGACAATGCCAATACATTACAACCTGCAACATTTGTGATAGAAACTGCTAGTGAAGAGATAATGTCAACATCACTTCCTACATCCAAAACTGCATTTAGCACCCTAGGTACAACCACGAAATCAAGACAGCTCTCAGACATATTGTCAGCTACATCACCTTCTACAGAAACATTAACAGCCACATTACACCCAGAAGCCTCTCACACACAAAAGATACAGTCCATATTCTCCACAAACTCTGATTTAACATTTAGTTATAAAGCATCTCACACTTCTTCAGACTCTGCTCCCACTGCAGAAAATGCAAAAGTGACTGCTGAAGTGTTTGCGACAGAAGTATCTAACACACCAGAGACTGAGTCAAGCACAGCTACTACATCAGAAAATCCATTTAGCAAGTCACCTACTGTTGAAGATTATAGTACCACATCACAAATAGTCTTAACCGGAGCAAACATTTTACAAAGTGCATTATCACATTCTATACCTACAGTGTCTAACACCCAAGAGACACAATCAGCATTGGTTACCCCAAATGGAGCAATATTTAATGCTTCAGTATCTGTTAGACAAAATGGCCCAGTGTCTGATACATTGTCGACCTCAGCGATCACTTCAGAAGATTCAACATTAGATTTGTTGACATTTATATCAAAAATGACTGGAACACAAGGCAGCCAACCATTGCCTTTCCCTGCCTCTGAAAGCCAACCATTGCCTTTCCCTATATCTGTCACTACAATCAATTATTCAGCTACCAATACAAACTCTAGTTCAGAGTATAATACACTGTCAGCTTCAGTAATCACTACAGAAAAAGCGACACAGAGTTTGCTGGCTTTAACAGAAAAAGACAACACAACAGATGCACAAGTTGCCTCTAAAACAACAGTTAGCACTACAGCTGAGATCCCAGAATCCAAGGTACCATTTCACACATTATCGGTGTCACACATTGATACCCATAATATGGTACAAACAATTGGAACTTCCTCATCAGAAACACTGAGCACACAAGGCACCAATGTGTCATCACTGGCTCTGACTGAGATTGCATTTAGACCTACAGCTATGGTCACAAAATCCAGTTCAGTATCTGGAACATCACCATCTTTACCTGTTACAACAGAAGGTATAACATTTAGTTCTACAACATTATTCTCAGAAATGTCTGGCATGCAAAATTCAAAAGTCACGTCTGTTGAGTCCTCTCAAAATGCATTTGATACTGCAGTTCATATCACAGAATCCAGCCCAGTACCTGTGAAAGTGACAATGCCAGTTATAACAGAAAAGCAGACCACTCTGAAATTAACTCCTTTTGCATCAATTCTGGCTTGTGCATCAAAAACACTACCAGAAAAGGTTGCTACATCTCAAAGTGATATTAGTACAACTGCATCTGTTAAAGAAACTAGTGAGGCACTTTCTGACACTTTCTCAACCTCAGCCATTAAAACAGAGAAAACAATACTCAGTTCTGCAAGTTTTGTTCCAGAACATTTTAGCACGCTAGATACAAAGTCAACATCACTTGTATCTGAATCTACTGCTGATACAGAAGCAGCTTTTAAGACATCCTTTGCATTATCTAATGCAGTGTTTCCCCATTCTACCACCAAACAAAGTAAAACTTTAAAATCTGAAGCATTTTTATCCAGAATGGCTAATACTTCAGAGACACAAGAAACATACGTTTTGGCATCTGCATTTAGCACTGCTGTTATTACAACAAATTTAGGTTCAGTGTCTGAAGCATTGTCCACCTCAGCCACCACTCTAGAAAGCAAAACATTAAGTTCTGTACCATCTACATCAGAAACAGTCATCCCACCAACAGCACAGCCAGAGTCAGTAACAATAACCAGTGCATTCTCTACTACTACAAACACAGAATTAATTCCATTGCATGAGTCAACTACAGCCATAACTGAAGAAAGTACAATGCTAAATTCTGTACCTGTTGAATCAGAATCAACCAGCTTAACACACACACAGTCAATAACATTTACTGCATCTGAAACTATTTTTAACACAACAGCTTCTGTTACAGCATCTGTATCTGACACTATACTAACTACATCCATTATTACAGAAAGAGCAAAACTAAACTCTGAAACTTTTTTTTCAGAACCAACAAGTGCAGTGGAACAGTCCACAGCCTCCATCACATCTGACACTACATTAAACCCTCCAGCTGCCAAAACTACAACCACTTCAGTATCTGACATATCACTAACATCAGTCATTCCTACAGAAAATGTGGCTCGTCATTCAACACTTGTAGAAGGACAAAGTACAGCTCTACTGACAGAATCAGCCATAGGCATCTCATCTGACAATTTATTTAGTATGTCAGTTACAGTATCACCGTCCATTTCATTTCCTAACACATCATCAACCACAACCATCATTGCAGAAAGTCAAACATTGCATTCTGTATCTACATCAGAAATACCCAGCACATCAGAATCCCCATCTGCATCTGCATCTAAAAGTGCTTTCAGTACTGTTGCAGCTGTTAAAAGGTCCAGTCAAATGTCTGAGCAGGGGTCATCATTTACCACTCTTGCTGAGACATCAACAGGCAACTCATCAGAACTTCTGTCTGAAACAACTGCACCACTGGAAACGATGACATTATCATCTACTGTGTCTGCAGTTACAGTTATCAAGACAACTGCAGTTACAGACTTCTCTCCTGTAGTAAGCACACTGTCAACCTCTGACAGTTCTGAAGATCTCATTGCAGCATACTCAGAAAACATTCCTTCTGAAATCTCTAGCAGTAGTGCATTGGAGGTACAAACGCAATCACTTAATACATCAGGAAAAAAAAGTAGCAGTGCATTTACTGTTACTGAATCCAGCCAGTGGCATCACACATTGTCACCCTTGCCTATCACTGCAGAAATAACAGCACTAAAATCTGTAGTATCTGAGTCAAGGTCATCTAGCATACCAGAGATACAATCAACATCAGCTGAAACATCTAAAACTGCATCTAGCAGTGCATTTGCTAAAGACTCAATTGCAATATCTGACTCAGTATCAGCCTCAGTCATCACTACAGAGACTGTAAATTCTACAGTATCTGAGTCTCATACATACAGCACTACAGAGATACAGAAAGCTTCAGCTTCAACAGCTGAGACTGCATATCCCAGTACAGCTGCTACAGAATCAAGTACAGTGTCTAACTCAGAATCAGCCACAGTCACCACTAGAGAGACACTAAACTCTACAGCATCTGAGTCTCAGACATATAGCACAACAGAAATACAGCTATTAGTTACTAAGTCTGTGACAGCATATACCAGTATATCTGCTACATATCCAGGAACACTGTCTAGTACTAGTCCAGTCCCAGACATTAGTACAAAATCTTTACAATCACATTCTACTGTATCTGTCCCAGAAGCATTCAGCAGTCCAGAAATGGCATCAACACCAGTTGCTGTAACTGAAACTATGTTTAGTACAGCAGCTTTCACAGAATCAAACACACTGGCAAACCCAGTCATTGCTACAAAAGCATCGACACATACTTCTGTGGCACTTTTTTCACGAATGCCTAGCACAGCAGTAGTGCATTTAGAACATGTTATTACAACTGATCATCTTTCTCCTAGTACATCTTCCACAGAATTGAACAGAGGATCTGCCTCAATGTCAACATCAAGCATTTCTACTGAAAATGTACAAGTACCTTCTGTGTCAGAATCACCTAAACTGCCTGCTTTAGAATCAACAGCATCTGCCACATTTGAAATTAAATTTAACAGTACATCTTCCAAAAACTTGAGTACAGTATCCTATAGTCTGTCCACTTCAGGAGCAACTGCAAAACATGAAACACAGACTTTCATAACATTTTTGTCAGAAATAAACAAACCAGAAACAATGTCACCACCTTTTTCTTCTGCAACTATACACAGCAGTACATATGCCACAGAACTGAATGCAGTATCTAACAAACTATCAACTATAGTCATCCCTTCAGAAAATGCAGTACTATCTTCCATAGCACCTGTGTCAAAAACATCTAGCAGGGCAGAGACACAGTCCCCATCTGCTACTACAACACAAGGAGCATATAGCAATGCATCAGATAAACCATCTAAAACCTTGTCCACTGCAACCATCACTCTGGAAAATGAAGCTTCAGCTTTGATCACATACATGTCAGAAACATCTGGTAGAACAGAGGTGCAATCAACATTAGCTGCTGTAAGTGAAACACCTGTTAGCAGCACATCTGGCAAAGAATCCAGGGAAGTATCAAACACACTGTCATCTTCAATTGTAATAACAGAAGCTACAACATCAAATTTGGCCACATCTGTGCCCGAACAATCTACCATAATGGACAGAGAGTCAGCAGCATCTGTTTTATCTGAAACTGTATTAAGCAATGCATCTGCTACAGAAATGAGCGCAATGTCTGACACAGTGTTAACCACCATTACCACTACAGAAAGTACATTATTAAACTTAACAACATCTTTGTTAGAGATATTTAGTGTATCTGAAAGAAAATCAAAAACAGCCGTGACATCTAAGATGGAATTTAGCAGATCACCTACTGCTCAGTCAAGCACAGCTCCTCACACACTTTCAACCTCAGTCATCAATACAGCAACTCTGTCACTAAATTCTGTATCATCTGTATCACTGGCCTCATATGAAACTTCAGTTAACAGTATACCTGTTTCAAAATCAAGCACAGTCACTAATAGAATTAGTTCAGATGTGAGCGCAGAAGCTACAGCACTAAATTCTGTGGCACATTTGTCAGTGACACCCACTGAGCCACAGATACCATCAGCTTCACCTCTTCCACCTGAAACTACATTTAGCAGGGTACCTCCCCCAGAATCCAGCATAGTATCTGTCACACTATCAGCCATAGCCAGCAGTTCAGAAACTGCAGGTCAACATTCTACATTGTCGATGTCAGAGACAACTATCATGCAAGAGATACCAGCAGCTGTTACATCTGCCATTGTATTTAGCAGTGTACCTTCTACAGAATCCAGCACGATATCTGTGACCCTGTCAGGCTCAGTCATGACATCAGAAACTACAGCCTATCATCCTAGAGTATCTGAATCAAAAGTAACTACCATGCCAGAGAAAAAATCATCATCAGCTGTTACATCTGAAATCACATTCAGCAGTCTACTGCCTACAGAAACAAAAACGGCAACCAGCCTGTTAAGTTCAAGTATCATTACTGAAAGTACAGCACTAAATACTGTGACACATTTGTCAATGGCACCTAGTGAGCCAAAAATACATCCAGAATCACCCATTACACCTGAAACTGTAGAAATACCCATTACACCAAATGCGGAATCCAGCACTGTGTTTATTACACCATCAAAAGCCATGAATTTAGAAATTACAGCCCAGAATTCTGCAATATCTGTATCAGAGACAGCTACTATGCTAAATATACCTATATCATCACCTGCTACACCTGAAACTCCATTAAACAGTGTACCTTCCCTAGAATCTAATACCACATTTATCACACTGTCGGCCACAGCCATTACATTGGAAACTACAACTCAACATTCTGCAGTGTCTGTTTCAAAGACATCTACTGCACCAGAGATGCAGTCACCTTCAGCTTTTACATCTGAAACTGCGTTTAGCAGTGTACATATTACTGAGTCAAGAATAGCATCTGACCTAGTAACTTCAGGTATTATTGTTGAAACTGCAGCTCGAAATTCTGAGACATATTTTTCAGTGATACCTAGTGAGCAAAAGATACAGTCTGTATTGCCCATTACATCTGAAATGTTGTTTAGCAATATACCAGACACAGAATCCAGCACAGTATCTGTAACACAGCCAGCCTCGGCCATCAGACCAGGGATTACAGCTAAACGTTCTACAGTACCTCTGCCAGAGACAACTACCACGCCAGAGATACAATCATCATCAGCTGTTACATCTGAAATCACTTTTACCAGTACAGGTATCACCATACACAGTGCTGAATCTAACACACCATCAACTTCACTCATCAGGTTAGAAACTACAGTTCCCAATTCTGTAACATACGGAGAAGAGACATTTGCTGTACCAGAGAAATCACCCTCAGCGTTTACATCTGAAATTGCATTTAGCAGTCCATCTGGTATCAAATACAGTACTGTATCTAACGCACTGTCATCTTCAGCTATCATGGTAGAAGAAATACCCAGTTCTGCAGCACATGAAGCAGAAATCTCTCCTGCATCAGATGTTCAGTCACCGTCACCAGTTACATCTGAAATAGCACTTAGCGGTGCATCAAACACAGTATCTAACACATTGTCACCCTCGGTCACCACTACAGAAACTACAGCTGCATTTTCTGCCATATTTGTATCAGAAGCATCTAGAACAGCAAATATACAAACAGCTTCTGAAATAAAATTTGGAAATACCTCTTTCACAGAATCAAGTCACATATCTAATGTTGTCTCACACTCTGTTGTCACTGAAAAGACTACATTACTAATTTCCAAAGCAGTTTTTTCAGAAACATCTAGTTCACTAGCAAGCCATTCATTGCCAGACATTACATCTGAATCTGCCTTCAGCAGTACCCCCAGCACACTTTCCAATGCAAGGTCCCACTCATTCATCACTTCAGAAAGGACATTTTCACATTCTGCCACATCTAATTCAGAAACTTCTCTAAAATCAGAGATAAGGTCAAAATCAACTGCAGTTTCAGAGTCTGCATTTAGCAGCCCATCTGTTCCACAATCAAGTCAAGTATCTAATGGACCATCAAGTCCAAGACTTATCTCGCAGATTTCTACAGTGGCATTATCTGAAACACCTTACACACCCAAAGTGCAATCAGCAACTGAGAGTACGTTTACTCATGTAACTGAAGTGGACTCTAATAGGGTATCTAACACACTGCCATTTTCAATTGGCACTGAAGAAACTGCAGCACTAAATCCAGCCACAGCTGTGTCAGGACAGCCTACCATGATGGACACAGAGTCAGCAGGATCGGTTTTATATGAAACTACATCAATTAATGCATTTGTAACAGAATTCCACACAGTGCCTAACACATTGTTAAACGCCATCATGACTACAGAAACTACATTGTTTAACTCAGAACCATCTTTGTCAGAAACATTTAGTGTAACAGAAGGAAAATCACTATCAGCTGTGACATCTGTGAAGGAATTCAGCAGATCACATACTGCACAGTCAAGTATAGCTCCCAACACACTGTCAGCTTCAGCCATCAATACAGCAACTCTGTCACCAAATACTATGCCATCTGTGCCAGAGACATCTGATATCCTACAGGTACATTCAGTTTCACCTGCCATGTCTGAAACTGCATTAAGCAGTGTACCTGTTGTATCTAACAGACTGTCACATTCAGGAATTACAGATATAACTAGAACACTAAATTCTATTACATATACTTCAGCAACACCCAGTGAACCAAAGATATACTCAGCATTGCCTGTTACACCTGAAACTGTATTGAGCAGTGTACATACCCCAAAATCCAGCATGGTATCTATTACAACATTGGCTACATCCACCAGTTCAGAAACTGCAGCCCAACAAGTTACAGTATCTGTGTCAGAGTCAACTACCATGCTAGAGGTACAGTCATCATCAGCTGTTATATCTAAAACTGCATTTAGCAGTGTACCTCCTACTAAAACTACTGCTCAAAATTCTGTGACACCTAGTGATTCAAAGGTACAATCAACTGTTTTACCTAAAACTGTATTTAAGAGTGTACCCACTACCGAATTCAGCATAGCATCTGTCACTCCATCAGTGTTGGCTAGCAGTTCAGAAACGACAGCAAAACATTCTACAATATCTGCATCAGAGAGAACAACCATATCAGCGATACAGTCACCATTAAACAATACATCTGAAGGTGCATTTAGCAGTGTACCTACCACAGAATCTGTACCCGTAACAGTATCAGTCACAGCCATCAGTTCAGAAACTACAGACCAACATTTTATGGGATCTGTATCAGAGACAACTACCATGTCAGAGACACAATCACAATCAGCCATGACATCTGAAGCTGTATTTAGCAGTATACCTATCACAGCATCTAGTACAGTATCTGTCACACCATCAGCTTTAGCCATCAGTTCAGAAACTACAGCACAACATTTTCCAGTATCTGCGTTAAAGGCAGATACCATGTTAGAGGTACCATCATCAGCAGCTGTTACATCTGAAACTGCATTTAGCAGTGCACCTGTTACAGAGTCAAGAACAGCATCTAACCTATTAAGTTCAAGTGTCACTACCAACACTAAAACTATAAATTCTGTGACACATTCGTCAGTGACACCTAGTGAGTCAAAGATGTTGTCAAAATCAACTGTTACATCTGAAACTGCATTTAGTAGTGCACCTACAGAATCCAGCACAGTAACCATAACAACATCAGCCACAGCCATCAGTTCAGAAACTGCAGCCCAGCAGTCTACAATATCTGCATCAGAGACAAAAAACACCCCAGAGATACAATCACCATCAGACAATACATCTGAAACTGTGTTTAACAATGTACCTACCACAGAATCCAGCATAATATTCATGACATCAGCCCCAGCCATCAGTTCAGAAACTACAGCCCAACATTTTACAGTGCCTGCATCAGAGACAACTACCAATTTTGAGATACAATCACCATCAGCCATTACATCTGAAGCTGCATTTAGCAGTGTGCATGTTACAGAATCAAGCGCAGTACTTAGACTTAATTCAGGTGTTAGCACAAAAGTTACAGAACTAAATTCTGTAGCACATTTGTCATTGACATCTAGTGAACCAAGGATACCATCAACATCACCTCTCACATCTGAAATTGCATTTAGCAGTGTACCTACCACAAAATCCAGCACGGTATCTAGTACAACATCAGGCACATCCATCAGGTCAGAAACTGCAGCCCTGTATTCTACAGCAGCTGTATCAGAGACAAGGACCGTGCAAGAGATAAATCCAGCATCAAGCAGAATGTCTGAAATTGAATTTAGTGGTGTACCTGCTACAAAATCAAGCACAACATCTAACCTACTAAGTTTAGGTGCCACTACTGAAACTACAACACTAAATATGATGACACATTTGTCAATGATACCTGGTGAAACAAAGACAGAATCAGAATCAACTGTCATATCCGAACCAACATTTGGCAGTGTACCTTTTACAGAGTCTAACACAACGTCAACCTCACTCATCACAGCAACAGCTACAGAACCAAACACAGTATCTAACACAATGCCAGGCTCACATATCACAGCAACAGCTACAGAATCAAACACAGTATCTAACACAATGCCAGGCTCACTCATCACAGCAATAGTTACAGAATCAAACACAGCATCTAACACAATGCCAACAGATACAGAATCAAATACAGTATCTAACACAATGCCAGCCTCACGCATCACAGCAATAGTTACAGAATCAAACACACTATCTAACACAATGCCAGCCTCCCTCATCACAGCAACAGCTACAGAATCAAACACAGTATCTAACACAATGCCAACCTCACTCATTACGGCAACAGATACAGAATCAAATACAGTATCTAACACAATGCCAGCCTCACGCATCACAGCAATAGTTACAGAATCAAACACACTATCTAACACAACATCAACCTCACTCATCACAGCAATAGCTACAGAACCAAACACAGTATCTAACACAGTGCCAGCCTCACTCATCACAGCAACAGCTAAAGAATCAAACACAGTATCTAACACAATGCCAGGCTCACTCATCACAGCAACAGCTACAGAACCAGACTCAGTATCTAACACAATGCCAGCCTCACTCATCACAGCAACAGCTAAAGAATCAAACATGGTATCTAACATAATGCCAGGCTCATTCATCACAGCAACAGCTACAGAATCAAACACAGTATCTAACACAATGCCAGGCTCACTCATCACAGCAACAGCTAAAGAATCAAACACAGTATCTAACACAATGCCAGGCTCACTCATCACAGCAACAGCTACAGAACCAGACTCAGTATCTAACACATTGGCAAGCTCACTCATCACTGCAGCGACTATAAGTTCTACTGCATTTTTGTCAGAAGCATCCAGCTCTCCAGACATCCTGTCTAAATCAGTTACTATATCTGAAGGTGCTTTTAGCAGTACTTCTACTAAAGAAGTCACCACACTATCTAACAACCTGTCAGAGTCATTCATCACTACAGAAACTACAGCACTAAATTCTGCAGGACATTTATCAGAGACCTCTACCACATCTGTGATGAAGTCATCTCCACCTCGGTATATTACATCTGAAACTGCATTTACCAGTGGATCTGTCATGGAGCCAATCATAGGTCAAGGTTTGGTGACAGCTTCTATCATCAGCTCAGCAAGTAACTTGATTGTCACTGAATCAGAAACATCTAACATAGCAGAGATACAGACTTCACTAGCTAGTACATCTAATACTGCATTTAGCAGTGCAGTGACTGTACAACCAGTGACAGAATCTACTTTACTGACAATGTCAGGTGTCACCAGTAAAACTACAATACTGCGTTCTCTAGAATATTTGTCAGAAACATCAACATCTGCTGTAACATCTTTAAATGCATTCAGCATTTCATCAATCACTGACCTGAACACAAACCCTAACACATTTTTAACCTCAGTATTTACTACAGAAATTAGATCTTTAAATCCTGCAGAATCTGAGCCAGCACCGTCCAGCATAACAGAGACACACTCAATATTGTATTATACATCACAGTCTACGTTCAATAAAGTGAACACCACAGAAGCAAGCTCAATGTCAACCTCAGTTATCAGTAGGGAAACTACAGCACTGACATCCAAAACAACTCAAGCAGAAATAACTGCTGTGCTTGATACAGAGACTACACCAGCTATTACATTTAAAACTATAGGTAGCACTAAACCTGTCACTGAACCAAGCACCATATCCAAAACACTGTCAGGATCAGCCATCACAACAAAAACTACAGCACTACATCCAACTGCAGTTCTGTCAGAAACATCTACCACACCCAATGTACAACCAACATCAGCAGATGCATCTGAAACTGTCATTAGCACTGAACCTGTCACTGAACCAAGCACCATATCTAACACACAGTCACCTTCAGGCAACTCTACAAAAACTACAGCACTATATTCAACAGCAGTTCTGTCAGAAAGATCTAATTCACCCCATGTACAATCAACAGCAGTGGATACATCTGAATCAGTGGTTAACAATGTACCTGTCAATGAACCAAGCACGATATCTAACATACAGTCAGCTTCAGCCATCTCTACAAAACCTACAGCATTATATTCAACAGCAGTTCTGTTACAAATGTCTAGCACACCCAATACACAATCAACATTAGTAGACACATCTCAAATTATACTTAGCTCTGTACCTCTCACTGAACCAAGCACCGCATCTAACACACACCCAGTTTCAGCTGTCTATACAAAAAATACATCTGTAAATTCAATAGCAGTTATGCCAGAAACATCTAACACACCCAATATGCAATCAACCTCAGCAGATACAGCTGAAATTATAATTAACCCAGAACCTGTCAATGAACTAAGCACTGTATCTAACACACAGTCAGCTTCAGTTCTCTCTGCAAAAACTACAGCACTACATTCACCAGCAGTGATATCAGAAATATCTAACACACCCAATGTACAATCAACATCAGTGGATACATCTAAAGCTGTAGTTAGCAGTGCACCTGTCACTGAACTAAGCATCGTATCTAACACACAGGCAGCTTCACTTGTCTATACAAAACCTACAGCACTACATTCAACAACAGTTTTGTCAGAAACACCCAACACATCCAATGTACAATCAACATCAGTGGATACATCTAAAACTGTAGTTAGCAGTGCACCTGTCACTGAACTAAACACTGTATCTAACACACAGGCAACAGCACTACATTCAACAACAGTTTTGTCAGAAACATCCAACACACCCAATGTACAATCAACATCAGCAGTTACATCTGAAAGTATGGGTACCACAACATCTGTCACTGAACCAAGCGCCATATCTAACACACAGTCAGCTTCATTCATCTCGAGAAAAACTACAGTACTACATTCAAAAGCAGGTCTGACAGAAACAACTAATCCACCCAATCTAGAATTGACATCAGCAGATACATCTGAAACTATAGCTAACATTGAACCTGTTACTGAACCAAGCACCATATCTAACACACAGTCACCTTTAGTCATCTCTACAAAAACTACAGCACTATATTCAACAGCAGTTCCATCAGAAACATCTAACTTATCCAATGTACAGTCGACATCAGTAGATACATCTGAAACAATGGTTAACACTCTACCTGTCACTGAACCAAACAAAATAACTGAAACACAATCAGCATCAACCATCTCTACAAAAACTACAGCACTACATTCAACAACAGTTCTGCCAGAAACATCTAACATACCCAATGTGCAATCAACTTCAGCAAATAGATATGAAACTATAATTAGCACTGAAACTGTAACTGAACCAAGCATCATATCGAATACACAGTCAGCTTCAGTTGTTTCTACAAAAACTACAGCACAACATTCAACAGCATTTCTGTTGGAAACATCTAATGCACCCAATGTACAATCACCATCAGTGGTTACATTTGAACCTATAGTCAGCACTGTACATTTCACTGAACCAAGCATTGTATATAACACACAATCAGCTTTGGCCAACTCTACAAAAACTACAGTACTGCATTCAACAGCAGTTTTGTCAGAAACACCCAACACACCCAATGAGCAATCAACATCACCAGATACATCTGAAACTATAGTTAACACTGAACATGTCACTGAACCAGACACTGTATCTAACACACACTCATCTTTAGCCATCTCTACAAAAACTACAGCACTACATTCAACATCAGTTCTGCCAGAAACATCAGACACTCCTAATGTACAATTAACATCAGTAGACACATCTGAAACTATAATAAGCACTGCATCTCTCACTGAACCAAGTACCATATCTGACACACAGTCAGCTTCACTCATCTCTACAAAAACTACGGCACTAGATTCAACAGCAGTTCTGTCAGAAACACCTAGCACATCCGATGTACAATCAACATCAGTAGACACATCTGAAATTATGCTTAGCTCTGTACCTGTCACTGAACCAAGCACCACATCTAACACACAACTAGTTTCAGCTGTCTATACAAAACATACAGCAGTAAATTCAACAGCAGTTCTGCCAGAAACATCTAACACACCCGATATGCAATCAAATTCAGCAGATAAATCTGAAATTATAATTAACACTGAACCTGTCAATGAACTAAGCACCATATCTAACACACAGTCAGCCTCAGGTTTCTCTACAAAAACTACAGCACTACATTCAACAGCAGTTCTGTCAGAAACATCCAACAGACCCAATGTAAAATCAACACCAGCAGTCTCATATGAACCTGCAGTTAGCTTTTTACCTGTCACTGAACTAAGCATCGTATCTAACACACAGTCAGCTTCTGGCATCACTACAAAAACTAGAGCAAAATATTCAACAGCAGTTCTATCAGACACATCTAGCACATCCATTGTAAAATCAACATCAGTAGACACATCTGAAACTATGCTTAGCTCTGTACCTGTCACTGAACCAAGCACCACATCTAACACACAACTAGCTTCAGCTGTCTATACAAAAAATACAGCACTAAATTCAACAGCAGTTCTGCCAGAAACATCTAACACACCCAATATGCAATCAAATTCAACAGATACATCTGAAATTATAATTAACACTGAACCTGTCAATGAACTAAGCACCACTTCTATCACACAATCAGCGTCAGGTGTCTCTACAAAAACGACACCACTGCATTCAATAGCAGTTATGTTGGAAACATCTAACACATCCAATGCACAATCAACATCAGTGGATACATCTACAACTATAGTTAGCATTGTACCTGTCACTGACCCAAACATTGCATCTAACACACAATCACCTTCAACTGTCGCTACAAAAACTACTGTACTACGTTCAACAGCAGTTCTGTCAGAAACATCCAACAGACCCTATGTACAATCAACACTATCAGTTACGTATGAACCTGCAGTTAGCATTTTACCTGTCACTGAACTAAGCATCATATCTAACACACAGTCAGCTTCCAGCGTCTCTACAAAAACTATACCATTATATTCAACAGCAGTTCTGTCAGAAACATCTAACTCACCCCATGTACATTCAACATCAGTGTATGCATCTGAAACAATGGTTAGCACTGCACCTGTCACTGAACCAAGCACCATATCTAAAGAACAATCAGCATCAACTGTCCCTACAAAAACTACAACACTACATTCAACAGCATTGCTGCCAGAAACTTCTAACACACCCAGTGTGCAATCAACTTCAGAAAACAGACCTGAAACTATAATTAACACTGAAACTGTAAATAAACCAAGTGCCATATCTAATACACAGTCAGCTTCAGTTATTTCCACAAAAACTATAGCACTACATTCAACAGCATTTCTGTTGGAAACATCTGATACACCTAATGTACAATCACCATCAGTGGTTACATCTGAAACTATAATCAGCACTGTACCTTTCACTGAACCCAGCACAATCTCTAATATGCAATCAGCTTCAACCATATCTACAAAATATACAGTACTGCATTCCACAGCACTTCTGCCAGAAGCATCCAACACACACAATGTACAATCAATATCACCAGCTACATCTGAAACTATAGTTAACACTGAAGATGTCACTGAACCAAGCAATGTATCTCACATACAGTCATCTTCAGCCATCTCTACAAAAACTACAGCATTAGATTCAACAGCTGTTCTGTCAGAAATATCTACCACACTTAATGTACAATCATCAGTAGGCACATCTGAAATTATAGTTAGCTCTGTGCCTGTCACTGAAACAAGCACCACATCTAACACACGACCAGCTTATACAAAAATTACAGCACTAAATTCAACAGCAGTTCTGCCAGAAACATCTAATATACCCAATATGCAATCAACTTCAGCAGGTGCATCTGAAATTATAATTAACACTGAACCTATGAATGAACTAAGCACCATATCTGACACACATCCAGCTTCAGTTCTCGCTACGAAAACTACAGCACTACGTTCACCAGCAGTGATGCCAGACACCTCTAACACACCCAATGTACAATCAACATCAGTGGATACATCTAAAACTGTAGTCAGCACTGCACCTCTCACTGAATTAAGCATAGTATCTAACACACAATCAGCTTCAACCATCTCTACAAAAACTACAGCACTACATTCAATGGCAGTTCTGCCAGAAAAATCTAACACACCCAATATGCAATCAACTTCAGCAGATACATCTGAAATTATAATTAACACTGAACCTGTTAATGAACTAAGTACCACATCTAACACACAGTCAGCATCAGGTTTCTCTACAAAAACTACAGGACTACATTCAACAGCAGTTCTGTCAGAAACATCCAACAGACCCAATGTACAATCAACACCAGCAGTTTCACATGAACCTGCAGTTAGCTTTTTACCTGTCACTGAACTAAGCATCGTATCTAACACACAGTCAGCTTCTGGCATCACTACAAAAACTAGAGCAAAATATTCAACAGCAGTTCTGTCAAAAACATCTAACTCACCCCATGTACATTCAACATCAGTGGATACATCTGAAACAATGGTTAGCACTGCATCTGTCACTGAACCAAACACCATATCTAAAACACAATCAGCATCAACTGTCCCTACAAAAACTACAGCACTACATTCAACAGCATTTCTGCCAGAAACTTCTAACACACCCAGTGTGCAATCAACTTCAGAAAACAGATCTGGAATTATAATTAACACTGAAACTGTAAATAAACCAAGTGCCATATCCAATACACAGTCAGCTTCAGTTATTTCCACAAAAACTACAGCATTACATTCAACAGCAGTTCTGTCAGAAACATCTAACACACCCAATGTACAATCATCAGTAGATACATCTGAAATTATACTTAGCTCTGTACCTGTCACCGAACCAAGTATCACATCTAACACCCAACTAACTTCAGCTGTCTACACAAAAAATACAGCAGTAAATTCAACAGCAGTTCTTCAAGGAACATCTAACACACCCAATATGCAATCAACTTCAGCAGCTACAGCTGAAATTATAATTAACACTGAACCTGCCGATAAACTAAGCACCATATCAAACACACAGTCAGCTTCAGATTTCTCTACAAAAACTACAGCAGTATATTCAACAGCAGTTCTGTCAGAAACTTCTAACACACCCAATGAACAATCAATATCAGCAGTTACATCTGAAAGTATACATAGCACAACATCTGTCACTGAACCAAGCACTATATATAACACACAGTCAGCTCCATTCATTTCTACAAAACCCACAGCACTACATTCAACAACAGGTATGTCAGAAACAACTAATCCACTCAATCTAGAATTGACATCAGCAGATACATCTGAAACTATAGCTAACACTGAACCTGTTACTGAACCAAGCACCATATTTAACATACAGTCACCTTCAGTCAGATCTACAAAAACTACAGCACTATATTCAACAGCAGTTCTGTCAGAAACATCTAACTCATCCAATGTACAATCAACATCAGTGGATACATCTGAAACAATGGTTAATACTCTACCTGTCACTGAACCAAACAAAATAATTGAAACACAATCAGCATCAACCATCTCTACAAAAATTGCAGCACTACATTCAACAGCAGTTCTGCCAGAAACATCTAACATATCCAATGTGCAATCAACTTCAGCAAATAGATCTGAAACTATAATTAGCACTGAACCTGTAACTGAACCAAGCATCATATCTAACACACAGTCTGCTTCAGTTGTTTCTACAAAAACTACAGCACAATATTCAACAGCATTTCTGTTAGAAACATCTAACGCACCCAATGTACAATCACCATCAGTGGTTACATCTGAACCTATAGTCAGCACTGTACCTTTCACTGAACCAAGCATTGTATATAACACACAATCAGCTTTGGCCAACTCTACAAAAACTACAGTACTGCATTCAACAGCAGTTCTGCTAGAAGCATCTAACATACCCAATGTGCAATCAACTTCAGCAAATAGATCTGAAACTATAATTAACACTGAACCTGTAAATGAACCAAGCGTCATATCTAACACACAATCAGCTTTGGCCATCTCTATAAAAACTACAGCCCTACATTCAACAGCAGTTCTGTTGGAAACATCTAACGAAAACAATGTACAATTGACATCAGTGTTTACATCTGAAACTATAGTCAACACTGTACCTTTCACTGAACCAGACAGTGTATTTAACAAATGGTCATCTTCAGCCACCTCTACAAAAACTACAGCACTAGGTTCATCTTCTGTTTTGCCAGAAACATCAAATATACCTGCTGTACAATCAACAACAGCAGGTACATCCAAAACTATAGGTAGCTCAACACCTGTCACTGAACCAAGTACCATATCTAACACACAGTCAGCTTCACTCATCTCTACAAATACTACAGCACTACATTCAATAGCAGTTCTGTCAGAAACACCTAGCACACACGATGTACAATCAACATCAGTAGACACATCTGAAATTATAGTTAGCTCTGTACCTGTCACTGAACCAAGCATCACATTTAACACACAACTGGCTTCAACTGTCTATACAAAAAATACAGCACTAAATTCAACAGCAGTTCTGCCAGAAACATCTAACACACCCAATATGCAATCAAATTTAGCAGATACATCTGAAATTATAATTAACACTGAAACTGTTAATGAACTAAGCACCATAGCTAACACACAGTCAACTTCAGTTCTCTCTACAAAAACTACAGCAGTACATTCAACAGCAGTTATGTCAGAAACATCTAACATACTCAATGTACACTCAACATCAGTGGATACAGCTAAAACTGTAGTTAGCATTGTACCTGTCACTGCCCCAAGCATTGCATCTAACACACAATCAGCTTCAGGTGTCTCTACAGAACCTACAGCACCACGTTCAACAGCAGTTCTGTCAAAAACATCCAACAGACCCAATGTACAATCAACATCAGCAGTTACATATGAACCTGTAGTTAGCATTGCACCTGTCAATGAACTAAGCAAGATATCTAACACACACTCAACTTCAGTTCTCTCTATAAAAACTACAGCACTACATTCACCAACAGTGATGTCAGAAACATCTAACACACCCAATGTACAATCAACATCAGTGGATACATCTAAAACTGCAGCTAACACAGCACCTGTCACTGAACTAGGCATCGTATCTAACGCACAATCAGCTTCAGCCATCTCTACAAAAACTACAGCACTACATTTAACAGCAGTTCTACCAGAAAAATCTAACACACCGAATGTACTATCCACATCAGCTCATACATCTGAAACTATACTTAGCACTGAACATATCACTGAACCAAGAATCATATCTAACACACAGTCACCTTCAGTCATCTCTACAAAAACTACAGCACTATATTCAACAGCATTTCTGTCAGAAAGAGCTAATTCACCCCATGTACAATCAACAGCAGTGGATACATCTGAAACAATGGTTAGTACTGTACCTGTCACTGAATCAAGCACCATATCTAAAACACAATCAGACTCAACCGTCGTTACAAAAGCTACAGCACTACATTCAACAGCATTATTGCCAGAAACATCTAACACACCCAGCTTGAAATCAGGTTCAGCAAATAGATCTGAAAGTATATTTAACACTGAACCTATAACTGAACCAAGTGCCATATCTAACACACATCTGTTGGAAACATCTGATGCACCCAATGTACAATCAGTATCAGTGGTTACATCTGAAACTATAGTCAGCACTGTACCTTTCACTGAACCAAGCATTGTATCCAACACAACATCATCTTCAGCCATCTCTATGAAAACTGCAGTACTGCATTCAACAGTAATTTTCTCAAAAGCATCCAATGTGCAATCAATATCAGCAGTTACATCTGAAACTACAGGTAGCACTGCATCTCTCTCTGAACCAAGTAGCCTATTTAACACACAGCCACCTTCAGTCATCTCTGCAAAAACTAAAGCATTACATTCAACAACAGGTCTGTCAGAAACATCTAACACACCCAATGTACAATCACTGTCAATTGATACATCTGAAACAATGGTTAGCACTGTACCTGTCACTGAACTAAGCACCATATTTAAAACACAATCAGCATCAACCATCACTACAAAAACTACAGCACTGCATTTTACGGCAGTTCTGCCAGAAACATCTAACACACCTAATGTGCAATCAACTTCAGCAAATAGAAATGAAACTATAATTAACACTGAACATGTAACTGAACCAACTGCCACAGCTAATACACAGTCAGCTTCAGTTATTTCTACAAAAACTACAGCACTACATTCAACAGCACTTCTGTTGGAAATATCTGACACAGTATCAGTGGTTACATCTGAAACTATAGTCAGCACTGCACCTTTCACTGAATCAAGATCACAATCAGCTTCAGCCATCTCTACAAAAACTACATTACTGCATTCAACAGCAGTTCTGCCAGAAACATCCAGCACACCCAATGTACAATCAATATCAGCAGTTACATCTGAAGCTATAGGTAGCACAACACCTTTTACTGAACGAAGTAGCTTATCTAACACACAGTCAGCTTTAGTCATCTCTACAAAAACTAAAGCATCTCATTCAACAGCAGGTCTGTCAGAAACATATAACATACCCAGTGTACAATCAACATCAGCAGATACATCTGAAACTATAGTTAACACTGAATATGACACTGAACCCAACACCGTATCTATCATACAGTCATCTTCAGCCACCTCTACAAAAACTACAGCACTACATTCAACAGCAGTTCTGCCAGAAACATCAAACACACCCAATGTACAATCATCAGCAGGTACATCTGAAACTATAATTAGCACTGCATCTGTCACTGAACCAAGTACCCTAGCTACCACACAGTCAGCTTCAGCCATCACTACAAAAACTACAGCACTACATTCAACAGCAGTTCTGTCAGAAACATCTAGCACCTCCAATTTACAATCAATATCAGTAGACACACCTGAAATTATAGTTAGCTCTGTACATGTCACTGAACCAAGCATCTCATCTAACACACAACCAGCTTCAGCTGTCTATACAAAAAATACAGCACTAAATTCAACAGCATTTCTGCCAGACACATTTAACATGCCCAATATGCAATCAACTTCAGCAGAAACAGCTGAAATTATAATTAACACCGAACCTGTCAATGAACTAAGCACAGTAAATAACACACACTCAACTTCAGATTTCTCTACAGAAACTACAGCACTACGATCACCAGCAGTTATGTCAGAAACATCTAACACACCCAGTGTACAGTCAACATCAGCAGATACATCTGAAACTATAGTTAATACTGAACATGACACTGAACCAAACACTGTATCTATCATACAGTCATCTTCAGCCACCTTTACAAAAACTACAGCACTACATTCAACAGCAGTTCTGCCAGAAACATCAAACACACCAGATGTGCAATCATCAGCAGGTACATCTGAAACTATAATTAGCACTGCATCTGTCACTGAACCAAACACCACATCTAACACACAACCAGCTTCAGCTGTCTATACAAAAAATAAAGCACTAAGTTCAACAGCAGTTCTGCCTGAAACATCTAACACACCCAATATGCAATCAACTTCAGAAAATACAGATGAAATTATAATTAACACTGAACCTGTCAATAAGCTAAGTACCATTTCTAACACACAGTCAGTGTCAGGTGTCTCTACAAAAACTACACCACTGCATTCAATAGCAGTTCTGTCAGAAACATCTAACACACCCAATGTACAATCAACATCAATGGATACATCTAAAACTATAGTTAGCATTGTACCTGCCACTGAATCAAACATTGTATATAACACACAATCAGCTTCAGCTGTCTCTAAAAAAACTACAGCACTACATTCAACAGCAGTTCTGCCAGAAACATCTAACACACCCAATGTAAAACCAGCATCCATAGTTACATATGAAACTGTAGTTAGCATTGTACCTGCCACTGAATCAAGCATTGTAGCTAACACACTATCAGCTTCAGCAGTCTCTACAAAAACTACAGCACTACATTCAATGGCAGTTCTGCCAGAAACATCCAGCACACCCAATGTACAATCCATATCAGCAGTTACATCTGAAACTATAGGTAGCACAACCCCTATCACTGAACCAAGTAGCCTATCTAACACACAGCCAGCTTCAGTCATTGCTACAAAAACTAAAGCATTACATTCAACAGCAGGTCTGTTAGAAACATCTAATACACCTGATATACAATCATCATCAGGTACATCTGAAACTATAATTAGCACTACATCTGTCACTGAACCAAGTAACATATCTACCACACAGTCAGCTTCACTCATCTCTGCAAAAACTGCAGCACTACATTCAACAGCACTTCTGTCAGAAGCATCCAACACACCAAATGTACAATCAACATCAGTAGTTACATATGAAACTATAGTTAGGACTATACCTGTCACTGAACTAAGCAACGTATCTAACACACAATCAGCTTCAGCTGTCTCTACAAAACCTACAGCACTATATTCAATGGCAGTTCTGCCAGGAACATCTAAAACACCCAATATGCAATCAACATCAACAGGTATATCTGAAACTATAATTAGCACTGAAACTGCCAATGAACCAAGCACCATATCTAACACAAACACAGATTCAGTTGTCTCTACAAAAACGTCAGCCCTACATTCAACAGAAGTTCTTTTAGAAACATCCAACAGACCCAATGTACAATCAATATCAGCAGTTACGTCTGAAAGTATAGGTAACACTGAACTTATCACTGAACCAGGCACCATATCTAACACTCAATCAACTTCCGTTATCTCTACAAAAACTAAAGCACTACATTCAACAGGAAGTCTGTCAGAAATATCTTACAAACCTTATGTGCAATCAACATCAGACACATCTGAAGCTATAGGTAGAATCGTGTCTGACACTAAACCAAGCACCATATTTAACACACAGTCAGCTTCAGTCATCTCTACAGAAACTACAGCACTACATTTAACAGCAGGTCTGTCAGAAACAACTAATGCACCCAATGTACAATCAACTTTAGCAGATATACTTAGCACTGAATCTGTTACTGAACCAAGCACCATATCTAACACACAATTAGCTTCAACCATCTCTACAAAAACTACAGCATTACATTCAACAGCAGTTCTGTCAGAAACATCTAATGCACCCAGTGTACAATCAACATCAGTAGATACATCTGAAGCTATGGGTAGCACTGTTACTGTCACTGAACCAAGCACCATATCTAATGTGCAATCATCTTCATCCATCTATACAAAAACTACAGCACTACATTCAACAGCAGTTATCTCAGAAACATCTAACACACCCAATGTACAGTCAACATCAGCGGATACATCTGAAGCTGTCATTAGCACTGAACGTGTCACTGAACAAAGCACTGTATCTAATGCACAATCAGCTTCAGTCTTTTCCACAAAAATTACAGCACTATATTCAACAGCAGTTCTGCCAGAAACATTTAACACACCCAATGTGCAATCAATATCAGCAGAAACATCTGAAACTATTGTTAGCACTGTACCTGTCAGTGGACCAAGCACAGTATCTAACACAAAGTTAAACTCAGTCAGCAGTTCTGAAACACTAGCAGGAAATTCTGCACTACATTTTTCAGAGTTCCCTGTCGAAACCACTATGCACTTTCGATCAGCTGTTACATCTCAGAAAAGAGCTAGCAGTGAATCTAGTACAGTGTCAAGCAGAATATCTAATCTGTCTCCAACTTCAAGCATTAGCTCAGAAACCATGCCACTACATTCTGTAGGGTCTGTGTTGAAAACATCTAACATGAGAGGGACAGACACCACAGTAAGTTCTTATTCTGAAACTACACCGATCAGTTCATCAGCTAGAGAAACGGGCACAGTGTCTACTGACACATTGTCAGGCCCTCACATTACTGCAATAATTTCAGTATCAAATCCTGCTGAATATTTGTCTGATGTATCTAGCACTCCAGAGATACAGTCTGCAATACCTATGTCATCAGAAAATACATTAACTGTAACATCCACTACAAAATCAAGTACTGGACAAGCGTCAACACCAGCTTCAGACATTGCTGCTGAAACTATGACTTTAACTTTTGTAACATTTTTGCCAGAGATATCAAGTGTAGCAGAAATAAATTCACCTATGGCTGTCACATCTGAAATTACATTACCCACTGCAACAGCAATGAAACCAAGCACAATTCCAAACTCATCATCTCCATTTATCAACAGTTTGGAATCTAATTCTCCCACATCTGTAGCAGAAACATCAAATACAGCAGAAATACAGTCCTCATTACTTCCTACATTTAAATCTGCATTTACATCACAGAGGAACTCAGACTATAACAGGCAGACACATTTAGACTTCACTACAGAAACAGTATCTCTGAATTCCAAATTATTTTCATCAGAAACATCTAAAAGTGCAGAAATGCAGTCAGACTTTGGTATTACATCTAAAACAACATTTGGCAGTCAGTCTCCTACAGAGTCTAGTACAGTTTCTCCCCTACTTCAAAGCAAGGAAACGACACCTGAAATAGCAGTCATGCAATCTACTGATTATTTGTCACAAATATCTAGTGTGACAGATGACCACTCAACATCAGGGGTGACATATCAAACAGCATTCAGTAATGATCTCAGCACAGAATCAAACAGCGCATTTAACACAAACTCAGTCTCAAGCAATACATCACAGACCACACTACTATATTCTACTATATCTATACCAGAAACATCGAACATACCAGACATCCAATCTGTACCTGCTGTTATACCCAAGACTACATTTATCACTGCATCTAACATAGAATCAAGCACAATGTATAACACACAGTCAAACTCAATCATCACAGCACAAGATACAACATCAGTTTCTATTGCACATTTGTCTGAAACATCCAGAATTTCAGATGCCTCGCCAAAATCATCTACTATATTTGAAGATGCATTTAGTAGTGTTTCTGTCACAGAATCCAACACAGTATCTAATATGCTCTTAAACTCAGTCACTAGTACAGAAACTGCAACACAAAATTCCACACTATCTGCGTCAGAGTTATATAACATACCAGAGGAACATAACCCATTAGTAACTGTATCTGAGACTGCATTCATCAGCACAGAATCTAGAACAGCACCTAAATCACTGTCATCTTCAGGCATCATCACAGAAAATACCACATTACATTCTGAAGTACATTTGTCAGAAACTTCTACCATGTCAGGTACACAATCTACATCCAGTTTTATGTCAGAAGTTATGCAAAATTCTGTGTCCTCCTCAGAAAAAAATGCTCTGACTGAGTTATTGTTCACTTCAAGTATTACTTCTGAAACTACACCTGTATTTTCTGCGGAAACATTGAGTTCTACAGAGATAAAGCATCCATCAACTGTTAATCCTGAAATTACATTTGTTAGGGTATCCAAAATGGAATCTAGCACAATATTTAATAGAGTGTCACATACAGGTGTTACTATAGAAACTACAGAAAGTATAGCATTAAATTCTGTACCATATTTTTCAGAGACATCTAAAAATCCAGACGTGTCATCAAAGTCATCTACTACATCTGACATTGAATTCAGCAGCCTACCTGCTACACAGTCAACAACAGCATCTAATTTACTACAGAGCAAATTCATAACATCTGAAACAACATCCTTACCTTCCACACTATATTCAGCAGAAAAATCTAGCATAGTAGGGATGGTGTCCCAATCAAATCCTTCATCTGAAATTACATTTATAAAAAACGTTACTACAGAATCTAATACTGTACCTTATAGAGAGACAAGTTCAGGGATGACTATACAAATTACAGCTCTACCTTCATCAACACTTCTGTCAGAAGCATCTACCATTCCAGAGATCATTTCACAATCACCTACCATATCTAAAATGACAGTTAACAGTACTTCTACCATAGAATCAAGCACAGAATCCAGTAAACTGTCTACATCTGCTATTATCACTGAATCTACTACTCCATATTCTGAAAAACCTGTGTCAGAAACATCAGGTGTAACAGAAACACCAACAGCACTGACTGCTACATCAGAAAATGCATTTACTAGCACATCAACTGCTGAAGCAAACACATTACCTGTCTCACTGTCAGCCTCCTTCATTTCTACAGAACCTACAATACTAAACACTAAACTATCTGTGTCTGGAACATCTAATGTACCAGATAAAGTATCTCTATCATCTGTTACATCTGAAGTTATTAGCACAGTATCTGTCACTGAATCAAGCACAGTATCTAACACATTGACAGAGTCAGCCATCAATACTGAAACCATGGCATCAAACACTAAAACATCTGTGTCAAAAATGTCTAATGTACCTAATAAAGGATCTCTTTCATTTGTTACATCAGAAGTTATTAGTACAGTATCTGGACTGTCATCCTCAGACACTGTGACAGAAACTACGGTAAATTCTAAAACATCCAAGTCAGAATTGTCTGAAGTACCAGTTATAGGATCTCCATCAGGTGTTACGTCTGAAGTTATTAGCACTGTACCTGTCATTGAAGTGACAAGATCAGTGTCCAACACACTATCAACCCTGGGCATTGCTACAGAATTTGCAGCAATAAATACTAAAACAAATGTGTTAGAATCATTTTATACACTAGATAAAGGACCTCCATCACCTGTTTCATCTGCGGTTATTAACCCTGTATCTGTCACTGCATCAAACACAGTACCTAACACACTACCACTATCAGCCATCACTACGGAAACCATGGCACCAAACACTAAAACATCTGTGTCAGAAACATCTAGTGTACCAGAAAAAGAATCTCTTTCACTTCAAAACTTCAGACAAAAACCAGAGTTTAAAAAAATCCATCAACTGTTAACCTAAAAGTTATTAAAGGATCTACACTTTTTCAAAATTTTATATAAACTTTACTTTTGACAATTTTCCAAATCAAAATCAACCATAAGTATTCTCATCTACAGAATCACAGTCTGACCGTACCAGTCCCCCCCCCCCCCCCCCGCTCCCCCCCAAGCCCCCCCCCCCCCCCCCCCCCCCCCCCCCCCCCCCCCCCCCTCCCCCCCCCCTCCCCCCCCCCCCCCCCCCCCCCCCCCCCCCCCCCCCCTCCCCCCCTCCTCCCCCCCCCCCCCCCCCCCCCCCCCCCCCCCCCCCCCCCCCCCCCCCCCCCCCCCCCCCCCCCCCCCCCCCCCCCCCCCCCCCCCCCCCCCCCCCCCCCCCCCCCCCCCCCCCCCCCCCCCCCCCCCCCCCCCCCCCCCCCCCCCCCCCCCCTCCCCTCCCCCCCCCCCCTTTTTTTTTTTTTTTTTTTTTTTTTTTTTTTTTTTTTCTCTTTTTTTTTTTTTTTTTTTTTTTTTTTTTTTTTTTTTTTTTTTTTTTTTTTTATTCTTTTTTTTTTTTTTTTTTTTTTTTTTTTTATTTTTTTTATTTTATTTATTTTTGTTTTTTTTTTTATTTTTATTTTTTTTTTTTTTTTTTTTTTTTTTTTTTTTTTTTTTTTTTTTTTTTTTTTTTTTTTTTTTTTTTTTTTTTTTTTTTTTTTTTTTTTTTTTTTTTTTTTTTTTTTTTTTTTTTTTTTTTTTTTTTTTTTTTTTTTTTTTTTTTTTTTTTTTTTTTTTTTTTTCCCTTTAAGTAATTCAGGAATGACTATACAAATTACAGCTCTAACTTCATCAGCACTTCTGTCAGAACCATCTACCATTCCAGAGATCATTTCACAATCACCTACCATATCTGAAATGACAGTTAGCAGTACTTCTGACATAGAATCAAGCACAGAATCCAGTAAACTGTCTACATCTGCTATTATCACTGAATCTACTAATCCAAATTCTGAAAAACCTGTGTCAGAAACATCAGGTGTAACAGAAACACCAGCAGCACTGACTGCTACATCAGAAAATGCATTTACTACCACATCGACTGCTGAAGCAAACACATTACCTGTCTCACTGTCAGCCTCCTTCATTCCTACAGAACCTACAATACTAAACACTAAACTATCTGTGTCTGGAACATCTAATGTACCAGATAAAGTATCTCTATCATCTGTTACGTCTGAAGTTATTAGCACAGTATCTGTCACTGAATCAAGCACAGTATCTAACACATTGACAGAGTCAGCCATCACTACTGAAACCATGCCATCAAACACTAAAACATTTGTGTCAGAAATGTCTAACTGTCATCCTCAGACTGCATGACCCAACACAGTACAGTAAATTCTAAATCATCCAAGTCATGTCCGAGAAGTAATGAATTTATTAGCACAGTATCTGTCACTGAATCAAGCATAGTATCTAACACATTGACAGAGTCAGCCTTCACTACTGAAACCATGGCATCAAACACTAAAACATTTGTGTCAGAAATGTCTACTGTACCTAATAAAGGATCTCTTTCATTTGTTACATCAGAAGTTATTAGCACAGTATCTGCACTGACATCCTTAGACACTGTGACAGAAACTACAGTAAATTCTAAAACATCCAAGTCAGAAATGTCCGAAGTACCAGTTACAGGATCTCCATCAGCTGTTACGTCTGAAGTTATTAGCACTGTACCTGTCACTGAAGTGACAAGATCAGTGTCCAACACACTATCAACCCTGGGCATTGGTACAGAATTTGCAGCAATAAATACTAAAACAAATGTGTTAGAATCATCTAATACACTAGATAAAGGACCTCCATCACCTGTTTCATCTGCAGTTATTAACACTGTATCTGTCACTGCATCAAACACAGTACCTAACACACTACCACTATCAGCCATCACTACGGAAACCATGGCACCAAACACTAAAACATCTGTGTCAGAAACATCTAGTGTACCAGAAAAAGAATCTCGATCAGTTTTTAGCACTGTATCTGTCACTGAATCAAGTACAGTCTCCAACACGCTGTCAGACTTGGACACTGCTACAGAAACAACAGCAATAAATACTAAAACATCTGATTCAGAAACATCTAGTGTGCCACATAAAATTTCACTATCATTTGGTGCATCTCAAATTATTAGCACTGCATCTGTCACTAAACCAAGCATGGTATCTAACACACTATCAACCTTAGAAATTGCTACAGACAGCACAGTTCTAAATATCAAAACATCTGGGTTAGGAATGTCTAATTCACCAGATAATAGATTTCCATCAGCTGTTACGTCTGAAGTTATTGGCAGTGTACCTGTCACTGAATCAAGCACAGTATCTAACACACTGTCAGCTTCAGTCATCACTATGGAAACTAAAGCATTATATTCAACAGCAGTTTTATCAGATATATCTAACACAATCAATGTACAATCAGCATCATCTACTGCATCTGAAACTGGTACCAAATTTGTGCCAGGAGCAAAGAGTGTGGCCAGCACAGGGTTAACCTCTGGAATTACTTCAGAAACTACAGCACTAAGTTCTGCAGTGTCAGTGTCAGGAGCATCTGAACTACCAGGAATACAATCAACACTAACTGCTACATCTGAAGCTACATCAATCAATGCATCAACCACAGAATCAGGCACAGGAGCTAACACACAGCCAGGTTCACTCATCACTGCAGAAACTACAGAATCAAATTCTGTTGCACCTTTATCTGAAGCATCTAACACTCTCAAAATATATTTTACAGCGAGTGTTTCATCAGAAGATACATTAAGTGTTACATCATTCACAAAATCAAGTGCTGGACCTGAGCCAATGTCAGCCTCAGTTATTGCTACAGAAACTACAGCTCTAAATTCTACAACACTTTTGCCAGAAACATCTAGTATGGCAGAAATACAAACACCCACAGCTGTCACATCTGAAACTACATTTATCAGTGTACCTACAATGACATCAAGCACAGTAACTAACACGGTGTCACATTCAGGAGTTACTACAGAAACTGCATCACTAAATTCTATGCCATATTTTTCAGAGACATCTAGAAATCCAGAGATAATGTCTAACATGGCTACCACATCTGAAAATAGATACAGCAGTCTATCTCTCACAGAGCCAAGCACAGAATTTAACCCACTGTCCAGTAAATTCATGACCTCTAAAACAGCAGCCTTGCCTTCCACAATATATTCATCAGAAACATCTAGCATAGCAGAGGCGGTGTCCCAATCAAATCCTTCATCTGAAATTACTTTAATACACAAAGCTACTGCAGAATCTAATACTGTATCTTATAGTGACCCAAGTTCAGGAATGACTATACAAGTTACAGCTCTACCTTCATCAACACTTCTGTCAGAACCATCTACCATTCCAGAGATCATTTCACAATCACCTAACATATCTGAAATGACAGTTAACAATATTTCTAGCATAGAATCAAGCACAGAATCTAGTAAACTGTCTACATCTGCTATTATCACTGAATCTGCTAATCCATATTCTGAAAAACCTGCGTCAGAAACATCAGGTGTAACAGAAACACCAACAGCACTGACTGCTACATCAGAAAATGCATTTAATAGCACATCGACTGCTGAAGCAAACACATTACCTGTCTCACTGTCAGCCTCCTTCATTTCTACAGAACCTACAATACTAAATACTAAACTATCTGTGTCTGGAACATCTAATGTAGCAGATAAAGTATCTCTATCATCTGTTACGTCTGAAATTATTAGCACAGTATCTGTCACTGAATCAAGCACAGTATCTAACACATTGACAGAGTTAGCCATCACTACTGAAACCATGGCATCAAACACCAAAACATCTGTGTCAGAAATGTCTAATGTACCTAATAAAGGATCTCTTTCATTTGTTACATCAGAAGTTATTAGCACAGTATCCGCACTGACATCCTCAGACACCGTCACAGAAACTACAGTAAATTCTAAAACATCCAAGTCAGAAATGTCCGAAGTACCAGTTACAGGATCTCCATCAGGTGTTACGTCTGAAGTTATTAGCACTCTACCTGTCACTGAAGTGACAAGATCAGTGTCCAACACACTATCAACCCTGGGCATTGGTACAGAATTTGCAGCAATAAATACTAAAACAAATGTGTTAGAATCATCTAATACACTAGATAAAGGACCTCCATCACCTGTTTCATCTGCAGTTATTAACACTGTATCTGTCACTGCATCAAACACAGTACCTAACACACTACCACTATCAGCCATCACTATGGAAACCATGGCACCAAACACTAAAACATCTGTGTCAGAAACATCTAGTGTACCAGGAAAAGAATCTCGATCAGTTTTTAGCACTGTATCTGTCACTGAATCAAGTACAGTCTCCAACACGCTGTCAGCCTTGGACACTGCTACAGAAACAACAGCAATAAATACTAAAACATCTGATTCAGAAACATCTAGTGTGCCACATAAAATTTCACTATCATTTGGTGCATCTCAAATTATTAGCACTGCATCTGTCACTAAACCAAGCATGGTATCTAACACACTATCAACCTTAGAAATTGCTACGGACAACACAGCTCTAAATATCAAAACATCTGTGTTAGGAATGTCTAATTCACCAGATAATGGATTTCCATCAGCTGTTACGTCTGAAGTTATTGGCAGTGCACCTGTTACTGAATCAAGCACAGTATCTAACACACTATCAGCTTCAGTCATCACTATGGAAACTAAAGCATTATATTCAACGGCAGTTTTATCAGATATATCTAACACAATCAATGTGCAATCAGCATCATCTACTCCATCTGAAACTGGTACTAAATTTGTGCCAGGAGCAAAGAGTGTGGCCAGCACAGGGTTAACCTCTGGAATTACTTCAGAAACTACAGCACTAAGTTCTGCAGTGTCAGTGTCAGGAGCATCTAAACTACCAGGAATACAATCAACACTAACTGCTACATCTGAAGCTACATCAATCAATGCATCAACCACAAAATCAGGCACAGGAGCTAACACACAGCCAGGTTCACTCATCACTGCAGAAACTACAGAATCAAATTCTGTTGCACCTTTATCTGACGCATCTAACACTCTCAAAATATATTTTACAGCAAGTGTTTCATCAGAAGATACATTAAGTGTTGCATCATTCACAAAATCAAGTGCTGGACCTGAGCCAGTGTCAACCTCAGTTATTGCTACTGAAACTACAGCTCTAAATTCTACAACACTTTTGCCAGAAACATCTAGTATGGCAGAAATACAAACACCCACAGCTGTCACATCTGAAACTACATTTATCAGTGTACCTACAATGACATCAAGCACAGTAACTAACACGGTGTCACATTCAGGAGTTACTACAGAAACTGCATCACTAAATTCTATGCCACATTTTTCAGAGACATCTAGAAATCCAGAGATAATGTCTAACATGGCTACCACATCTGAAGATAGATACAGCAGTCTATCTCTCACAGAGCCAAGCACAGAATTTAACCCACTGTCCAGTAAATTCATGACCTCTAAAACAGCAGCCTTGTCTTCCACAATATATTCATCAGAAACATCTAGCATAGCAGGGGCGGTGTCCCAATCAAATCCTTCATCTGAAATTACTTTAATACACAAAGCTACTGCAGAATCTAATACTGTACCTTATAGTGACCCAAGTTCAGGAATGACTATACAAATTACAGCTCTACCTTCATCAACACTTCTGTCAGAACCATCTACCATTCCAGAGATCATTTCACAATCACCTACCATATCTGAAATGACAGTTAGCAGTACTTCTGACATAGAATCAAGCACAGAATCCAGTAAACTGTCTACATCTGCTATTATCACTGAATCTACTAATCCAAATTCTGAAAAACCTGCGTCAGAAACATCAGGTGTAACAGAAACACCAGCAGCACTGACTGCTAGATCAGAAAATGCATTTACTAGCACATCGACTGCTGAAGCAAACACATTACCTGTCTCACTGTCAGCCTCCTTCATTTCTACAGAACCTACAATACTAAATACTAAACTATCTATGTCTGGAACATCTAATGTACCAGATAAAGTTTCTCTATCATCTGTTACATCTGAAGTTATTAGCACAGTATCTGTCACTGAATCAAGCACAGTATCTAACACATTGACAGAGTCAGCCATCACTACTGAAACCATGGCATCAAACACTAAAACATCTGTGTCAGAAATGTCTAATGTACCTAATAAAGTATCTCTTTCATTTGTTACATCAGAAGTTATTAGCACAGTATCTGCACTGACATCCTCAGACACTGTGACAGAAACTACAGTAAATTCTAAATCATCCAAGTCAGAAATGTCCGAAGTACCAGTTACAGGATCTCCATCAGGTGTTACGTCTGAAGTTATTAGCACTGTACCTGTCACTGAAGTGACAAGATCAGTGTCCAGCACACTATCAACCCTGGGCACTGCTACAGAATTTGCAGCAATAAATACTAAAACAAATGTGTTAGAATCATCTAATACACTAGATAAAGAACCTCCATCACCTGTTTCATCTGCAGTTATTAACACTGTATCTGTCACTGCATCAAACACAGTACCTAACACACTACCACTATCAGCCATCACTATGGAAACCATGGCACCAAACACTAAAACATCTGTGTCAGAAACATCTAGTGCACTAGAAAAAGAATCTCGATCAGTTTTTAGCACTGTATCTATCACTGAATCAAGTACAGTCTCCAACACGCTGTCAGACTTGGACACTGCTACAGAAACAACAGCACTAAATACTAAAACATCTGTGTCAGAAACATCTAGTGTGCCACATAAAATTTCTCTACAATCTGGTGTATCTAAAAGTATTAGCACTGCATCTGTCACTGAACCAAGCATGGTATCTAACACACTATCAACCTTAAACATTGCTACAGACAGCACAGCTCTAAATATCAAAACATCTGTGTTAGGAATGTCTAATTCACCAGATAATAGATTTCCATCAGCTGTTACGTCTAAAGTCATTGGCAGTGTACCTGTCACTGAATCAAGCACAGTATCTAACACAATGTCAGCTTCAGTCATCACTATGGAAACTAAAGCATTATATTCAACAGCAGTTTTATCAGATATATCTAACACAATCAATGTACAATCAGCATCATCTACTGCATCTGAAACTGGTACCAAATTTGTGCCGGGAGCAAAGAGTGTGGCCAGTACAGGGTTAACATCTGGAATTACTTCAGAAACTACAGCACTAAGTTCTGCAGTGTCAGTGTCAGGAGCATCTAAACTACCAGGAATGCAATCAACACTAACTGCTACATCTGAAGCTACATCAATCAATGCATCAACCACAGAATCAGGCACTGGAGCTAACACACAGCCAGGTTCACTCATCACTGCAGAAACTACAGTATCAAATTCTGTTGCACCTTTATCTGAAGCATCTAACACTCTCAAGATATATTTTACAGCAAGTGTTTCATCAGAAGATACATTAACTGTTGCATCATTCACAAAATCAAGTACTGAACCTGAGCCAATGTCAGCCTCAGTTATTGCTACTGAAACTACAGCTCTAAATTCTACAACACTTTTGCCAGAAACATCTAGTATGGCAGAAATACAAACACCCACAGCTGTCACATCTGAAACTACATTTATCAGTGTATCTACAATGAAATCAAGCACAGTAACTAACACGGTGTCACATTCAGGAGTTACTACAGAAACTGCATCACTAAATTCTATGCCATATTTTTCAGAGACATCTAGAAATCCAGAGATAATGTCTAACATGGCTACCACATCTGAAAATAGATACAGCAGTCTATCTCTCACAGAGCGAAGCACAGAATATAACCCACTGTCCAGTAAATTCATGACCTCTAAAACAGCAGCCTTGTCTTCCACAATATATTCATCAGAAACATCTAGCATAGCAGGGGCGGTGTCCCAATCAAATCCTTCATCTGAAATTACTTTAATACACAAAGCTACTGCAGAATCTAATACTGTACCTTATAGTGACCCAAGTTCAGGAATGACTATACAAATTACAGCTCTACCTTCATCAACACTTCTGTCAGAACCATCTACCATTCCAGAGATCATTTCACAATCACCTACCATATCTGAAATGACAGTTAGCAGTACTTCTGACATAGAATCAAGCACAGAATCCAGTAAACTGTCTACATCTGCTATTATCACTGAGTCTATTAATCCATATTCTGAAAAACCTGCGTCAGAAACATCAGGTGTAACAGAAACACCAACAGCACTGACTGCTACATCAGAAAATGCATTTACTAGCACATCGACTGCTGAAGCAAGCACATTACCTGTCTCACTGTCAGCCTCCTTCATTTCTACAGAACCTACAATACTAAATACTAAACTGTCTGTGTCTGGAACATCTAATGTACCAGATAAAGTTTCTCTATCATCTGTTACATCTGAAGTTATTAGCACAGTATCTGTCACTGAATCAAGCACAGTATCTAACACATTGACAGAGTCAGCCATCACTACTGAAACCATGGCATCAAACACTAAAACATCTGTGTCAGAAATGTCTAATGTACCTAATAAAGGATCTCTTTCATTTGTTACATCAGAAGTTATTAGCACAGTATCTGCACTGACATCCCCAGACACTGTGACAGAAACTACAGTAAATTCTAAATCATCCAAGTCAGAAATGTCCGAAGTACCAGTTACAGGATCTCCATCAGCTGTTACGTCTGAAGTTATTAGCACTGTACCTGTCACTGAAGTGACAAGATCAGTGTTCAACACACTATCAACCCTGGACATTGCTACAGAATTTGCAGCACTAAATACTAAAACAAATGTGTTAGAATCATCTAATACACTAGATAAAGGACCTCCATCACCTGTTTCATCTGCAGTTATTAACACTGTATCTGTCACTGAATCAAACACAGTATCTAACAAACTACCACTATCAGCCATCACTACGGAAACCATGGCACCAAACACTAAAACATCTGTGTCAGAAACATCTAGTGTACCAGGAAACGAATCTCGATCAATTTTTAGCACTGTATCTCTCACTGAATCAAGTACAGTTTCCAACACGCTGTCAGTCTTGGACACTGCTACAGAAACAACAACACTAAATACTAAAACATCTGTGTCAGAAACATCTAGTGTGCCACATAAAATTTCTTTATCATCTGGTGCATCTGAAATTATTAGCACTGCATCTGTCATTGAACCAAGCATGGTATCTAACACACTATCAACCTTAGAAATTGCTACAGACAGCACAGCTCTAAATATCAAAACATCTGTGTTAGGAATGTCTAATTCACCAGATAATAGATTTCCATCAGCTGTTACGTCTGAAGTTATTGGCAGTGTACCTGTCACTGAATCAAGCACAGTATCTAACACACTGTCAGCTTCAGTCATCACTATGGAAACTAAAGCATTATATTCAACAGCAGTTTTATCAGATATATCTAACACAATCAATGTACAATCAGCATCATCTATTGCATCTGAAACTGGTACCAAATTTGTGCTAGGAGCAAAGAGTGTGGCCAGCACAGGGTTAACCTCTGGAATTACTTCAGAAACTACAGCACTAAGTTCTGCAGTGTCAGTGTCAGGAGCATCTAAACTACCAGGAATACAATCAACACTAACTGCTACATCTGAAGCTACATCAATCAATGCATCAACCACAGAATCAGGCACAGGAGCTAACACACAGCCAGGTTCACTCATCACTGCAGAAACTACAGAATCAAATTCTGTTGCACCTTTATCTGAAACATCTAACACTCTTAAAATACACTCTACAGCGGGTGTTTCATCTGTAGATACATTAAGTGTTACATCATTCACAAAATCAAGTACTGGCCCTGAGCCAATGTCAGCCTCAGTTATTGCTACTGAAACTACAGCTCTAAATTCTACAACACTTTTGCCAGAAACATCTAGTATGGCAGAAATACAAACACCCACAGCTGTCACATCTGAAACTACATTTATCAGTGTACCTACAATGACATCAAGCACAGTAACTAACACGGTGTCACATTCAGGAGTTACTACAGAAACTGCATCACTAAATTCTATGCCATATTTTTCAGAGACATCTAGAAATCCAGAGATAATGTCTAACATGGCTACCACATCTGAAAATAGATACAGCAGTCTATCTCTCACAGAGCGAAGCACAGAATATAACCCACTGTTCAGTAAATTCATGACCTCTAAAACAGCAGCCTTGTCTTCCACAATATATTCATCAGAAACATCTAGCATAGCAGGAGCGGTGCCCCAATCAAATCCTTCATCTGAAATTACTTTAATACACAAAGCTACTGCAGAATCTAATACTGTACCTTATAGTGACCCAAGTTCAGGAATGACTATACAAATTACAGCTCTAACTTCATCAGCACTTCTGTCAGAACCATCTACCATTCCAGAGATCATTTCACAATCACCTACCATATCTGAAATGACAGTTAGCAGTACTTCTGACATAGAATCAAGCACAGAATCCAGTAAACTGTCTACATCTGCTATTATCACTGAGTCTATTAATCCATATTCTGAAAAACCTGCGTCAGAAACATCAGGTGTAACAGAAACACCAACAGCACTGACTGCTACATCAGAAAATGCATTTACTAGCACATTGACTGCTGAAGCAAACACATTACCTGTCTCACTGTCAGCCTCCTTCATTTCTACAGAACCTACAATACTAAATACTAAACTATCTATGTCTGGAACATCTAATGTACCAGATAAAGTTTCTCTATCGTCTGTTACATCTGAAGTTATTAGCACAGTATCTGTCACTGAATCAAGCACAGTATCTAACACATTGACAGAGTCAGCCATCACTACTGAAACCATGGCATCAAACACTAAAACATCTGTGTCAGAAATGTCTAATGTACCTAATAAAGTATCTCTTTCATTTGTTACATCAGAAGTTATTAGCACAGTATCTGCACTGACATCCTCAGACACTGCGACAGAAACTACAGTAAATTCTAAATCATCCAAGTCAGAAATGTCCAAAGTACCAGTTACAGGATCTCCATCAGCTGTTACGTCTGAAGTTATTAGCACTGTACCTGTCACTGAAGTGACAAGATCAGTGTCCAACACACTATCAACCCTGGGCATTGGTACAGAATTTGCAGCAATAAATACTAAAACAAATGTGTTAGAATCATCTAATACACTAGATAAAGGACCTCCATCACCTGTTTCATCTGCAGTTATTAACACTGTATCTGTCACTGCATCAAACACAGTACCTAACACACTACCACTATCAGCCATCACTACGGAAACCATGGCACCAAACACTAAAACATCTGTGTCAGAAACATCTAGTGTACCAGAAAAAGAATCTCGATCAGTTTTTAGCACTGTATCTATCACTGAATCAAGTACAGTCTCCAACACCCTGTCAGACTTGGACACTGCTACAGAAACAACAGCACTAAATACTAAAACATCTGATTCAGAAACATCTAGTGTGCCACATAAAATTTCTCTACAATCTGGTGTATCTAAAAGTATTAGCACTGCATCTGTCACTGAACCAAGCATGGTATCTAACACACTATCAACCTTAAAAATTGCTACAGACAGCACAGCTCTAAGTATCAAAACATCTGGGTTAGGAATGTCTAATTCACCAGATAATGGATTTCCATCAGCTGTTACGTCTAAAGTCATTGGCAGTGTGCCTGTCACTGAATCAAATACAGTATCTAACACAATGTCAGCTTCAGTCATCACTATGGAAACTAAAGCATTATATTCAACAGCAGTTTTATCAGATATATTTAACACAATCAATGTACAATCAGCATCATCTACTGCATCTGAAACTGAAACTGGAACCAAATTTGTGCCAGGAGCAAAGAGTGTGGCCAGTACAGGGTTAACCTCTGGAATTAATTCAGAAACTGCAGTACTAGGTTCTGCAGTGTCAGTCTCAAGAGTATCTAAACTACCAGGAATACAATCAACACTAATTGTTACATCTGAAGCTACATCCATCAATGCATCAACCACAGAATCAGGCACAGGAGCTAACACAAAGCCAACTTCACTCATCACTGCAGAAACTACAGTATCAAGTTCTGTTGCACCTTTATCTGAAGCATCTAATACTCTCAAAATACACTCTACAGCGGGTGTTTCATCTGAAGATACATTAAGTGTGACATCATTCACAAAATCAAGTACTGGAGCGGAACCAATGTCAACCTCAGTTACTGGTACTGAAACTACAGCTCTAGATTCTACAACACTTTTACCAGAAAAATCAAGCATGGCAGAAATACAGACACCCATAGCTGTCACATCTGAAACTACATTTATCAGTGTATCTACAATGAAATCAAGCACAGTAACTAACACGGTCTCACATTCAGGAGTTACTACAGAAACTGCACCACTAAATTCTATGCCATATTTTTCTGAGATAGCTAGAAATCCAGAGAAAATGTCTAACACGGCTACTACATCTGAAAATAGATACAGCAGTCTATCTCTCACAGAGCCAAGCACAGAATTTAACCCACTGTCCAGTAAATTCATGACATCTAAAACAGCAGCCTTATCTTCTACAATATATTCATCAGAAACATCTAGCATAGCAGGGGCGGTGTCCCAATCAAATCCTTCATCTGAAATTACTTTAATACACAAAGCTACTGCAGAATCTAATACTGTACCTTATAGTGACCCAAGTTCAGGAATGACTATACAAGTTACAGCTCTACCTTCATCAACACTTCTGTCAGAACCATCTACCATTCCAGAGATCATTTCACAATCACCTACCATATCTGAAATGACAGTTAGCAGTACTTCTGACATAGAATCAAGCACAGAATCCAGTAAACTGTCTACATCTGCAATTATCACTGAGTCTATTAATCCATATTCTGAAAAACCTGTGTCAGAAACATCACATGTAACAGAAACACCAACAGCACTGACTGCTACATCAGAAAATGCATTTACTAGCACATCGACTGCTGAAGCAAACACATTACCTGTCTCACTGTCAGCCTCCTTCATTTCTACAGAACCTACAATACTAAATACTAAACTATCTGTGTCTGGAACATATAATGTACCAGATAAAGTATCTCTATCATCTGTTACGTCTGAAGTTATTAGCACAGTATCTGTCACTGAATCAAGCACAGTATCTAACACATTGACAGAGTCAGCCATCACTATTGAAACCATGGCATCAAACACTAAAACATCTGTGTCAGAAATGTCTAATGTACCTAATAAAGGATCTCTTTCATTTGTTACGTCAGAAGTTATTAGCACAGTATCTGCACTGACATCCTCAGACACTGTGACAGAAACTACAGTAAATTCTAAATCATCCAAGTCAGAAATGTCCGAAGTACCAGTTACAGGATCTCCATCAGGAGTTACAACTGAAGTTATTAGCACTGTACCTGTCACTGAAGTGACAAGATCAGTGTCCAACACACTATCAACCCTGGACATTGGTACAGAATTTGCAGCAATAAATACTAAAACAAATGTGTTAGAATCATCTAATACACTAGATAAAGGACCTCCATCACCTGTTTCATCTGCAGTTATTAACACTGTATCTGTCACTGCATCAAACACAGTACCTAACACACTACCACCATCAGCCATCACTATGGAAACCATGGCACCAAACACTAAAACATCTGTGTCAGAAACATCTAGTGTACCAGGAAACGAATCTCGATCAGTTTTTAGCACTGTATCTCTCATTGAATCAAGTACAGTCTCCAACACGCTGTCAGTCTTGGACAATGCTACAGAAACAACAACACTAAATACTAAAACATCTCTGTCAGAAACATCTAGTGTGCCACATAAAATTTCTTTATCATCTGGTGCATCTGAAATTATTAGCACTGCATCTGTCACTGAACCAAGCATGGTATCTAACACACTATCAACCTTAGAAATTGCTACAGACAGCACAGCTCTAAATATCAAAACATCTGTGTTAGGAATGTCTAATTCACCAGATAATAGATTTCCATCAGCTGTTACGTCTAAAGTTATTGGCAGTGTACCTGTCACTGAATCAAGCACAGTATCTAACACACTGTCAGCTTCAGTCATCACTATGGAAACTAAAGCATTATATTCAACAGCAGTTTTATCAGATATATCTAACACAATCAATGTACAATCAGCATCATCTACTGCATCTGAAACTGGTACCAAATTTGTGCCAGGAGCAAAGAGTGTGGCCAGCACAGGGTTAACCTCTGGAATTACTTCAGAAACTACAGCACTAAGTTCTGCAGTGTCAGTGTCAGGAGCATCTGAACTACCAGGAATACAATCAACACTAACTGCTACATCTGAAGCTACATCAATCAATGCATCAACCACAGAATCAGGCACAGGAGCTAACACACAGCCAGGTTCACTCATCACTGCAGAAACTACAGAATCAAATTCTGTTGCACCTTTATCTGAAGCATCTAACACTCTCAAAATATATTTTACAGCGAGTGTTTCATCAGAAGATACATTAAGTGTTGCATCATTCACAAAATCAAGTCCTGGACCTGAGCCAATGTCAACCTCAGTTATTGCTACAGAAACTACAGCTCTAAATTCTACAACACTTTTGCCAGAAACATCTAGTATGGTAGAAATACAAACACCCACAGCTGTCACATCTGAAACTACATTTATCAGTGTACCTACAATGACATCAAGCACAGTAACTAACACGGTGTCACATTCAGGAGTTACTACAGAAACTGCATCACTAAATTCTATGCCATATTTTTCAGAGACATCTAGAAATCCAGAGATAATGTCTAACATGGCTACCACATCTGAAAATAGATACAGCAGTCTATCTCTCACAGAGCCAAGCACAGAATTTAACCCACTGTCCAGTAAATTCATGACCTCTAAAACAGCAGCCTTGTCTTCCACAATATATTCATCAGAAACATCTAGCATAGCAGGGGTGGTGTCCCAATCAAATCCTTCATCTGAAATTACTTTAATACACAAAGCTACTGCAGAATCTAATACTGTACCTTATAGTGACCCAAGTTCAGGAATGACTATACAGGTTACAGCTCTACCTTCATCAATACTTCTGTCAGAACCTTCTACCATTCCAGAGATCATTTCACAATCACCTACCATATCTGAAATGACAGTTAGCAGTACTTCTGACATAGAATCAAGCACAGAATCCAGTAAACTGTCTACATCTGCAATTATCACTGAGTCTATTAATCCATATTCTGAAAAACCTGTGTCAGAAACATCAGGTGTAACAGAAACACTAACAGCACAGATGGCTACATCAGAAAATGCATTTACTAGCACATCGACTGCTGAAGCAAACACATTACCTGTCTCACTGTCAGCCTCCTTCATTTCTACAGAACCTACAATACTAAACACTAAACTATCTGTGTCTGGAACATATAATGTACCAGATAAAGTATCTCTATCATCTGTTACGTCTGAAGTTATTAGCACAGTATCTGTCACTGAATCAAGCACAGTATCTAACACATTGACAGAGTCAGCCATCACTATTGAAACCATGGCATCAAACACTAAAACATCTGTGTCAGAAATGTCTACTCTACCTAATAAAGGTTCCCTTTCATTTGTTACATCAGAAGTTATTAGTACAGTATCTGGACTGTCATCCTCAGACACTGTAACAGAAACTACAGTAAATTCTACAACATCCAAGTCAGAATTGTCTGAAGTACCAGTTACAGGATCTCCATCAGGTGTTACGTCTGAAGTTATTGGCACTGTACCTGTCACTGAAGTGACAAGATCAGTGTCCAGCACACTATCAACCCTGGGCATTGGTACAGAATTTGCAGCAATAAATACTAAAACAACTGTGTTAGAATCATCTAATACACTAGATAAAGGACCTCCATCACCTGTTTCATCTGCAGTTATTAGCACTGTATCTGTCACTGAATTAAGTACAGAATCTAACATACCCTTAATTTTAACTATTGCTACTGAAACCACATCACCACATTCAACAGCAGTTGTGTCAGAAACATCTAACGTAAACAATATGCAATCAACATTATCTACTGTATCTGAAACTGTAAATGGCACCAAACCTGTCACGCAAACAGACAATGCCCCTAACATGTTGTCAACCTCAATTATTATTTCAGAAACTGTAATAGTAAGCTCTACAGTATTAGTGTCAGAAACATCTACAGAACCACAGGTATATCCAGGTGCAACTGCTACATCTGAAATTATATTTAACAATGGGTCAGCCAAAGAACTGACCACAATATCTGACACACAGTCAACTTCACTCATCACTTCCAAAACTACCATGTCAAATTCTCTTGCATTCTCATTTGAAACATCTAGCTCTGCAGTAGTACAGTCTACAAAGTCTGTTTCAAATAATTTTGGTCATGAGTCTTTCTCAACAATGGGCCTTACTACTGAAACTGATTCTGTAACATTTTTGCCAGAAACATCCAGTGTAGCAGAGATAAATTCACCTATAGCTGTAACATCTGGAATTACATTAACCAGTGTAACAACCATGGAAACAAGCACAATTCCAAATCAATCATCTGCATTAATCATCAGTATGGAAACTAATTTTGCCTCGTCTGTTCCAGAGACATCAAGCACACCAGCAATGCAGTTGTCATCAGGTCCTACATCTAAATATGGCTTCACATCACAGTTAAGCACACAGTATAATAGGCAGACAAATGTAGGCTTTATTACGGAAACAACAGAAGTATCTAGAAATCCAGAGATATTGTCAAACTCTTTTTCATCAGAAACAGCATTTAGTAGTACATCTTTCACAGAGCCAAATACAGTGCCTAACTTACTGTCTGACAAAGTAACCACACTTGAACCAACAGCCTTACCTTCTGCAGATTATACGTCACAAATATCTAAGATACCAGATGAAAAACCTACACTGAATGTTTTATTACAATCTACATTAACGCATACATCTACAAGAGGATCAGACATGTTACCTGTGTCACTCTCATCTTCCAGCATTGCCAGAGAAACTCCAATCATAAATCCCACACTGTATTTGATAGAAACATCTAGCATACCAGAGTTATTCTCACCATCAGCTACTACATTTGAAACTATATATAGCAGTTTTCCAACCACAGAATCAAACAGTGTATCTAACACAAACTCAGTCTCAAGCATTACTTCAGAGACTACACAACTGTATTCCATTGTATCTATACCAGAAACATCTAACATACCAGATATCCAGTCCACACCTGCAGTTACACCTGAGACTACTTTCATCACTGCATCTAACACAGAATCAAGCATAATGTATAACACACAGTTAACCTCAGTCATCACAGCACAAGATACACCATCGGTTTCTACTGTACTTTTGCCAGAAACATCTAGCATTTCAGAGATCTTGCTCAAATCATCTACTATATCTGAAGGTGCATTTAGCAGTGTTTCTGTCACAGAATCCAGCACAGTATCTAATATGCTCACAGGCTCAGTTATCATTCCAGAAACTATGAAACAAACGTCAACATCATCTGTGTCAGAACCATCTAGTATACCAGAGGGACAAAGCCCATCAGCTCCTGTATCTGAAACTGCATTCATCAACACACAACCTAGAACAACACCTAAGTCATTGTCATCTTCAGGCATCATCACAGAAACTGCAACATTTCATTCTGCAGTACATTTATCAGAAACTTCTTTTATGTCAGGTACTCTGTCTGCATCTAGTTTTATTTCAGAAACTACACCAAATGTTACATTGACCTCAGAAACAAACACCCTGCCTAAGTCAATTTCTACCACAAGTATTACTAATGAAACTGCACCTGCAAATTCTGCAGAAACATTGGGAACTACAAAAATTAATTCTGAAACTACTTTTATCAGTACATCTGCAATGAAATCTAACACAGTATCTAATAAACTGTCACATTCAGGTGTTGCCATAGAAACCACAGCACTAAATTCTGTACCATTTTTTTCAGAGACATCCAGAAGTCCAGAAGTACTGTCAAACTCAGCTACCACATCTGAAAATAAATTCAGCAGTCCATCTGCAACAGAGCCAAGCACAGAGTTTAACTTACTGTCCAGTAAATTCATGACATCTAAAACAACAGCCTTACCTTCCACAGTATACTTGCCAGAAACACCTAGCATAGCAGGGATGGTGTCCCAATCAAATCCTTCATCTGAAATTACATTTATAAACAATGTTACTACAAAATCTAACACTGTACCTTATAGAGAGACAAGTTCAGGGATGACTATACAAATTACAGCTCTACCTTCATCAACACTTCTGTCAGAACCATCTACCATTCCAGAGATCATTTCACAATCATTTACTGTATCTGAAATGACAGCTAGCAGTACTTCTGGCATAGAATCAAACACAAAATCCAGTATACTCTCATTATCTGCTATTACTACTGAATCTGCTACTCCATATTCTGAAAAACCTGCGTCAGAAACATCAGGTGTAACAGAAACACTAACAGCACTGACTGCTACATCAGAAAATGTATTTAATAGCATATCAACTGCTGAAGCAAACAGTGTGTCAGGAACATCTAATGTGCTAGATAAAATGTCTCTATCAGCTGTCATATCTGAAATTATTAGCACTGGATCCATCACAGAATCAAGCACAGTGTCTAACACACTGTCACCATCAGACATTGTGACAGAAACAACACTAAATTCTAAAACATCTGTGTCAGAAACATCTAATTTATTAGCTAAAGGATCTTCAACAAGCGCAGCATCTAACATACCATCAGCTTCAGACATCACTACAGAAAAGAGAGCACTACATTCAACAGTAATTATGTCAGAAACATCTAATGTACCCCATCTCAATTCAACAACAGCAGTTTCATCTGAAAATGACTTTGTCAGTACATCTGTCACAGAAACAGGTATTACCTCAGAAACTATAGCACTAAGTTCTGCAGTATCAGTGTCAGAACCATCTAAGTTACCACAGATACAGTTGACAACTGATACATCTGTGGCTACATTCTTTAATACATCACTCTTAGAATCAAGCACATTAACAAACCCACAGTCAACTTCACACATTACCCTAGAAACTGCAGTATCAAGTTCTGCTGCATTTTTAACTGAGTCTTATAGCACTCCAAAGAAACAGTTCACAATAGCTGCTGCTTCTGAAAATACATTAAATGTTACATCCTCCACAGAATCAGGTACTAGACCTGAGTCACTATCAACATTGGGCCTTACCACTGAAACTACAACTCTAAAGTCTGCAACATTTTTGCCAGAAACATCTAGTATAGCAGAGATTAAGTCACATGCAGCTGTCACATCTGAAATTACAAGTGTAACAATCATGGATACAAGCACTGTTCCAAATGCATCATCTCCCTTTATCATCAGTTTAGAAACAAATTCTACCACATCTGTACCAGAGACATCAAACATGCCAGAGATCCAGTCATCGTCAGTTTCAACATCTAAATATGCATTCACATCACAGTTAAGCACACAATATAACAACCAGACAAATTCAGGCTTTGTTGCAGAAACATCTCTGAATTCTGCAGTGTTTTCATCAGAAACATCTAGAAGTTCAGAGATGCTATCAAACTCTGTAACTACATCTGAAATGGTATTTAACACTCCATCTTCCTCACACTCAAGTACTGTGTCTACCTTACTACCCAGCAAAGTCACCACAACTGAAACAATAGCTGTAAATTCTGCAGTTTATTTGTCAGAAACATCTAGAGTGCCAGGGGAGCATTCAGCATCAAGTGTCACATTTCAATCAGCATATAGCAGTGTATACAACACACAGTCAATCAGTATTCCTAACACTAACTCAAACACAAGCATTACTTCAGAGACTACACCATTAAATTCCATTGTATCTGCATCAGAAACAGCTAACATACCAGACATACAGTCCACACATGCAGTTGCAACTGAGACTACATTTGTCACTGCATCTAATACAGATTCAAGCACAATGTATAACACACAATCAACCTCAGTGATCACAGCACAAGAAACAGCATCCGTTTCTACTGTACTTTTGTTTGAAACATCTAGCATTTCAGAGGTCTTGCCAAAATCATCTACTATATCTGAAGGTGCTTTTAGCAGTGTTTCTGTCACAGAATCCAGCACAGTATCTAATATGCTCACAGGCTCAGTTATCAGTACAGAAACTCTAAAACAAAGTTCAGCATCATCTGCAGAGTCATTTAGCATACCAGAGGAAAATAGCCCATCAGCAGCTGTATATGAAACTGCATTCACCAGTGTTTCTAGCACAGAGCCTGGAACAGCATCTAAGTCACTGTCATCTTCAGACATCATCACAGAAAGTACCACATTGCGTTCGGCAGTACATTTATCAGAAACTCCAGTCATATCAGGTACACTGTCTACATCGATTTTATTTCCTGAAACTACACAACATTCTCTGTCCACCTCAGAAACAAATATTCCAATTGAGTCATTGTCTACCTTAAGTTTTACTACTGAAACTACACCCACAATGTCTGCAGTAACTTTGGGTTCTACAGAGATAAAGTTCTTGTCAACTGTTCCTTCTGAAACTACATTTATCAGTGTATCTACAATGGAATATAGGACCATATCTAACAAAGAGTTATATTCAGGTGTTACTGTAAAAACTACAACATTAAATTCTGTACCATATTTTTCAGAATCCTTTCGAACTCTAGAAGTACCATCAAATTCAGTTACATCTGACAGTGGATTCAACAGCCCATCTGCTACAGAGACAAATGCAGCATCTGTAATCCCGAGTAGCACGTTTGTGACATCTGAATCAACAGCCTTACCTTCTACAGAATATCTGTCAGAAAAATCAAGCATAACAGAAGTGCAGCCAGTATCATCAGCTACACCTGAATCTGTAAGCAGTAATGCACATACTGCAGGATTAAATGGAGTTTCAAATGTTGCGTCAACTTCACTCATTACTACAAAAACTACTGAACCGAGCTCAGCATTATATTTCTCAGAAAAATCCATAGTGCCAGAGATACTGTCAGCTTCCACATCAGAAACCTCTTTAAGAAGGACAGTCACTACAGAATCAAGTACTCCTTCTAATCCAACATCAGCCTCGGCCATCACTTCAGAATCTAGCACACTGACCTCTGCAGCACCTGTGTCTGAATCATCTAACATGTCTGGGACACACTCATCCTCGGCCATCACTTCAGAATCTAGTACACTGACCTCTGCAGCACCTGTGTCTGAATCATCTAACATGCCTGGGGCACACTCAACCTCAGCCATCACATCAGAATCTAGCACACTGGCCTCTGCAGCACCCATGTCTGAATCATCTAACATGGCAGGGGCACACTCAACCTCAGTCATTACAAATGACACTGCATTAACCAGTACATCTGACAAGATATATCACACTGTTCCCATCTCACTATCAACTTCTAGCATCTCATCAGACATTACAACACCTAATTCTGACGAACAGTCTCACACTGTACCCACCTCACAGTCAACTTCTGGTATCTCATCAGAAATTACAGCCCTTAATTCAGACAAACATGCTCAATCTGTTTTCACCCTACTGTCAACCCCTGGCTTGACTTCAGAAACTATGACTTATCGTTCTGACCAACAATCTCACACTGCCCCCATCTCAATGTCAGCCTCTGGCAGTGTGTTAGAAACTACAATTTCTAGTTATGACCAACAGTCTCATACTGGTCCCATCTCACTGTCAACCTCTGGCATCACTTCTGAAACTACAAGCCTTAGTTCTGACCAACAATATCAAACTGTTCCCATCTCACTAACAACCTCTGGAATCACATTGGAAACTAGAACCCTTAATTATGGCCAGCAATATTACACTACTCCCATCTCACAGTCAGCCTCTGATATTATGTCAGATACTACTACCCTTAGTACAGACCAGCAATCTCACACTGTTTCCATTCCGCTCTCAACCTCTAGCATCACTTCAGAAGCTACAATCTTTAGTTCAGATCAGCAATCTTATACCATTTCCAACCCTCTGTCAGCTTCTGGCATCACGTCAGAAACTATGACCCTTAGTTCTGACCAACAATCGCACACTGTTTCCATCTCAATGCCAACCTCTGACATCACTTCAGAAACAACAACACTTAGTTCTGACCAACAATCTCACACTGTCCCCATCTCAATGTCAGCCTCTGGCAGTATATTAGAAACTACAATACTTACGTCTGACCAACAATCTCACACTGTTCCTATCTCAATATCAGACTCTGGCAGTATATTAGAAACTACGACCATTAGTACTGACCAACAATCTCACACTGGTCCCATCTCACTGTCAGCCTCAAGCATCACTTTAGAAACTATGTCTTTAAGTTCTGACAAACAATCTCAATCTGCTTCCATTTCACTGTCAACCATTGGCATCACTTCTGAAACTACAATCCTTAGTTCTGGCCAACAATCTCAAACTGTTCCCATCTCACTGTCAGTCACTGGCACCACTTCAGAAACTATGACCGTTAGTGCTGATCAACAACCTCACACTAGCCCCAACTCCCTTTTAACCTCTGGCATCACTTCAAAAACAACAATCCTTACTTCAGACCAACAAGCTCACACTGTTCCCATCTCACTGTCAACCACAAGCATCATTTCAGAAACCATGACTTTAAATTCTGACCAACAATCTCAGTCTGCTCCCATCTCACTGTCAACCTCAGGCATCACTCCAGAAATTATGACTCTAAGTTTTGACCAACAATCTCAATCTTCTCCCATGTCATTGTCAACTACTGGCATCACTTCTGAAACTACAATCCTTAGTTCTGACCAAAAATCTCAAACTGCTCCCATCTCACTGTCAACATCTGGCATCACTTTGGAAACTACAACCCTTAATTCTGGCCAACAATCTCACACTACCCAAATCTCACTGTCAACCTCTGATATTATGTCAGATACTACAATCCTTAGTACTGCCCAACAATCTCACACTCATCCTATCTCACTGTCAGTGACAGGCGTTACTTCAGAAACCATGGCCCTTAGTTCTGACCAACAAGCCCACACTGTTCCCATCTCACCGTCAACCCCTGGCATTACTTCAGAAACCATGTCCGTCAGTTCTGACCAACAATCTCACACTAGCCCCACCTCACTGTTAACCTCTAACATCACTTCAAAAACTACAGTTATCAATTCTGACCAACAGTCTCACACTGTTCCCATCTCACTGTCAACCTCTGTCATCACTTCAGAAACTACAGCCCTTAGGTTTAGTCAACAATATCACACTAGTCCCATCTTTCTGTCAGCCACAGGCATCACTTCTGAAACTACAATAATTAGTTCTCACCAAAAATCTCAAACTGCTCCCATGTCACTGTCAACCACTGGCATCACTTCAGAAACTACAGTTCTCAGTTCTGACCAGCAATCTCACACTGTTCCCATCACACTGTCAACATCTGGCATCACTTTGGAACCTACAACACTTAATTCTGGCCAACAATCTCACACTACCCAAATCTCACTGTCAACCTCTGATATTATGTCAGATACTGCAACCATTAGTCCTAACCAACAATCTCACACTGGTCCTATCTCATTGTCAGCAACAGGCATTACTTCAGAAACTATGCTCCTTAGTTCTGACCAACAATCTCACACTGTTCCCATCTCACTGTCAACCTCAGGCATCACTCCTGAAACTACAACCCTTAGTTCTGCCCGGCAGTCTCAAATTGTTCCTATCTCAATATCAGCCACTGACATCACTTTTGAAACTACAACACTTAGTTCTGAACAAGAATCTCACACTGTTCCCATCTCACTGTCAACCTCAGGCATCACTTCAGAAACTATGGCCCTTACTTCTGACCAACAATCTCAAACTGTTTCCATCTCACTGTCAACTACTGGCATCACTTCTGGAACTACAATCTTTACTTCTGACCAAAAATCTCAAACTGCTCCAATGTCACTGTCAACTACTGGCATCACTTCAGAAATTACAATTCTCAGTTCTGACCAGCAATCTCACACTGTTCCCATCTCACTGTCAACATCTGGCATCACTGTGGAAACTACAACCCTTAATCCTGGCCAACAATCTCACACTACCCAAACCTCACTGTCAACCCCTGATATTATGTCAGATACTACAATCCTTAGTACTGCCCAACAATCTCAAACTGGTCCTATCTCACTGTCAGTGACAGACATTACTTCAGAAACTATGCCACTTAGTTCTAACCAACAATCCCACACTGTTCCCATCTCCCTGTCAATATCTGGCATCACTTCAAAAACTACAGTTTTCAATTCTGACCAACAATCTCACACTGTTCCCATCTCACTGTCGACCTCTGCCATCACTTCAGAAACTATAGCCCTTAGTTCCAGCCAACAATATCACACTATACCAGTCTCTCTGTCAGCCTTTGCCATTACTTCAGAAACTATACCCCTTAGTTCTGACCAACAATCTCACACTGCTCCCATCTCACTGTCAACCTCTGGCATCACTTCAGAAACTACAGCCCTTAGTTCTAGCCAACAATATCACACTAGTCCCATCTCTCTGTCAGCCACAGGCATCACTTCAGAAACAACAACACTTAGTTCTGACCAGCAATCTCACACTGTCCCCATCTCAATGTCAGCCTCTGGCAGTATATTACAAACTACAACACTTACGTCTGACCAACAATCTCACACTGTTCCCATCTCAATATCAGCCTCTGGCAGTATATTAGAGATTACGACCATTGGTACTGACCAACAATCTCACACTGGTCCCATCTCACTGTCAGCCTCAAGCATCACTTCAGAAACTATGTCTTTAAGTTCTGACAAACAATCTCAATCTGCTTCCATTTCACTGTCAACCATTGGCATCACTTCTGAAACTACAATCCTTAGTTCTGGCCAACAATCTCAAACTGTTCCCATCTCACTGTCAGTCACTGGCGCCACTTCAGAAACTATGACTGTTAGTGCTGATCAACAACCTCACACTAGCCCAAACTCCCTTTTAACCTCTGGCATCACTTCAAAAACAACAATCCTTATTTCAGACCAACAAGCTCACACTGTTCCCATCTCACTGTCAACCTCAGGCAGCATTTCAGAAACCATTACTCTAAATTCTGACCAACAATCTCAGTCTGCTCCCATCTCACTGTCAACCTCAGGCATCACTCCAGAAATTATGACTCTAAGTTCTGACCAACGATCTCAATCTTCTCCCATCTCACTGTCAACTACTGGCATCACTTCTGAAACTACAATCCTTAGTTCTGACCAAAAATCTCAAACTTCTCCCATGTCACTGTCAACCACTGGCATCACTTCAGAAACTACAATTCTCAGTTCTGACCAGCAATCTCACACTGTTCCCATCTCACTGTCAACATCTGGCATCATTTTGGAAACTACAACCCTTAATTCTGGCCAACAATCTCACACTACCCAAATCTCACTGTCAACCTCTGATATTATGTCAGATACTACAATCCTTAGTACTGCCCAACAATCTCACACTCATCATATCTCACTGTCAGTGGCAGGCGTTACTTCAGAAACCATGGCCCTTAGTTCTGACCAACAAGCCCACACTGTTCCCATCTCACCGTCAACCCCTGGCATTACTTCAGAAACCATGTCCCTCAGTTCTGACCAACAATCTCACACTAGCCCCACCTCACTGTTAACCTCTAACATCACTTCAAAAACTACAGTTATCAATTCTGACCAACAGTCTCACACTGTTCCCATCTCACTGTCAACCTCTGTCATCACTTCAGAAACTACAGCCCTTAGGTTTAGCCAACAATATCACACTAGTCCCATCTTTCTGTCAGCCACAGGCATCACTTCTGAAACTACAATAATTAGTTCTCACCAAAAATCTCAAACTGCTCCCATGTCACTGTCAACCACTGGCATCACTTCAGAAACTACAGTTCTCAGTTCTGACCAGCAATCTCACACTGTTCCCATCTCACTGTCAACATCTGGCATCACTTTGGAACCTACAATACTTAATTCTGGCCAACAATCTCACACTACCCAAATCTCACTGTCAATCTCTGATATTATGTCAGATACTACAACCATTAGTCCTAACCAACAATCTCACACTGGTCCTATCTCACTGTCAGCAACAGGCATTACTTCAGAAACTATGCTCCTTAGTTCTAACCAACAATCTCACACTGTTCCCATCTCACTGTCAACCTCAGGCATCACTCCTGAAACTACAACCCTTAGTTCTGCCCGGCAGTCTCAAATTGTTCCTATCTCAATGTCAGCCACTGACATCACTTTTGAAACTACAACACTTAGTTCTGAACAAGAATCTCACACTGTTCCCATCTCACTGTCAACCTCAGGCATCACTTCAGAAACTATGGCCCTTACTTCTGACCAACAATCTCAAACTGTTTCCATCTCACTGTCAACTACTGGCATCACTTCTGGAACTACAATCTTTACTTCTGACCAAAAATCTCAAACTGCTCCAATGTCACTGTCAACTACTGGCATCACTTCAGAAATTACAATTCTCAGTTCTGACCAGCAATCTCACACTGTTCCCATCTCACTGTCAACATCTGGCATCACTGCGGAAACTACAACCCTTAATTCTGGCCAACAATCTCACACTACCCAAACCTCACTGTCAACCTCTGATATTATGTCAGATACTACAATCCTTAGTACTGCCCAACAATCTCATACTGGTCCTATCTCACTGTCAGTGACAGACATTACTTCAGAAACTATGCCACTTAGTTCTAACCAACAATCCCCCACTGTTCCCATCTCCCTGTCAATATCTGGCATCACTTCAAAAACTACAGTTTTCAATTCTGACCAACAATCTCACACTGTTCCCATCTCACTGTCAACCTCTGCCATCACTTCAGAAACTGTAGCCCTTAGTTCCAGCCAACAGTATCACACTATACCAGTCTCTCTGTCAGCCTTTGCCATTACTTCAGAAACTATACCCCTTAGTTCTGACCAACAATCTCACACTGCTCCCATCTCACTGTCAACCTCTGGCATCACTTCAGAAACTACAGCCCTTAGTTCTAGCCAACAATATCACACTAGTCCCATCTCTCTGTCAGCCACAGGCATCACTTCAGAAACAACAACACTTAGTTCTGACCAACAATCTCACACTGTCCCCATCTCAATGACAGCCTCTGGCAATATATTAGAAACTACAACACTTACGTCTGACCAACAATCTCACACTGTTCCCATCTCAATATCAGCCTCTGGCAGTATATTAGAAACTACGACCATTAGTACTGACCAACAATCTCACACTGGTCCCATCTCACTGTCAGCCTCAAGCATCACTTCAGAAACTATGTCTTTAAGTTCTGACAAACAATCTCAATCTGCTTCCATTTCACTGTCAACCATTGGCATCACTTCTGAAACTACAATCCTTAGTTCTGGCCAACAATCTCAAACTGTTCCCATCTCACTGTCAGTCACTGGCACCACTTCAGAAACTATGACTGTTAGTGCTGATGAACAACCTCACACTAGCCCAAACTCCCTTTTAACCTCTGGCATCACTTCAAAAACAACAATCCTTATTTCAGACCAACAAGCTCACACTGTTCCCATCTCACTGTCAACCTCAGGCAGCATTTCAGAAACCATTACTCTAAATTCTGACCAACAATCTCAGTCTGCTCCCATCTCACTGTCAACCTCAGGCATCACTCCAGAAATTATGACTCTAAGTTCTGACCAACGATCTCAATCTTCTACCATCTCACTGTCAACTACTGGCATCACTTCTGAAACTACAATCCTTAGTTCTGACCAAAAATCTCAAACTGCTCCCATGTCACTGTCAACCACTGGCATCACTTCAGAAACTACAATTCTCAGTTCTGACCAGCAATCTCACACTGTTCCCATCTCACTGTCAACATCTGGCATCATTTTGGAAACTACAACCCTTAATTCTGGCCAACAATCTCACACTACCCAAATCTCACTGTCAACCTCTGATATTATGTCAGATACTACAATCCTTAGTACTGCCCAACAATCTCACACTCATCCTATCTCACTGTCAGTGACAGGCGTTACTTCAGAAACCATGGCCCTTAGTTCTGACCAACAAGCCCACACTGTTCCCATCTCACCGTCAACCCCTGGCATTACATCAGAAACCATGTCCCTCAGTTCTGACCAACAATCTCACACTAGCCCCACCTCACTGTTAACCTCTAACATCACTTCAAAAACTACAGTTATCAATTCTGACCAACAGTCTCACACTGTTCCCATCTCACTGTCAACCTCTGTCATCACTTCAGAAACTACAGCCCTTAGGTTTAGCCAACAATATCACACTAGTCCCATCGTTCTGTCAGCCACAGGCATCACTTCTGAAACTACAATAATTAGTTCTCACCAAAAATCTCAAACTGCTCCCATGTCACTGTCAACCACTGGCATCACTTCAGAAACTACAGTTCTCAGTTCTGACCAGCAATCTCACACTGTTCCCATCTCACTGTCAACATCTGGCATCACTTTGGAACCTACAACACTTAATTCTGGCCAACAATCTCACACTACCCAAATCTCACTGTCAGCCTCTGATATTATGTCAGATACTACAACCATTAGTCCTAACCAACAATCTCACACTGGTCCTATCTCACTGTCAGCAACAGGCATTACTTCAGAAACTATGCTCCTTAGTTCTGACCAACAATCTCACACTGTTCCCATCTCACTGTCAACCTCAGGCATCACTCCTGAAACTACAACCCTTAGTTCTGCCCGGCAGTCTCAAATTGTTCCTATCTCAATGTCAGCCACTGACATCACTTTTGAAACTACAACACTTAGTTCTGAACAAGAATCTCACACTGTTCCCATCTCACTGTCAACCTCAGGCATCACTTCAGAAACTATGGCCCTTACTTCTGACCAACAATCTCAAACTGTTTCCATCTCACTGTCAACTACTGGTATCACTTCTGGAACTACAATCTTTACTTCTGACCAAAAATCTCAAACTGCTCCAATGTCACTGTCAACTACTGGCATCACTTCAGAAATTACAATTCTCAGTTCTGACCAGCAATCTCACATTGTTCCCATCTCACTGTCAACATCTGGCATCACTGTGGAAACTACAACCCTTAATTCTGGCCAACAATCTCACACTACCCAAACCTCACTGTCAACCTCTGATATTATGTCAGATACTACAATCCTTAGTACTGCCCAACAATCTCAAACTGGTCCTATCTCACTGTCAGTGACAGACATTACTTCAGAAACTATGCCACTTAGTTCTAACCAACAATCCCACACTGTTCCCATCTCCCAGTCAATATCTGGCATCACTTCAAAAACTACAGTTTTCAATTCTGACCAACAATCTCACACTGTTCCCATCTCACTGTCAACCTCTGCCATCACTTCAGAAACTATAGCCCTTAGTTCCAGCCAACAATATCACACTATACCAGTCTCTCTGTCAGCCTTTGCCATTACTTCAGAAACTATACCCCTTAGTTCTGACCAACAATCTCACACTGCTCCCATCTCACTGTCAACCTCTGGCATCACTTCAGAAACTACAGCCCTTAGTTCTAGCCAACAATATCACACTAGTCCCATCTCTCTGTCAGCCACAGGCATCACTTCAGAAACAACAACACTTAGTTCTGACCAACAATCTCACACTGTCCCCATCTCAATGTCAGCCTCTGGCAGTATATTACAAACTACAACACTTACGTCTGACCAACAATCTCACACTGGTCCCATCTCACTCTCAGCCTCAAGCATCACTTCAGAAACTATGTCTTTAAGTTCTGACAAACAATCTCAATCTGCTTCCAGTTCACTGTCAACCATTGGCATCACTTCTGAAACTACAATTCTTAGTTCTGGCCAACAATCTCAAACTGTTCCCATCTCACTGTCAGTCACTGGCACCACTTCAGAAACTATGACTGTTAGTGCTGTTCAACAACCTCACACTAGCCCCAACTCCCTTTTAACCTCTGGCATCACTTCAAAAACAACAATCCTTATTTCAGACCAACAAGCTCACACTGTTCCCATCTCACTGTCAACCTCAGGCAGCATTTCAGAAACCATTACTCTAAATTCTGACCAACAATCTCAGTCTGCTCCCATCTCACTGTCAACCTCAGGCATCACTCCAGAAATTATGACTCTAAGTTCTGACCAACGATCTCAATCTTCTCCCATCTCACTGTCAACTACTGGCATCACTTCTGAAACTACAATCCTTAGTTCTGACCAAAAATCTCAAACTGCTCCCATGTCACTGTCAACCACTGGCATCACTTCAGAAACTACAATTCTCAGTTCTGACCAGCAATCTCACACTGTTCCCGTCTCACTGTCAACATCTGGCATCATTTTGGAAACTACAACCCTTAATTCTGGCCAACAATCTCACACTACCCAAATCTCACTGTCAACATCTGATATTATGTCAGATACTACAATCCTTAGTACTGCCCAACAATCTCACACTGGTCCTATCTTACTGTCAGTGACAGGCATTACTTCAGAAACTATGCCCCTTAGCTCTGACCAACAATCTCACACTGTTCCCATCTCACTGTCAACCTCAGGCATCACTCCTGAAACTACAACCCTTAGTTCTGCCCGGCAGTCTCAAACTGTTCCTATCTCACTGTCAGCCACTGGCATCACTTTTGAAACTGCAACACTCAGTTCTGAACAAGAATCTCACACTGTTCCCATCTCACTGTCAACCTCAGGCATCACTTCAGAAACTATGGCCCTAACTTCTGACCAACAATCTCAAACTGTTTCCATCTCACTGTCAACTACTGGCATCACTTTTGAAACTACAACACTTAGTTCTGAACAACAATCTCACACTGGACTCATGACTCTGTCAACCACTAGCATCAATTCAGAAACCATGGCCCTTAGTTCTGACCAACAATCTCATACTAGTGCCATCTCACTGTCACCCACTAATAACATTTCTGAAACTACAACCCTTAGTTCTGACCAACAATCTCAAACTGCCCCCATCTCATTGTCAGCCACTGGCATTACTTCAGAAACTATGCCCCCTAGTTCTGACCAACAATCTATCACTACTCCCATCTTACTGTCAACCTCTGGCATCACTTCAGATACTACAGCCCTTAGTTCTGACCAACAATATCACACTACTCCCATCTCTCTGTCAGCCACAGGCATCACTTCAAAAACAACAACACTTAGTTCTGACCAACAATCTCATACTGTCCCCATCTCAGTGTCAGCCTCTGGCAGTATATTAGAAACTACAACACTTACTTCTGACCAACAATCTCACACTGTTCCCATCTCAATATCAGCCTCTGGCAGTATATTAGAAACTACGACCATTAGTACTGACCAACAATCTCACACTGGTCCCATCTCACTGTCAGCCTCAAGCATCACTTCAGAAACTATGTCTTTAAGTTCTGACAAACAATCTCAATCTGCTTCCAGTTCACTGTCAACCATTGGCATCACTTCTGAAAATACAATCCTTAGTTCTGGCCAACAATCTCAAACTGTTCCCATCTCACTGTCAGTCACTGGCACCACTTCAGAAACTATGACCGTTAGTGCTGATCAACAGCCTCACACTAGCCCCAACTCCCTTTTAACCTCTGGCATCACTTCAAAAACAACAATCCTTATTTCAGACCAACAAGCTCACACTGTTCCCATCTCACTGTCAACCTCAGGCAGCACTTCAGAAATTATGACTCTAAGTTCTGACCAACAATCTCAATCTTCTCCCATCTCACTGTCAACTAATGGCATCATTTCTGAAACTACAATCCTTAGTTCTGACCAAAAATCTCAAACTGCTCCCATGTCACCGTCAACCACTGACATCACTTCAGAAACTACAATTCTCAGTTCTGACCAGCAATCTCACACTGTTCCCATCTCACTGTCAACATCTGGCATCATTTTGGAAACTACAACCCTTAATTCTGGCCAACAATCTCACACTACCCAAATCTCACTGTCAACCTCTGATATTATGTCAGATACTACAATCCTTAGTACTGCCCAACAATCTCACACTGGTCCTATCTCACTGTCAGTGACAGGCATTACTTCAGAAACTATGCCCCTTAGCTCTGACCAACAATCTCACACTGTTCCCATCTCACTGTCAACCTCAAGCATCACTCCTGAAACTACAACCCTTAGTTCTGCCCGGCAGTCTCAAACTGTTCCTATCTCACTGTCAGCCACTGGCATCACTTTTGAAACTACAACACTCAGTTCTGAACAAGAATCTCACACTGTTCCCATCTCACTGTCAACCTCAGGAATCACTTCAGAAACTATGGCCCTTACTTCTGACCAACAATCTCAAACTGTTGCCATCTCACTGTCAACTACTGGCATCACTTTTGAAACTACAACACTTAGCTCTGAACAACAATCTCAAACTGCCCCTATCTCATTGTCAACCACTGGCATTACTTCAGAAACAATGGCCCTTAGTTCTGACCAACAATCGCATACTAGTGCCATCTCACTGTTGACCTCTGGCATCACCTCAGAAACTGCAATCCTTAGTTCTGACCGACAATCTCAAACTGTCCCTATCTCTTTGTCAACCACTGGCATTACTTCAGAAACAATGGCCCTTAGTTCTGACCAACAATCTCATACTAGTGCCATCTCACTGTTAACCTCAGGCATCACTTCAAAAACTACAATCCTTAGTTCTGACCAACAATCTCAATCTGCTCCCATCTCACTGTCAACCAGTGGCATCACTTCTGAAACTACAATCTTTACTTCTGACCAAAAATCTCAAACTGTTCCCATCTCATGGTCAACCAGTGTCATCATTCCTGAAACTATGACCTTTAGTTCTGGCCAACAATCTCACACTACTCCCATCTCACTGTCAACCTCTGATATTATGTCAAATACTACAGCCCTTAGTACTGGCCAGCAATCTCACACAGGTCCTATCTCACTGTCAACCACTGGCCTCACTTCAGAAACTATGACACTTACCTCTGGCCAACAGTCTCACACTGTTTCCATCACACTGTTAACCACTGCCATCGCTTCAGAAACTACAGCCCTTAGTTCTGACCAACAACATCACACTAGTCCAATCTCTCTGTCAGCCACTGGCATTACTTCAAAAGCTATGCCCCTTAGCTCTGTCCAAAAATCTCACGCTGTTCCCATCTCACAGTCAACTCCTGGATTCACTTCAGAAACTATGTTTAGTTCTGACCAAACATCTCACACTATTCCCATCTCACTGTCAACCCAGAGCATCACTTCAGAAACCATGGCCCTTAATTCTGACCAACAATTTCACACTGGTTCCATCTCACTGTTAACCTCTGGCATCACTTCAAGAACTACAATCTTTAGTTCTGACCAACAATCTCACACTGTTCCCATCTCACTGTCAACCTCAGTCATGGCTTCAGGAAATATGACTCTAAGTTCTGACAAACCATCTCAATCTGCTCCCATCTCACTGTCCACTAGTGGCATCACTCCTGAAACTACAACCCTTAGTTCTGACCAACAGTCTCAAACTGTTCTTATCTCACTGTCAACCACTGGCATAATTTCGAAAACTACAACACTTAGTTCTGAACAAGAATCTAAAACTGTTCCCATCTCACTGTCAACCTCAGGCATCACTTCAGAAACTATGCCCCTTACTTTGGACCAACAATCTCAATCTACTCCCATCTCATTGTCAACCTCAGGCATCACTTCAGAAACTATGCCCCTTACTTTGGACCAACAATCTCAATCTACTCCCATCTCATTGTCAACCTCAGGCATCACTTCAGAAACTATGCCCCTTACTTTGGACCAACAATCTCAATCTACTCCCATCTCATTGTCAACCTCAGGCATCACTTCAGAAATTATGACTCTAAGCTCTGACCGACAATCTCAATCTTCTCCCATCTCACTGTCACCCACTAATAATATTTCTGAAACTACAACCTTTAGTTCGGACCAACAATCTCAAACTGCCCCCATCCCATTGTCAACCACTGGCATTACTTCAGAAACAATGGCCCTTAGTTCAGACCAACAATCTCACACTGTTTCCATCTCTCTGTCAACCACTGGCATCACTTCAGAAACCATGGCCCTTAGTTCTTACCAACAATCTCACACTGGTCCCATCTCACTGTCAACCAGTGGCATCACGTCTGAAACTACAACCCTTAGTTCTGACCAAGAATCGCATACTGGTCCCATCTCATTGTCAACCAATGGCATCACTTCTGAAACTACAATCCTTACTTCTGACCAACAATCTCACACTCCTTCCATCTCACTGTCACCCACTAATATAATTTCTGAAACTACAACCCTTAGGTCTGACCAACAATCTCAAACTGCCCCCATCTCATTGTCAGCCACTGGCATTACTTCAGAAACAATGCCCCTTAGTACTGACCAACAATCTCACACTGGACTCATGACTCTGTCAAACACTGGCATCACTTTAGAAACCATGGCCCTTAGTTCTGACCAACAATCTCATACTAGTGCCATCTCACTGTTAACCTCAGGCATCACTTCTGAAACTACAACCATTACTTCTGACCAACAATTCCATACTGATCCCATCTCTCTGTCAACTCCAGGCATCACTTCAGAAACCATGGCCCTTAGTTCTGGCAAACAATCTCACACTGTTTCCATCTCACTGTTGACCTCTGGCATCACTTCAGAAACTACAATCCTTAGTTCTGAACAACAATCTCACATTATTCCCATCTCACTGTCACCCACAGGCATCACTTCTGAAACTATGCTCCTTAGTTCAGACCAACAATCTCAGTCTGCTCCCATCTCACTGTCAACCTCAGGCATCACTTCAGAAATTATGACTCTAAGCTCTGACCGACAATCTCACACTACTCCCATCTCACTGTCACCCATTAATATAATTTCTGAAACTACAACCCTTAGTTCTGACCAACAATCTCAAACTACCCCCATCTCATTGTCAGCCACTGGCATTGCTTCAGAAACAATGCCCCTTAGTTCTGACCAACAATCTCACACTGGTCCCATCTCTCTGTCAACCACTGGCATCACTTCAGAAAAAATGGCCCTTAGTTCTGACCAACAATCTCACACTGGTCCCATCTCTCTGTCGATCACTGGTATCACTTCAGAAACTACAGCCCTTAGTTCTGCAACATTCATATCAGAAAAATCCAGCATGGCAGAGGTGGAGACAATATCAGCTCTTACATCTATAACTGGATATGTGAATACCACAGTGTCAATCAATGCATCTGCCAGCTTTGTAGAAAGCAGCATACAGACTTCTGCAACATCTCCATCATTACAAACAGTGTTTACGACACCTGAAGCATCATCTACAGCAGCTGTTACAGTTACAAACAGCAGCACTAGGCTCATTACCCACTCAGGCAGAACTACTACAGAGAAATCTACAGCAATGACTTCTATCACTTTAATTTCAGAAGGTACTGTTTCTCCAAAAACACACTCAGACTCAGTACCCACTCCTGAAACTGCATCTTCCATTGCTACTATTCCTGAGCAAGCCACAACAAAATCAACAGTATTGCTAACTAGTGCTACCGCTGTAAAAGGTTCAGCAATTAATTCTATGACATCAGAGTCAGTGAAGTTTTCTCCAGAAGCAACACAGACCTCTGTATTTTCAACACAGCCAACATCTGCCTCTGTAACTGTTATTTCAGGAACCAGTCAAGTATCTGAGTCATCATCAAATGCTGCTGTCAACATGGGAACCACAAAAATAAATTTAGGAACATCTGAATCTGAAATCATTACTACTACGCAATTCTCATCCACATCTATTCCTCAGCCAGGAACTGGATTTTCCACTGCTAGTACAACATTAGAAGTCCGTTCTGAGTCATTCACTTCATCACAATTTTCTGTGTCAGTATCAGCAACAGCATCTACCCCTGTTTCTACAGTAGCCACAAACATACCACAAAGTAAAGATACAGCTCCTCTCACTACTTCAGCAGTTATGCTGCCTGACAGCTCTTTTCAGCCAGAAAGAAGCAGTTCATCAAATGGTATTGATTCTACCAAGACAACTGCCATGGACATAATGGTTGTAACATCACCAATGTCCACTATGGAGACCACTTCTACACCGATCACATTATCATTAGTAACACTTGGACCTTCTGTTTCAGAAAGTAGTGCATTCACTACCACTGAAACTATGAGTGTGCATAGTTCTCAACTCAGTAGTTCTACAGTGGCAGCAGACACATCATCATCACCATCTGTTACTTCAAAAACAAAGACAAGCCTTCTTCCAACTGTGCTTGTAAGCACATCATATCAGCCAGCTTCGCAAGGTACAAGTACAGTATCTCAGCCACTATCTACTTCAGCAGTCAGTGATGAATTCACGACTCATGTGGCCATGATTCCTTTAACTAGTAGCACATCATCCTCCTTTACTTCACCACCTGTCTCAGAAGCAACATCTACATTCCTCTCACAGACAAGTGAAGCAATTCAGCATACTTCTTTATCAAGCATGTTGCCAGGTATTTGCATGAGTGACATCATCCATTTTAATCTGTCATTTTTTTAATTTTAATGTAGACTTTATCTACAGGTTTTTATTAAAGAAAGTATATGGTATATCAGTTCAGAACAAACATGTGGATAGATGACACATACTACCTTCCGTACTGCAAACACCTATGCAGAAACACACATACACACGCACACACACACACACACACACACACACACACACACACACACACACACACACATACATGCACACACAGACACGCACACACGCGCACACACACACGCGCACACACACACACACACACACACACACACACACACACACACACACACACACACACACACACACACACACACACATGGATACACATACATCCAGACTCACAATCCCCTACTATGCCCTCTTAGAGTGACCATTAAGGTAGACAGACAATCAAACACAAAGACACACACACACACACACACACACACACACACACATGCCACACACACTCCACACACACACACACACACACACACAAGCACACACGCACACAGACACACACACACACACACACACACACACACACACACACACACACACACACACACACACATCCAGACTTACAATCCCCTACTAGGACCTCTTAGAGTGACTACTAAGGTAGACAGAAAATCAAACCAAAGACACACATACACACACACACACACACACACACACACACACACACACACACACACACACACACACACACACACACACACACACACATATCTACTTATTCATAAACAAGTCCCACACAGTTTGTGGCATTCACATAAACAGTCACCCATGCAGTAGTACACATGCTACAACACACATGCACAAACACACACACACAGTCATGCACAAACATACACACACAGGTTTAGTATCCCCTTCCTTCCATACTGTGAACATCTATACAGAAACACACATACACACACATGCAGACATACACACACGTATGCACACACACACACACACACACACACACACACACACACACACACACACACACACACACACACAAGCGCACGTGCACGCATCCAATCTCAGCCTTCTTTACCTACCTGCATACTGCACTGTGAACACTGAGGCACAGTGCAGTAGGCAGGTAGGCGAACTGCATACTTCACTCTGACTACTGAGGCAGACAGTCATACAGACCTATACACACACATACACATGCACACACATACATCCAGACTTGCAATTCTCTGCCTAACTCCCTTAGAGTGAGCACCAAGGCAGACAGACAATCTGACACATGCGCACACACAAATGTACACACACACACACACACACACACACACACACACACACACACACACACACACACACACACACACACACACACACACACACACACATTCACTCAGCCTCATTCATGCCTCTAGGAACAAACGTGCACACACACACACACACACACACACACACACACACACACACACACACACATACACATGCACATACACATGCACATGCCCTCACACACATACACAGACACACAAACTCACACACAGACACACACACACACAAGCGCGTGTGCGTGCATCCAATCTCAGCCTTCTTTACCTACCTGCATACTGCACTGTGAACACTGAGGCACAGTGCAGTAGGCAGGTAGGTGAACTGCATACTTCACTCTGACTACTGAGACAGACAGTCATACAGACCTATACACACACATACACATGCACACACATATATCCAGACTTGCAATTCTCTGCCTAACTCCCTTAGAGTGAGCACCAAGGCAGACAGACAATCTGACACATGCGCACACACACATGTACATGCACACACACACACACACACACACACACACACACACACACACACACACACACACACACACAGCCTCATTCATGCCTCTAGGGACAAACATGCACACACACACACACACACACACAATGATATCCACTCACTCCCACATCTTTGCTGGAGTAAATACTCCTATGCCATCTTTAGGTATTATAGCCACCAGAGCTTTCTTCCAGGATGTTGATGCTTCCCTCCTTTTGAAATACTGTTAAAACAAAACCTTCCAGATTGTCATCACTTTCTTCCGTTCTAGCTTCCAAACTTCCACAGAAATGCCATATATTCCTGTAAACATTCATGCTGATTGATTATATGTCACTGCTTTAACCTCATGTCCTCCTATCTTAATTGTTATTCTTGAGCCTCATCTACCTCTGACCTTGGCTTGCTTAAGTCTTCCATAAATATTTCCATTTGTACTTTTCCTTTTCCACATTATTCACATTTTCCTCAAACTTTCATAAAATTTCCAAAATATCTGTAATACCTCTACAGGATTGCTGGATATTTTTCTTATTATTTGCTCTCTAAGTTTGGCAACAATCCTTTCTTTCAACCTTCTGTTTCCTAAGTCATTGTGCTAATTGGAGGAGGGGCACTAATCGGAGGAGGGGGACTGAGCAAAACTCTAATCTGTAATATATAATATTAAGTATCCTTTTTTTTGATTATTTCTACTAGTTATTGCTTATTCTAAGATAAGTATAGCACTTTTATTGTCTGCTGCATACTTTTTACTGTATTTCATAGCTATAAATTAATCTGCATGGCTGTACTAAAATTATCTGCCTTACAGGGCCTGATAAATAACGTTTTTAGTGTTACACTGTTTGTAAATCTTTTCTAGCTAGTTTCACTGTATGTAAGGTATTAACTGGAAATTTTATCCATTGGTTAAACATCTGTTTGTTGTTCTGATTTCCTGCCAAGAAGTGTATCATATAACTGATTTAGTTTCCCACCCTCTCTCCCTATTAGTGTGTTATTCTTATACATGGTGGCTTTGCAGTTCCCCGCCCCTAGTGTAAGTTTGATCTAGGACACACCTCCCAATCTAGTGTTATTAGGTCATTTTACCTAATACAGAGAGAACATTTCAGAAGGCCAACCCACTTAATTTCTTAACCTTGAATTATCTTCTGCTCCTCCTTTCTCCCTTTCTACTTTACAAAAAAAAATCTAAGCTTGTTCCTGCTTTTCCTGTAAGTAGTCTAGTCCAGATACAGATTTTCTGTATCCAGGACTGTGTGTAAGTTTCTGAGCCCCCAAGCTTTTCTATGTTGGAGGGAAGCCTTCTAGATTATCAGTGGGAGTGGTAAGCACTAGATAGTATATCTACCACAAGAGGAGTGGTTTCTGGCCCAGAAATCGTAGACTATTGGTCGTTTGGGCATTTTTTCCACCCACCCTTCCTGTAACTAGTCCAGTCCAGATACAGATTTGCTGTATCCAGGACTGGTTGTAAGCTTCTGAGCCCCCCAAGCCTTTCTTTGTTGGAGGGAAGCCTATTAGCTTAACAGTGGGAGTGCTAAGCACTAGGTAGCCTATCTACCACAAGAGGAGTGGTTTCTGCACCAATAATTGTAGTTTATTGGCCATTTGGGCAGTTTTTCCATCTCTTTCAACTTTGTGGTCTAAAAGCCTGTGTTTGCACTTCTTTTCCCGCCTTTCCTGTAACTAGTCTAGTCCAGATACAGATTTGATGTATCCAGGACTGTTTGTAAGCTCCTGAGCGGTGCCAAAGTCTGCTCTTCAATTTTTCCCTTAGATCTGCTAGTTCTCTCCTTTCCTGCACTTTTACTAGCTTATTAGTCTAGCACTTTATCAGACTTCTTGTAGCAATTTTTGTAGCACACAAAAGTGCTACCAGCATTAAACCTACTACAAGGAAACAGCTCCAGTACTTATTATTCATGCCCACCCCTCCAGGCATGTCTAAAGGTTGGTTCCCCTTGCTTTCTCCTATTAACCTGGTGAACTTGGGCATCCTGAAGCAACGTAGCAACTGCCTCATGTACATTGACAACCATCTCCTCTTACCTCCCAACACTCAGGCTTGTGAAAGATGCACTTATATATCCAAAATGGAAGCCACACACTCTCCAGCCAAGACTGGAACAGCTGGCCAAGAGAAGAAGGTCAACACTTGCACCACATCACATGGAACACATAGCCCTCCAGAACACACACCAGCACTGCCTTGACATAAAAGCACAAACCACACACCCAGCTTCTTGGAGGCTCTCAATAAAAATCTACCAAAACAGCAGAGACCTTCAAGGCAGAAATGTACTCAACCACCGCGACACAACACTAATCACAAGACACATAACTCTCCTAACCAGTGTGCCACTTAACCAAAGCCCCTAAGGCAAAACAGTATGCCCAACACACTAGTCATAGATGACTAGATAGTGAGGCAAACTGATGTCCCACTCACTAGGTCGAATAAGGAGAAAGTAAGAGTCATCTGCCTGTCAGGCACCAGGATGCACCTCATAACGCATGCACTCAGTTCCCTCAACAACAGGTACAAATATGACTCTGTCATTGTACATGTGGGTGTGACTGACCTGAGATGTACCTCCCTGGACTACATGAAAAGAGACATGGAGGAGCTCACAAATTATGTAGCCCAGGCGGGTATGACACTAGCCCTGTGCAGCATCTTACCATCACCCAGAATGATACCACAGTACAAGCAGAAAATGATTAATTTCAACAATTGGCGAAGTTTCTGGTGTCATTCTAAGGGGATCCAGCATCTGTCTGCCTAGGATGACATAATTGACAGACCTCGATGCTTTGCCAGATGGCCTGCATCTTTCACCCCTGGGCTTCCAGATACTGGCCAAGGCATTTGACACCCCTATAGTGCTTTTTTAGGTGGTGTTCCAAAGACCAAATTACCACCATAACATCTACAAACAAATGCAATCTGGGGGTCATGCTGCTCAATGCTAAAAGTTTAAATCTCAAAATGCACTCACTCAAAGCAAACCTTAAAATGGAGAACATCGACATTTATGCCATAATAGAGACCTGGTTCAAGGCAGCAGAAAGCACCCCTCATTACCAGGCTATAACTCATTCCACACCTTTCAGCCCCAGTACTTAGACCGATGCTCCAAAGGTGGTGGTGTTTCCATATTCATAAAGGATGCACACACCTCCAGACTGGTAGCCCAACATAATGCATCTGAGATACTTCAGGTGCAGCTAACATTGGTTAAGACAGTGATTCAGGTTGTAGGCTGCTATAGGTCCCCAACCATGTCCCAAGACTCACACTTCACGTTCCTAAGAACCCTGGAGAATATTAGGGTCCAACCTAACACTCTCATACTGGGCAACTTAAACTAACCCTCCATTAACTGGGAAAACTGCTCATGTACCAATACACTTGTCCAACGTTTCCTGGAATTCATTAATTACAATGCCCTGGACCAGCTCATTCTTACCCCCACTAGAGGTAGCAACATCCTTGACCTGGTCATTACTAACATGGGCGACCATTGTGCTACACCAATAGTCAACTCCTCCATGGTTAGATCTGACCACAAACTAATCACCTTGGTAATCCACATCCCTCCCACCCCATTCCACCCCCACAAAGGTAACCACCATGAAAAACTTCTCCAAAGCTAACTTTGGGCTCCTAAAAACAGATATGGCTAACTTCAAGGCAACCATGCAAATGGAGAATAGTTGCATGACCACTGAATCATACACCAATGCACTGTATGAACACGTACACAAATGCATGGATCTTGCCATACCCAATAGAACCAAGATGCTCTCCTCCAAAAAATGGAAGCCAATCTGATAATCCCCTGCCATAAACAAACTCTACAACAGAAGGAGGAAACTGATGCAGAATAAGGTAAAGTCCCAAGACTGGAAAAACTCACTTATCAGCCTCAACAAAAAGTTGAGATGCCTCATCAAATCTTCTAAAGCTAGCTATGAGAACATAATTGCAGTAGACATAAAAGACAATCACAAGGCCTTCTATAGTTGTGTAAAGAATCTCCATGGTAATACCCAGATTTGCTCTGAGCTACTGCACAATGGTACCTCCTATACAGAGCCAACAAATATTGCCAATATACTGGCCGACAGATTTAGTGCCAACTTTACCCCTCTCTCCCCCCCAAAGGACCAGTAACAATACCAGTAGATTGTCAGGCACCCAGTATTACTGCTGCACAAGTTAAAACAGCACTGTCCTAGGCTAAGAATACAGCTTCTATGGGATCTGACAATATCCCTGGCTGTGTTCTACATGAACTACAGAGTGAACTGGCACCTCACCTGCGTACCCTGTTCAATCACAGCCTCACCTCAGGCTTTTTCCCTACCGATGCTACAGTCATCCCTCTCCACAAAGGAGGAGTGACTACAGACCCTGGGAACTATTGCCCCATTAGCCTGATGAGTCTGATATGCAAAGCTATGGAACGCATCATAATGGACCTAATAAACAAGGATATAGGGAATCTCCAAACTCTGGATTCCACACAGTTTGGTTTTGTGAAGGGTAGATCATGCCTGCTCAACTTGGTCAACTTCTTTGAGTTAGTCACCAGAGCTGTGGATGAAGGTAAGGTGGTTCATACAGCCTACCTTGATCTGCCCAAGGTCTTTGAAAGGCCTTTGATACCATTCCCCACTCAGGAATCATAGAAAAAAATCACTAAGCTAGGCATCAACCCCTATATAACTAGGTGGGTTGCAAACTGGCTCACAGGTAGAACCTACAGTGTGAAAGTAGCTGACTCCAAGTCAGACTGCTGACCAGTAATGAGTGGTGTCCCACAGGGTTCGGTCCTGGGTCCTCTCCTGTCTGGTATCTACTTCTCTAAAGTCCAGGCCAACACAAAGGAACTCTGTCTGACAAAGTTCATAGATGATTGCAAGTTGGGAGCTAATATTAACTCCCCAAGTGATGCTGACATCCTACAGAAAGGCCTCACTGAGACCAACGACTGGTGTCAAAACCAAGGCCTTAAGCTCAATGCCAAAAAATGTGTTGTCATCCCCTTTGGGAAAAAAACAGTTCCCATGAATTACTACATCAATGGTAGTCCACTGAACACAGAAGGCATTATAAGAGATCTGGGAACAGAGGTTGACAGCACCCTCTCTTTTGACCACCACATTGCCATTGTGGTCAGAAAGTCCTTCTATGTGGCACATCTCATTACTAAGGGTTTTACATCCAGGAAGAAAGAGGTCATTGTCTCCCTCTACTCTTCCCTCATTAGGCCAGTCAATGAGTACAATGCCTCATTTGGCATGTACCTCACTAAATGTCTGCAACAACTGGAAAGGCCACAAAAGTACCTCACAAAGAGGATCCTAGGCCTTAAACATTTCTCCTATATGGACAGACTCAAAAAACTCCAACTATTCTCTGTCTCATATCACCTACTTAGAGGTGATCTCTGCTTGACTTACAAATCCATGTCTGACCCAGATCTGTTAGAAATGCTACATCTAAAGAAATCCCAATCGCTCCACACCACATGCTCCAGAGACCTCAACCTCATTACCACAATCAACAGAACATGCTGGAGGGACAGGTTCATAACTCACATACTGCCCATACTATGGAATAGACTTCCCATACATGTCAAGCAGAGCACCTCACTGGCCCTCTTCAAGAGAAATCTTGATGAGTGGATGGGAAATAGAAATTCACCCCAGGGATCACTCCAGTGGCTCTACTCAACAGAGGCACTGGGAACTAAAGTTGGGTGGCACGATGCCAGGGTAATCCTATGGGTTAGGCTTGTAAAGGCACCAGGGCCATTAGTCTAGTACACACCTATGAACTCAGCAATCTTTCTAAACCCATGCATATTCATAGGTTCATAGGTTCATAGGTAGATACTAGGCTATCTGCCCTAGGGCATTTATAAGCCTAGCCAGAGTGTATTTGGCTTCCACCTCCCTATTAGGTTAGCCTACTGTGCCTCTGTAAAGTAGGTCACAGAAGGTACCCTTTTAAGATTAGTTTACTGTGCTTCTGTCTAGCAGGGACACAGGGGAGATCCCAGGGGTGAATTTGCGATTTCCCATCCACACGTCCAAATTTCGCTTGAAGAGGGTCAGCGAGGGGCTATGTCTAACATGAATTGGGATTCTATTCCAGAGTGAGGGGAGCCTCTGGGAAATGAATCTGTCCCTCCAGCATGTTCTATTTATTTTTGTGCTGAGGTTTAGGTCCCTGGAGCATGTAGCTCTAAGGGACTTGGATTTTTTGAGGTGGAGCATGTCCATTAATTCTGGGTTTGACATGGCTTTGTATGTCAGGCATAGATCGCCTCTGAGTAGGCAGTAAGCAACTGAGTAGAGCTGGAGTTTCTTTAGTCGAGCTGCATAGGACATCTGTTTGTAGCCCATGATCCTCTTGGTGAGGTACTTTTGGGGTCTCTCCAGTTGCTGCAGGTGTCGAGTAAGGTACATCTCAAAAGGGGCATTGTATTCAATTATGGGCCTGATGAGTGACGAGTAGAGGGGCACAATGACCTCTCTTGATCTAGATGCGAACCCTTTCGTGATAAGGTGGGCTATAGAGAAGGTCTTTCTAACCACTTTGGCAACGTGATTATCAAAGGAGAGATTACTATCTACGTTGGTCCCCAAATCTCTAATTACTTCTTCCGTACTTAATGTTACTTAATATTACCCACATTATCCCCTTATATTCTTTAATCTTTCTAAACCCATGCATATTACCCACATTATCCCTTGTTATCTTTTTAGCACTCTACAGTTGCACCTCTGCTTGGTTGGTGACATTCTCCTTATTCTGCAATATTTTAACCTTTGTCAACCCCTCTAAGTAATTCTTGTTACTTCTTAACCATATCTCTTTTTCTTTTATTCTGACCCTATTTTTAAACTCAAGTTTAATTTTATCACACTCACTAGCTATAACTTCTGAACAAATTTCTATCTTCCTTAATAGTTCTCAAATAATTTCTGTTATCCATTTCATAAATTCCTTCAAGTAGGTGGAGAATTGCCAGTGTCTCATTTTTGGACCTACTTTCAAATCTCAAAATACTGAAATACCAAATTTCAGGATTTTGAGACCATAATCATAAAAATTCACTACAACAAAAGATTAGAAAACTGAACATCATTATGCTGAAAATTCATAATACCAAATTTTCAGTATGTAACATTCTGTTTTTTTTTTACCCTCCAACATACAAATATAAATGCAAACACAACCTTCCTCCCTACACCATCACAAGCCACAACAACAAACACAACAAAAAACCCTAGTAATCTACATTTAAGAAGGGGGCAAGCCCCCCTGCACCTGCAATGTGGGGGGCTGCACCCCCCACACCCCCGCTAATTATATATATATATATATATATATATATATATATATATATATATATATGTCATTCCCGAAGTCGCACTACCATGAACAAAACAAAAACCCTACTGTTACATGTCCTACACTTCCATTGCACACTTTATAGCCATACCCACAAGAAACACACACACTACACATCTACAAAAATCAGCACTTGCAAAATTAACACACATGCACACACACACACACACACACACACACACACACACACACACACACACACACACACACACACACATACACACACACTGTCACCTACCTACCCCAACCTATTCCTCAAACTTCCCAACAAATTAAAACATGAAACATTTCTCTCCCAAGCCCTTACACAATAAACACCTACCTGAAAGTTCCATACATAACCTCACATCGGCCACCATATCTACATCCCACACACCACTACACCTTAAAGGAATACCATACAATTCATAAAACACTGCATCACCGCTACTACAGATTCAACATTATAAGATACATTATTCTGAAGTTTCAAACAACAGAATTCTCTACATTTTCGTCTCAAGACTCTGAAATTCGGTATTTCATTATTTTGAGATTTGAAAGTAGATCCCTCATTTTTACTTCAATAGCAAGCATTTTATCTTCCTTGTTATTGGTGTATGATCTGAAATAGTTATTGGATATATGCTGAAGCTTTCAATTAAATGCACAAGTTCCTGTGAAATATAATTTCTGTCTAGTTTAGCCCAGTTATTGTACCATGGGGTGTAATATATAAATTCTCTCCAAGTTCCTTGTACTGAATTGCTGTCTTCCATACCAAATATTTTCAGAAATGTCTTCAGAAATCTACCCTCTTTTGTTATATTTTCTCTTCTAATTCCCCCCAGTTGCATCCTCACTATTGCAAATTAAGTTCCAATTGCCATCTATAAATAAAATTCCCTGCTAAAAGCTGACTCTACTGTCTCCAATTTTTAATATGTTGCCCTTTTGCCTCAGTTTTGTCTGGAACAATTCTTTCAGCTGGTGTGATTTTATTTAAACTTATACAAGTCTTAGCTGCTTTCTTGTGGCCAGGTTTAGAGCATACACGTGATGTTCACTTTCAGTTAACAATTCCTGCTATGGAATACAAGTCCAGCTTCTTATTTGTGCTTTCGTAAACTTAATAAGCCTCTCCAGTACAGTAGAAAATCTCAGGTTTTCCCTGCATGCTCTGTCCTCTAACTCTACCATTTTCTGAAACAGCTCTTCTTGAGCAGTCTTATACTTGGCCAGGCTTTTCTTAATTTTAACCTCTGATTTCTGCAATTTTAAAAGTTCATCCAAATATCTGTTTAAAGCTTTTCATTTTTCCAACCTTTTGTTATTTCAGTGAATATAATCCATAAATGTTTATTTTATTTTAATCAGCTCTGAACACATTTGAATTATCTTTTCTTCTAGATTACCGGAAGCCATAACTTGGACCAAAGCTGGAGCTTTAACAGCTTTTTGCTGAAAAGCTACAGGATTTTCCCGTCAGTGTTTTCTCTTCACCTTGTCTAGTTTATTTTCTTTTAGGCTTTCTAAGTTTCTTCATCTTTGCTGGAATCCAGGCAGTGTAGTTAATAGTCAGTAATTTACTAAATTTACTGAATTTACTAAACCTTTCAGAGTTTCTGGCCCTTATCTCTCAGTTTCTTTTTTCACACTGAGAGAGCTGAAATCAAGCTACTGAGCAGCAAGCAGCCATCTTGGAAGCCTAAACTGGTCTAATTATTGAGTGTTTTTTGGACTGAGGCCTATATTTGGTAGCATTATGCAAATAATTTTAAACAGAGCTGGGACATCCCCTGTTGTAAGCAAGAATTTGCAAATAAAAGCTAATACCCTGTAAATAAGAGGGGTGACCACTCTGAAATGCTTGGTGTAATGGTATACATGAGTCTGTCCTTTTATTTGCTTTTTGTGAAATATTTTAACAGATTTGGGGTTAATTTCTATAAAATGAAATGGTGGTCACCCTAGATGAGAGGCAATGTATGCAGTATTTACTTATTTATAATATGATAACCAGTAAGGAGAGCTGTTCAACTGATCCTTTCGAACAAGATCTGGATATGACTATACATTAAAATCACTGTACAGTGAATAATTTGTTATAGAAAATAAATGGTATACAAAATAAATCTTTACAGTAATGCAGTTTGATATATAAGATATGAATATTTACAAAAATAGATTTTGATTTACAAAGTAAAAGGAGTAATTCAAACTAAATTATATGAGAAGATATAATGTGGCACGTACAGCATATATATAGTTCTTGGAGCTATGAGCTACAATGTTAGCCAGTGATATAAAAGCAGCTGCATTGTGACTAATTTTGTAGAGTAGGACTCTTTTTGTACCATAAGAAGAGGAAGAGGTAGGTCTTGTGGATGAGGGATTTGCAAAGCTTGCAGGAGGTGACTTAAGTAAGCTGGAAAATGTGGATGCAAGTGACTTTTTATGAAAAAAAGTTGTTGATGATATTGGCAGAGATGGTGTTTGTCATTAAATTCAATTTGTTCAAGCAAGTGAAATGGCCTGTAATACCCTTTTTGTTTTCCAACGAGTACTGGATATGAAGGTATGGATGTTTGCTTTCTCCTAAGTAAGGAGGGTTTGGTTGAGTAAGTTGGGTTGGGAGTTAAGGAGTTTACCTCACCGACACAAGGTACAGAGTTTGATTCTCACATGGGGTGATTGGCTTGGGTTAAAATGGCCCAGAAGGGCAGTTAGCCTAGTAGTAATCTATGAACTTAACAGTTATTTTCTATGAACTATGGATTTTTCTTAGGTGTTAAAAGGTGTCATGTAGCATCTAATCATGGTGAAAATTTTCCAGTCTGCTCATAATTTATCTCTTTTCCTAAGCAAACCTTTTAATCTGGTGATGAGCCATTGGCACTTCTGGCCTCTAAATCTTCACTGTATAGCTGGAAATAGTATAAACTTGATTACAGATTGCCAGTTTGTGAAAGAACAGTAGGCAGTTTCTACAGAGTTCTCACTGTAGAGTCAGATTGAATCGATTTTCTCTTAATGAACTATTTAATAGTACAGCTTCTGGAGTCTTTAGTTCTGATATTTTACCAGTGCCTGTTGTACCTCATGTCCCAATAGCTGTAACTTCTTGTAAAGGATGTTTTCTGTTATTACTCAAACTTGTTCTAGTGTGTGACAGATTTATGTGAAACAGATATGTATGCATATGAACATGATACTATTGTGTTGAGAATACATAGGATCATGGGATCATAGGAGATTACTAGGCTATCAATTCAAAGGTAATTTCAAGCCTAGTCATTTCATCCCACTGTAATACTATAGAAATGCTAGTCAATACCCAAAATTGCATTCACTGGTGACTGCCCATGTCCAGGAGGACTGTGGGTGCTATTCCTGGTAAGAATTTACAGTACCCCATCCACTCATCCAGGTTCCTCTTGAACAGTGTCATAGAGGTGCTCTGTTTCACATGAATTGGTAGCCTGTTCCAAAGATGTGGCAGTCACTGGGAGATAAATCTGTGTGATTTCACCTTTTGTGAATTCTGGTGTTAGTGCCAGCTCATAGGTGACTGATTTGTGGTTAATTTTAACTAATGAGGGCCCGACAGTTGCGTCAGTGCATCTGTTTGACATGTTTGTGAGGACCAGATCTAGAATGTTTATTCCTCTTTTAAGACTTTAAGACTGTCAGACTAAATAAGAGTAAGGTGGAAATTGGACAGGAAATAGACTGCAGCAAAATATCTAAGTTTCTCTTCAGCTTCAAACAGATTGAGACTCAGTCAAGCAACAAATAAAAAAATTAATTAATTTAAACCAAGACGTCTTATGAACCACACTTTCTCAAGAAACTACATACAACCTAAACCATACATATGTAACACTCCAGCAATCACTATACAATCTCTTCTGACAGCTGAACCCTATGTAAATTATCACTACATACATTATACCTCATCACATTAACACAATCCCCTAAGTTACATTAAACAAGAAATGTTTTAAACTTCTGACTAGTACCTAAACATAAAATAACGTCTATACCACTCCAAACTCATTCCAAATAATTGTTACCACTACATTTATTTACTTAAGCATTAAACTTACAAAAACTTCTCTACCAACAGCAGGAACTAGGAACTTACATTGCTCAACACTTTTTTACATACTAACCACTAAACTTTAAAGCAACAGAACAGGATTTCACCACTTACCCTTTAACATTCACATAAGAATTCGATATTCTGGCACTCGATCTTCTAACTTTTCAGTAATGTGATTTTTTGACCTTATGGTCTTAGTATTTTCACCTTTGGCATTCTGGGATTTCGAGATTTAAAAATAGATCCATATATATACATATATATATATATATATATATATATATATATATATATATATATATATACACACACACACACACACACACTCATATGGGTTCTGCTCAGAATTTCGAAGCTCAAAACTTCGAATTTCATATGATCGAAGATCATATGTTCGAAGTTTTCAAAACTTCGAAATCCTGAAGAGAGATCGGCATACGGCGTGGATCAGGAGATTTCCCTTTTCCATGCTGTAGTACGATCTCGGAGTTGGTATACTTAAGTTGCGGGGGGTGGAGGTGCAGCCCCGCCCACATGGAGGGTGCAGGGGGCTTGCCCCCCCTGCATACACATTTTAGTGTGTTGGGTGGTGTTTTGGGGGTTCACAATTTTGAGATTCCAAGATCTCGAGATTCTGAACTCGATACTCTGAAACTCAAGATTTTGGGATTTTGAAATTTCGTAGTGAACCCCCACACACACACACACACACACACACACACACACACACACACACACACACACACACACAAACACACACACACACACATATATATATATATATATATATATATATATATATACACACACACACACACACACATATATATATATATATGTCTGTATATATTTATGTATATATATATATATATATATATATATATATATATATATATGTATGCATGCATTATATCTAAATATATATATATATATATAGAGAGAGAGAGAGAGGGTTTTATTGCTTACTTATTTTTAAAGTGAGGTTTTATATATTTCTTGTTAGGGAGGTCTGGGTGATCCAAGGTCAGAACACTTCAGAGAAAGACCAAGATAGGCATTACATATTCTGTCAATGATCGCTCTTTCTCCTGTTGTTTGGGGTGCGGTTATCTTGGAATAAAAATAACAAACTTTGGATGAATGGGAACTTGACCCCTAGAAAGCCTTTTTTCTTTTGTGACAATTGCTCATACATTTAGCAGGTTGAATGCATGCATTAACAGGATTTGTGTATTCAGTCTGTAATGTATGTACATCTGTATACTTCTTGATATAAAAAGTAGCATTCCACCTCAAATTACTCTTACCCTTACCCTTCCCAATGCCACCCTTTGCTTAATGATTTGAACTTAGCAAGTATTGCCCTTTTTTTCATTTTCACTGGAGCTTGTTAGTAATTTCTTTATTTGGTATTTGGCTGGACTAAGTTTATGGATTTCACATTGACTAGCATTGTCATCTTAGAGCAACAGATTCTCTGGTATAATTCTCAGATGAGGCACCTTCCGTGTAGAGTCTACATGTCTTCCTTGTGTTTGCATGGGTGTTTCCCAGATGCTTCTGTTTCCTCCCACATCCAAAATTCATATGTAACTGGATTGATGAATCTAAATTATGCATAGATGTGTGTCCGCAACATGTGTGATACAGAAGAAAGGCCTGGCAATCTACTTCCATTTCCAATTTCCTAGGAAACTATGTAGATGGCAGCATCTGTTCATGGGGTCACAGTAGGACTTGTCTGTGAACCATAAGCATTGCTGGAATTATATTATTGCATAACCTTTTTATTTTCATTTCCATGTTAGGCACCATCATTACTTCCTTGGATAGTTTATTACTTTGTTCTCTCTCAGATTACATGTTTGCTTTGCTTGCCACCGGGTCTCTTTTCCTTTGAGTTGGCACTTTGATGGCGTCCATTTCATGATTGAATACTAGTGTACAACCCTCCCACTACTCCTTGCTCATGCTGTCAGCTCCTCTCCTTTATGGAAGCAAAAGAACATGGTATGCTTGTGTTTCTTTACAGCACATCGAGCAGTGTTAGTTCTGTCACCAATACACACCAAAGCAGTCAATATTCCACCAAAGTTCTTTATTCCATCAACGATCTGGTACCTCGGCAATTCGCCTTCAAAGGATCACAATTCAACATTCAAAATAGGCTCATTTTATACTATTTCATTAATTAGCCAATTAATAAATTTAATTCAATTAAACTTAAAAAGTTCAAATTAAAGTGACCTTTGCATAAAATTTAGTTCTGTCACCATTCTATTCACTTTTTCCTTTTGTTATCCATCTCCTGCTCTCTCTTAGCTGCTAAATACTCACTAAACTCTCAGCGTCTCTGATATGCACTGAACTTTCTACCAACAGCAATCACAGTGATATTTCTGTCACACTTTTGTAGTCAGTGCTTCCACCTGTTTTCAATGCAGTAGTCTACATATTGAGTTTATTCATTGTATACATAGATTCTATTATTCCTACATGCATGATGATGTATTACTTGTTGATTTTAGTAAACACTGGTTCTGTATGCCTCCTCACTATACCTTCCTCACCATTGTGGCTCCATTGTGTTTCTAACTTTGCTGCTTTTCTCCTCCTTTCAAGTAATTCTGGAAATAAAGTTAGCCATGTTTCTCTGTACCTCACCCATTTATTTTAGAATTAAAACAGCAGACAAAAATAAAAAAAAAAATGACAAAAACTAAGGAAGGAATGAAAGGTTAAAAAGCACATTGAATAGTGGCTTAAACTTCACTTAAAGATACATTATTCAACATTTGTTGTATAACTGTGATATCTTGTCATTTTTATTAATTCTTTTAGGGTTAATTCTGTAAGAATCACATTTTCATATTAAGTGAAAATGTAAATGCTTAAATCATTCTTCCTGTTAGGTGTTTTACTAAACAAGGGCTTAAACAGGTGCTCAGAATGACACTAGTTTTAATGTACTAATGCTACTTTTCCAGCTAACTGAACTGTATAGTCTTTAATTTTCTGTACTTTTACAGAGCCTACTAGTGTCATAACTTCAGAAGGACAGGTGCCACTGGTGACAAATTCTGAAGGAACTGCACAGGGAACAGCTAAGACCACAAACATCATGGAATCTCCTGCTTCGTATGAATCTGTGACATCATCCACTTCATTTCGGTCTGTTGCCTACAGTAGTACACTAAATGTCAAGACAGCCACATCAGAAAATGCACTGACAACAGCCAAGCAGAATGCAGTGTCAGAAACTACTGTAAGTGTAGTAGACAGTACCACATTGTCCACTGAAACAATGCCAGTCCCTACATCCAACTCAACAAACATCAAAACTGTTTCTACCAAAGCAGTTTTATCAGATACAACACTAGCACTGCTGACCACATCACTAGTAAATGCCACGGAAACTGCACCATTTATAAGAACTTCAATTGCAGCTCTTGAGCAAACATCTCAATCTGCATCTACAACACTTACTGGAGAGATACTAGTAACAACAGCTATAACACCCACAAGTACTACAGGCACACCTCTGACCACTGTTGCTACTAGTGTGCCAGATACAGTGCATAGCACCACTGCAGCTGTATCGCTAACAAGCACATTAGCCACTGACACAGCAGGTTCCAGTTCTGCTGCAGGTTTAGTAACAAGTTCTGCTACATCCAGAGCAGGGGTATTTCTAACAACCAGCATTATTAGTATATCCCAAGGAACAGACATTCCAAGTTTACATTCTGAAACAAGTGCAGCCGCTTTACCATCTACTTCTAGTATCACTCCAGTAACTCCAACAGTTATGACTACAACAAGCACTGTTTCTATTTATCCTGAGAAAAACAGTACCAGCATACTTGCAACTTCATCCATGACAGCAAACACAACAGCCATAATTGCAGAAATAACCACAGAATCTACCAGTGTATCAGTAGTCACCATACCAACACTTCCGGGAACAGTCACTACAACTCTTACACCTGCAACAACTATTTCAGCTGTAGTCTCAACAAACACTTCAGGTATAACTCCTGCAAGCCCTTCAGTTTCTCATACAGCCGAAATCACTGGCAGCACAGCTGAGATCACTAATGGAGTGGTACCTTCAACCACATTCTCTTCTGAAGGCACTCCTTTAACAGAAAGAACTGTATACACAAATAGAGAAACAGTCAGACAGTCTACAGGTGTGTTACAACCAGTAATATCAACTACCCAGAGTGTAACTGACACAACTATATTGACATCCACCGGTACTGCACAGACTGAAATTACTACCATCATTCCGGCAGGAGTAACTTCAGAAACAACTGGACAGCAATCCACATTTGTACCCCATGATACAGAAACTACAGTTACTACAACTAGTGAAACAACAGCTACAAGTAATAGCACAGACACACCTTCAACAACCACCACAAGTTATTCCCAAGCAACATCTACTAGTGTTATGGTATCCACAATCACTGCATTTGGAAATTCTACTAGCGTAATGTCAACCATTTTGAGTAATGCTGTTGTGACAAGCCTCTCTGAAACTACAATTAATGATACAAACACCCCAACTATAACTGTAATGACACCTGCACTGAGCACCATTGTCCCTGAAACATCCACTACAATGTCTGTAAATAAAAATTCTGCAAATACTGATACAAACCTTTCAAATAACACAACTATTATTACCACTTCTGCACTTACCCATGAAAAACTGAGCACAGCAGTAACAACAAATGAAGCTGCTACACCCAGAATCACAGTTTCACTTTCTACAAGTACCACTACTTCTTCCAACAGTAGTCTTCAAACCCCAAGTGCACCCATAATTGGTGCAACTAGCCTTACAAGCAGTGCTACTATTTTTGCAAAATCTACATTGAGCCAATTAGTAATGACAAGTACAAGCACTACTAGTGTGACAGAATCTTTCACAACTGGGACCATTTTCACTAACCTTTCAAGTTATACTCATACCCCCATAAACACCACAGGGAGCACTACAACCACAGCCAGTAGCAGTGTCACTAATCCTTCATCTTACACTAATACACTGTTAAATACCACAGAGGCCTCTATAAACACAGCCACTGCAAACACTACCAGTGTCACTATCCCTTCATCTTACACTAATACACTAGTAAGCACCACTGAGAGCCCTCCAACAAAGACCAGTACGAACATGACCAGCATCACTAATTATTCATCTACAAATACTGCTGCAAGCACTACAGAGAGTCCCTCAATTATTACCACTGCAAACATTGTCAGTGTCACTAATCCTTCAAATTCCACTAACACCCCTATAAGGACCACAGGGCACCCTATAACCACAGCCAGTGCAAACACAACAAGTGTCAATAACCCCTCTTCTACTAACAATACTGTAAGCTCTACAGGGGGCCTTATAACAATGACCAATACAAATACCGTCACTGCATCTAATCCTCCAGTCTCCACTAATATCCCTTTAAGCACTACAGAGAACTCATTAAACATGACTACAGAAAACACTACCATTATCAGTAACCCTTCATATTTCACTAATACACTATTAAGTACACAAGAGGTCCCTATAACCACAGCCAGTACAAATACTACCAGTGTCACTAACCCTTCCTCTTACACTAATACTGTATTAAGTACCAAAGAAGCCCCTATAACCACAGCCAGTAGAAATACTACCAATGTAACTAACTCTTCATCTTACACTAATACACTTTTAAGTACCACAGAGCCCTCTATGACCACAGCCAGTACAAATACTACCAGTGTCACTAACCCTTCATCTTACACTAATACTGTAATAAGTGCCACAGAAGCCCCTATAACCACAGCCAGTGCAAATACTACCAGTGTCACTAACCCTTTATCTTACACTAATACAATTTTAAGTACCACAGAGGTCTCTATGACCAAAGCCAGTACAAATACTACCAGTGTCACTAACCCTTCATCTTATACATATAATGTATTAAGTACCACAGAAGCCCCTACAGCTACAGCCAGTACAAACTTCACCAGTGTCACTAACCCTTCATCTTACACTAATACAATTTTAGGTACCACAGAGGCCTCTATGACCATACCCAGTACAAATACTACCAGTGTCACTAACCCATCATCTTACACTAATACTGTATTAAGTACCACAGAACCCCCTATAACTACAGCCAGTACAAACATTACCAGTGTCACTAACCCTTCATCTTACACTAATATAGTTTTAAGTACCACAGAGGCCTCTATAACCACAACCAGTACATATACTACTAGTGCCACTAACCCTTCATCTTACACTAATAAAATGTTCAGTACCACAAAGGCCTCTATAACCACAGGCAGGGCAAATACATCCAGTGTCACAAACTCTTCATCATACACTAATATACCAGTAAGCACCACTGAGGGACCTACAACCATGAACAGTACAAACATGACCAGTGCCACTAATTATTCAACTTCTAGAAATACTCCTGCAAGCAATACAGAGAGTGCCTTAATAATTACCACTGCAACCATTACCAGTGTCACTAACTCTTCACTTTCCACTAATACCCCTATAATCATCACAGGAGGCCCTATAACTGCAACCAGTATAAACACTACGAATGTAACTAACCCTTCACTTTCCACTAATACTCCTGTAAGCACTACAGGGGCAAATATAACCATGGCCAGTACAAACACGATTATTACTAACCCCTCAACGTCTTCTAATAACACTATCAGCTCTGCAGTGATAGTCAGTGAATCTAATCCTTCAGTTTCCACTAATATCCCTTTAAACACCACAGAGAACACCTTAACAATTACTAGTGAAAACACTACCATTGTCACTAATCCCTCGTATTTCACTAATACACTATTAAGTACCAGAGAGGTCCCTATAACCACATCCAGTATAAATAGTACCAATGTCTCTATCCCTTCATATTATACTAATACAATATTAAGTACCACTGAAGCCCCCATAACCATAGCCAGTACAATCACTACCAGTATCACTATCCCTTCATCTTACACTAATACACCTGTAAACAACACTGAAGGCCCTACAACCATGACCAGTACAAATATGACCAGCATCGCTAATTTTTTGGCTTCTACAACTTCTCCTGCAAGCACTACAGAGAGTGCCTTAATAATTACCACTGCAACCAGTACCAGTGTCATTAACCCTTCACTTCCCACTAATACCCTTGCAAGAACCACAGGGGGCCTTATAACTACAACCAGTACAAATATAACCAGTGTCACTCACTCTTCAACTTCCATAAATACCCCTGTAAGCACTCCAGACAGCACTTTAATAATCACAACTTCAAACATAGCTAGTGTCACTAGCCCTTCTCTTTCAAATAACACCTCTGTAAGGATCACAGAGGGACTTATAACCATGGTCAGTACAAAAATAACCAGTGTCACTAACCCTTCAACTTCCACTAATACTGTTGTAAGCACTACAAGGGGCATTGTAACCATGGCAGCCTCAAAGACAACCAGTGTCACTAACACTTCATCTTTCACGAACACTACTGTAAGCACCACAGAGGGCCATACATCCACAGATATGAAAAACACTACAACTATCATTAATCCTTTAGCTTCTACTAATATTCCAGTAAGCACCACTGAGGGCCCTATAACCGTAGGCAGTACATACAAGAGCAGTGTCACTAACCCTTCAACTTCCATTAATACTGTTGTAAGTACTACAGGGGGCATTGTAAGCATGACAACTTCAGACACAACCAGAGTCAGTAACCCTTCATTTTCCACTAACACTAATGGAAGCACCACAGAGGGCCATACATCCACAGACACTAAAAACACTACAACTATCATTAATCCTTTAGCCTCTACTAATATTCCAATAAGCACCACTAAGGGCCCTATAACCGTAGGCAGCACATACATGAGCAGTGTCACTAACCCTTCATCTTCCATTAATACTGCTGTAAGTACTACAGGGGGCATTGTAACCATGGCAGCTTCAAACACAACCAGTGTCAGTAACCCTTCATTTTCCGCTAACACTAGTGGAAGCACCACAGAGGGCCATACATCCACAGACATCAAAAACACCACCACTGTCATTAATCCTTTAGCTTCTACTAATATTCCAGTAAGTACCACTAAGGGCCTTATAACCAAAGGCAGTACATACACAACCAGTGTCATTAACCCTTCAACTTCCACTAATACTGTTTTAAGCACTACGGGGGGCATTGTCACCATGGCAGCTTCAAACACAACCAGTGTCATTAACCCTTCATTTTCCACTAACACTAATGGAAGCACCACAGAGGGCCATACATCCACAGACACCAAAAATACCACCACTGTCATTAATCCTTTAGCTTCTACTAATATTCCAGTAAGCACCACTAAGGGCCTTATAACCATAGGCAGTACATACAAAACCAGTGTCACTAGCCTTTCATCTTCCACTAACACTACTATAAGCACAACAGAAGGTCATACAACCACAGCCAGTACAAATACTACCAATGTCATTAACCCTTCAGCTTCCACTAAAACTCTAGTAAGCACCACTAAAGGTCATCTAACCATGACCGGTGCAAACATAACCAGTGCCACTAGTCCTTCAACTTCTACATATACCCATGTAAACACTACAGGGGGCCCTATAACCACAACCAGTACAGATATAACCAGTGTCACTAACCCTTCAACTTCCATTAATACTGCTGTAAGCACTACAGGGGGCATTGTAACCATGGCAGCTTCAAACACAACCAGTGTCAGTAACCCTTCATCTTCCACTAACACTACTGGAAGCACCACAGAGGGCCATACATCCACAGACACTAAAAACACTACCACTGTCATTAATCCTTTAGCTTCTACTAATACTCCAGTAAGCACCACTAAGGGCCCTATAACCGTAGGCAGTACATACACAAGCAGTGTCACTAACCCTTCAACTTCCATTAATACTGTTGTAAGCACTACAGGGGGCATTGTAACCATGACAACTTCAAACGCAACTACTGTCAGTAATCTTTCATCTTCCACTAACACTACTGTAAGCACAACAGAAGGTCATACAACCACAGCCAGTACAAATACTACCAGTGTCATTAACCCGTCAGCTTTCACTAATACTCCAGTAAAAACCACTAAAGGCCATCTAACCATGACCAGTGCAAACATAACGAGTGTCATTAACCCTTCAACTTCTATAAATACCACTGCAAGTACTACAGAAAGCCATTTAATAACTACCATTACAAATACAACCAGTGTCACTAACTCTACAGTTTCCACTAATATGCCTATAAGCACTAAAGGGGGGCCTATAACCATAACTAGTACAAACACTACCAGTACCATAACCCCTTCAGTTTCCACTAATGCTCCTGCAAGCACTACAATCAGCCCTATAATTATGACTACAAATGCCACTAGTGTCTTTTCCCCTTCCACAACAGCAACAGCTGTAGAAACCTCCAGTTCTACCACCACAGCCTGGATTATGTCTACAACTAGTGGCGCTATCAGCATGAATAGTACAGTGAAGTATGCATCTGGTTCAGCTACATCTACAGTCATACCAAGTAAGGCCATCACCACAACAGAACCTCAGAGCACAACTACTTCCACAGCTTCAAGCTCTACAACCTGTGGTGAGTAATGCTTCTGTTCTTTTTAATTTTTGTCAAATAAAGCTGAACTTTACTTCTATACTGTAATCCATGAGCTGGGAATAATAAATATCTGTTGTGATAGTACAAATAAAATGCTGACTTCTTTATGCTTTAAATGCCTTGTTTTTAACCTTAATTGCTTTTTTTTTCTCACAGGATAATTTGCATAGAATAACTAATCACCAAGAATCACATTGCCTACATCTGTCTTAAAGTTACATCCGTTCCATTTTGCCTTTGCCTCATTATCTTCCCCATCCTGTTTCTCTTCGGTCTCCCTTACTGTGGTCTATACATAAGCTAACACCCACCTTTGCTGTTTAGATTTTGACCTTTACTACAGATCTTGAACTATGTTACCATCATGTCCAAGTCATGAACTTGAATTGTGTATATTTCTACAATTTCCAGGATGGTCCGGAGCTCTTCTAATGACCACCACATCAAACATGATATTTGCTTTCAGGTGCCTGATATTGCCTGATATTGCTTGGTATTATTTTCTACCTGTCATTTATGCATTTATCTTCCCTCTCTCTTTCTTTTGGTGTTGCTTTTTTATTTTTCACCACATCACATGTAGAGCTGCTTACCTGAATCATCATCTACATCAATCTGAAAACATGGTGATGTAAGACATGCATCATTTTCTGTCTTCACAGACCATATATATATATATATATATATATATATATATATATATATATATATATGGGCCCTAGTCTTCCTAAGCATCCCCTCACCATCATTTTAAACCCATTTTAGCAGTAACCTAAACTTCTGACTGATAACAGTAACAGCTTCGCTTGCGTTCGCTTCTGCACAGTGATACTTCCAAGAGGACTTGACAATTTCCCATGAATCTTTCATTCTTTGCAGATATAAGATTTTTCCCTTTTGTTTGCCTTTACTGAAAGTCTCACACATCGCCTCCACATTATGCATTTTCTGCACCATTAAATATTACTTTTGGCTATTCTTGCTAATGGGCTCATGTCCACCTTTCTTTTTTCCCACATCTGTACTTTATTGCTCATAACACATTGTGGTATAATCATGGTTACCCTGTTGATCTCTCTCTCCTGCTACTCTCCCTCTCTTCCCATCTGCATTTTCATGGACATTTCTCTTTCTCACACACTTCTTTGCTTTCTGATAAAGAACAACTTCTACTCCTTATGTGTCTACAGCTGAAAGATTAACACCCCCTGTCAAGGTTTAGACTTTCTTCCATTTGCCCTAGAGGTCCTGATAAACCTCCTACCCTGTGTCTTGCATTCTCTCCCTACTATTCATTGCTTTCCTGACTGTCCAATCAGCCTCACAGTTTGTACCCTCATCTGCTTTTCACAAGTACTTTGTTTGCTCTCCCTGTCTGTTCTCCAGGAATCATTGTAATTCATTATCAGACAGTGTAGTGCTTGGCTCTCCTATGCCTACAGTGTTTGCAGCCACCTCTTTAGTGTAGCCCACCACTGACTGCTTTTTTTTCTCTCAGACTTCTGGTACTGTACCTCACCTTACATTCTTCAAATTTTCGTGTATTTTATTTTCCATTGTGTTTTAACTTACAATCCATCCGTACCCTCAATAGTGACAATTTTCCTACACACTTAACAAATTAGTTCAATGTAAAGAAATGTCTGCCATAGTCTATTTTCCAGTTTTAGGATTTATGTCTATCTTCTTGTTCACACTTAGATGCAGCTGATCTCATGATTAAAACTTTTGATTCTCTGTGGGGCTTTTCCATCAATTTTATTCTTCTCATTTACATATTACATCAATGCCTTAGCTATTCATTAAATGTACTGTTTTGTTGATTTCATGCCATTCTTGCACCTGAGACTAGGACCAGCACTATAAAAGCCCCTGAGCCTTCAAGCCTTACTGCCTGTAATGCTCCTCTGGTGCCTCTGCCCTCTGTATCACAGCCTCCATTGTCTCTTGTCTGGAACATTTCTTTCTGTATATTCAGTCCCATGGGATCTACCCTGCAGGTACAAGACTAATTAATTGTATTAATGCATTGTCAGGCATCAGGCCTGACACAAAATCTCTGGAAACTAAAGTCATGTTCCTCCATGCCTTCCTTCCCTCTACCTAGTACTTAATGTAGAATTCTCACAAAAATAGCTGCACATCTTGTTTAGTAAAGAGCCTCTTTTTTCTCCCTTCCTAATTATCTGGGTCTCTCTCTTGCTTCCTCTTTATAAATATTCTGCAGTTTCTTCAGTTTCCTGAAACTTCAGGAACACCCTCCCACACACAAACACACAGACATTAATAATCAAATGTAGCCACTGCCAGCCTTACCATTCTTGCTGCTTTCTTTCTTCTTCTGGCACCACAGTACAATGTTCCAGTTCCATCCTGTTCTCTGTCTTATCATGTGCCCTCATGCCTTCCATTTGTATTGTCTCACTTGACACTTCCATTTGTTGCTTGATTACTGACATACTTAAGTCCACTGCCCATTCATGTTCATCTTTTCTGACCCCTTCTCCATTACCAAATGTCTAAACTCTCCCATAAACCATCATTCTTTAATGTTTTCAATCCCATATTACACTTTCACTGCAGGTAGACAACTGATGGCTACCAGCTCTGGGCATAATGGGGCTGGAAATACAACCCAACATTTTGTGAAAGATGTAACCACTGGACAGTGGACTACCTTTGCTGAGTCACACTTTAGGACATGTCTCTGCATCAGTTTCTTGCTGACAGCTTCTCATAATGATAATAGCTAACTGAAACACTTCCAAGGAAAACGTACTCTGAGGTTGCTTTTAACAATGCGATAATAAAATTAATAAGCTGCTGATCTGTTATTCAATGCCATATTGCAAATTTTGGTGTGCATTTACTTTCTACAGCACAATATTTCATTTAACAATTCACTGCCTTTATTACTTGAAATGTGTTGAGTTATTTTTCCCTTTGACAATGCCCATTTCATCCATGCAATCCACTTAGAAAAATGTAATTTCTTTAAATGACTTTGTTTACTGGAACATTTCTTTTCAACTGGTGGTATGATACTGCATTAAAAATCACCAAGGTTTGCTGCAGTTTGCATTTGTCATTTGAATGCAGATGTTTGGATGGATACAGAACTTTGCTGCATGGCTTAGGTATTTCTTTTGAAGATGTTACTGCATCTAGTATAAAGACTTTAATATTTCATAATTCTGTAACAAAATCCGGATTTTCTAATGCTCACATGAATATAGAATAATCTAGCACAACAATTCTGCTGCAGTAAACCTGTTGGTATAAGGTAAAAGTCAACAATAAAAAGAATTACATAATATTGAAGTATTTGTCAAACTGGCAATCTGAAAGTTGAAATATATGCAAATGTAAATAAATTTGAGCTGGGGTGTTGAAAACTTGTGAATATACTTTAACTGGGCAAATTTTCTTCATACACTTTCACAGCTTCTTTGTTAGATTTATCTGTCTATCATCTGTAATTATCTATCCATCTGTCTATCTGAAAAGTCAGTAAGCAAACGAGATTAGTAGTGCTGAAATTGAATTCACTCATCCTCAAGTCTTGGTGAGTAGCTGTTTTCTACAAAATCTCACCAAGGCAACATTAATATTTAGACTGTATTTATATAGCATATATCATGGACAGAAGTAGGTCAAAAATAAAAAAAAAGACACCTGATTGCACAAGACCCAGGATAAATAAGTATCCAATCCTGGTAGGCACACTGGTGTCCAGACTGGAAAACATGACAGTGTAGAATCCTCAAAATACATTCCTGCAATGAGGCCAGGCCAGGCCCATGAAGAGGATAGCCTCCTTGTTGTAGAAGGAAGTAGCAGTCCACAAAAATCATAAAAACTGATAGACCAAAGAAGAGCCATAAAAACAATAGAATGGAATACTGAGGATAAGAAATATATTTTGTATTGTTACTATTAAGCAAAAAGCCCAGAATTTCCAGACACAAGATATATAAAAAGATTAAGAGATAAATTAGAGGAAAGAAAAATACTTCCGCAAGAAAAACTCTCAGAAGCTTCAAATAAAAATGTGTGGTCATTCAATAAACAGATTTTTGAAAAACAGTGTATAGACCAAGGAACTCTGATATGTTTGTAAAACGAAGCATCTGAGGAAGTGTGAAAATATAAACAACAAAACCTAGATATTTTTAAAAAGTATAAAAAAAAATATGGACATGGGAAACAAAGAGAGATTTGAGATGGTGAAATATGTATGCAAAGGCAAAAGCCTAATTAACCAACATAAAAAGGCAGGCCCAAAGATATTTGAAGAGAAATACAGGCAAAGGCAACCAGACATGGAAAATTTCAAATAAAAAATAATATCACAAAGACGGAATGTAAAAAAGCAAATTAGTAAAGTAGAAGTTAAAAAAAAATTGAAGTTGAAGTTATGGAGTGCTTGTAAAGTGAACAATTTGATGTAGAAGTTCTAACACAGGTTACATCACAGCATGAAATAAGTCCCCAAAGTAAGGACAAACAGAAAGATTAGAAGACATCTGAAGATGAAATATGGACATGGGAAAGAAAAAGAGAGTTAATATTGTGTAATATCTATGCAAAAGAGAAAGCAAAACGAATCAATACAAAAAGAGCAGCACAAAATATATTTGAAGAGAAATACAGGCAGAGGAATCCAGACATGGAAAACTTTACAATACTAAAAATAAGAAGACAAAGAGGAAAAGGAGAAAAGGAGGTTGGTAATGGAGAAGTTAAAGAAATAGAAACTGAGGTTATAGAGTACCTCCAAAGTGAAGGATTCAGTGCAGAAAATCAAATTCAGAAAGCACCACAAAAGGATAGAGCAATGGAACTCCAAATTAAGGGGAACCCAGTAGATACACGAGTACAAATATTCACTTGAAGCTAAACGGCAAGGGAAGGTATAGGAAACTGTGAAAACTCTGTCACAATTAATGTTGAGGAGTGATAGGCCAGTGAGTTCTCAAATAACAGAACAATGGATGGCATAGGATGAAATTAAAGAGAATGGGCCACAGGAAGATGCAACAGAACTTTCTATAGAATGCCCGCAGGAAATGGAAAACAAAAAAATGTGTCTGCAGTTTAAAAGAAAACGAGCTAAGAGAAGAGTTGCTTGGCTTAATAGAGATAGATATACATATTAATATCAATGAAAGAAATAGATTGCAGAAGGTCAATAAAACCCAAAAAGTCAGACGTTTGATAAAACGAATGAACATAATAATTAGAACTGTACATAGAGATCCATGTAATATAACAGAAGTGAACAGGATATATTACTGTGCAGCTAAATTAATAACTGATAAAGTTCTACCACAATAACACAGGGTAGTGAGGGAGAGAAAGGGAGAAATCAAATACCAACATAGAAGTATCGACTAGAGAAAACTATAAAAGTGGAAGTAATTTTTGTAATTTTATAAAGCAACTAAGACAAGCAGTGTCACTGTTAGAAGAGTATAGAAGAGGGAACAGATCAATGAAAATACTTAGAAAGATAGACGTGACAAAAATAATGCACAGTATTAGAACAGATCAGGATCTATCATGGACTATCGTAAATTACAAACTAAAAATCTCAGCACAGGTGGAAAAACTTAAAAGATACACAGATAAATATAAAGGAAAAGTGCAAAATAAGCAATTTATTGATGACCCAAGTTTTATAGAGAATTGGGAAACAAGGTAAAAGGAATTGAAAAACCACCAAAAAAGAAGAAATAGATACATTTTGGAGAAGTATCTATAAAGATCCTGTGGAACATAACAAAATTGGTAAATGGCTAAAAGAAGTAAAAGAAAGAATAAGAAGTTTAAAGGTACAGGATATGAAATGGGATGAAGTAACAGCCAGAAAGATTAAAACAACATTAAGAAATCCTCAGTCTGGAAATCCCAGACCCAGATGCAGTACATAACTTCTGGTTCAAAGTATTAACATCTTTGCATGAAGATTTAGACAAGAGTAAGAACTATTTATATGTGCATCCCGAACAGACACCAACCTAGCTTACAACAGGAAAAACAATGTTCCTACTTAAGAGTGAACCTGCAAGCTACCCTAAAAATTATAGCCCAATAATTTGTCTATACACTGAAATTTATGACGACAGGGTCTATAGTCATTTAAAAGAAAACTCAGTTATGGCAATAGAACAAAAGGACAATAAAAGAAAGTCATTTGGAAAAAGGATAATTTCCTGCTAAGTAAAGTCATAGTGGAAAACTGTAAAAAGGGGAAGAATTTGAGTATGGCATGGATTGACTACAAAAAAAGCATTTGATAGTATCCCACATTCATGGATAAAAGAGTGCTTAACAATGTTTAAGATACACCCTACACTGATCAGCTACATTACAGTGACTATGAAACAGTGGCAGACCACTTTGCAATTAAGCCATGATAAAGGAATAATTAATATTCCAGGGATAAAAATTCAAAGGGGATATCCAGGGTGACTCTCTGTCACCACTACTATTCTGCCTTGCCCTTAACCCATTGAGCTGTCTACAAAACAACTTAGGCCATGGCTACAATTTGGCTCCTAGAAAACAACAAAGTGTAAAGACATCTTATCTTCTCTTTGTCAATATTTGAAATTGTATAGCCCATCATATGAGGAACTGAAAGTACAACTGCAAGTTGTCAAATTTTTTTCAGATGATATAAGAATGTCATTTGGTCTTGATAAATGTGCAAAAGCAACCTTTAAAGCAGGAAAACTGTAGCACCAAGAAAACATCAGTTTGGGGCAGGAATGTGATATAAAAAAACTTGAGCAAGAGGGAGTGTATAAATATTTGGGAACTGATGAATGATCAACAATAAAACATGACCAAATGCGAATAAAACTTAGTAAGGAGTACTCTAGAAGACTTTAATTAATCCTGAAAACAGCGCTGACATCTAGGAACAAAATCCAAGCTATAAACCAATTTGCTCTTCCTGTCCTAACTTACAGTTTTGGAGTGATGGACTGGCCCCAAAATGTGTTGGATAGATAAGACAGGTAAACAAGAAGTATGCTTCATGCTCACCAAATGATTTATAAAAATCATTGCATACCAAAATTATATATTGCGTGTTCCGAAGGAGGGATGGGCCTCCTTGAAACTGATTACATGTACAGATCTGCAATCATAGGACTCCACACATATCTGCTGACCTCACAAGACCCAAATGTAGTGAAAGTTTTGAAACATGAGGAGAATAAATTTAAGATGACTTCCCTGCTTAGGCTAGCAAAAACATATTGGCATCATGCAGGAATGTAAATCAAACCACAAGTGGATAAAAAACAGGCAGCAACTGACTGTGCCAAAAAACAAAAGAAAGAATATAAAGTGAAGGACCAGACAAGAAAGCAAAAAATGTAGAAAAATGCATAAATATAGTTGCAAGTAAAGAAAACTTCTGGAAGAACCTCATGTTGATCAGGAATGAATGCAGGAATGGTTAAGTAGAGGTGGATTCAAACCAAGAAATGAAGGGTCTATAATAGATAAATGAAAGATTATCTAACTGAACGCTCACATGAGCGAAAATCCAAGAACTCGAAACTGGAATTGTGGGGGGCTGCACCCCCCCCCCGCTAAATATATATTCCAACTCCGAGATTGCACTACAGTGAGGAAAGGACAAATATTCTCATTTTCACTGTACAGCAATCTCACAATTGCGGTTTCAAGTTCCGCAATTTTCACTCATGTGAGCATTCGATTAGATAAACTTTAATTTATCTAATATAGACCCAAAATGAAATGTTCACATTGGTAGCACAAGATAGTGGGCTACATACATGTTGGTTTACAAAGTCCATTGAACATGTGAGAGAAACAGACAAATGTAGGTTTTGTAAAACAGAACTGAAAGCAGTTGCACACCTCGTTGCTGGTGTGAACATACTAATGACAGAAGGACCGTATACTGAAAGGCATAATAATCTGCCGAGACTGTTGCACTGAGGATTGTGCAAACATTATGGCACTGAAGTGGCTGAAAACATGTGGCTGAAACATGAGCCACAAAGCATCATAGAAAATGATGGTCTACATCACATGGGATCATCCATTACCAGCAGTTCAAAAGATAGATGCTAGAAAACTGGATATAGTGGTCCATGAAAAGAAGACAAAAGTAGTATTGAAATCGCCACACCCAGTGACTACAGTGTCTTGCATACAGAGACACACAAAGTCATAAAATATCAGGATTTGCAGGCAGAAATGAGAGCAATGTGGAAGAAAGATATCCAGATAGTTCCAACAGTAGTAGGAGCAATGGGTCTTATAAAAATAGTATACAATTGTATTTAGATATGCTACCAATGCATGTAACTCTGTATGAATTGCAGATGGAGTCATTACTGGGCACATTGTGGGTGCTGTAAAGAGTACTTTTGGCTGACATCAAAGAGTGAAACAATGCTAATTTCATGAACTTTAATCGTGCTTTGACTTAGGAATGGGGTCCATTCCCATCATGGTATTAGAAACCCAAAAGATTTGGAGAAATTAAAAAAATAGATAGATATAGACATGGATATAGATATAGATATATAGATATAATATTACATAATATATAATGTCGGTTTATTGATTAGAATATACAATATGGTGAGTGGTTTATATATGATCTGCTTGTTTACATTATTATACAATGTGTATTATTTCTGAAGTTCTTAAGTTTTGTCAAGATACAAATATTTTTTGCAATAATGACTAGATCTATTTGAAAGATAAACACACACACACACACACACACACACACACACACACACACACACACACACACACACACACACACACACACACACACTCACACAAATACACACACAGTACTTATCAATTTGAATGATGACATTATTATCTTCATTAAACCAGAAAATTATTTTCCTTCCTCAGGCATTGAGCATAAAACTTGGGGTCCAGGTACAATGATTTTTAATCAACATTAAAATGAAAAGAAAATGGTCACAATCTGACACTTAATACCAAAAAAATAGGTATAGTGTTACTGACAACACTAAATAATCACAAAAAATGTAGCGTTAGCTGACAGTATTGAACAGTCCAAAGTCTGACTGTTAAAATGCCAGTTTATTGACTACTCATCAGAATCAGTTTGCAAATACAAAACACTCTCCTTTTATACATGTATATAGATCACTACATTAATTAAAAACAATTTAACTATTCATTAAGTTCACAGAAAAAGTTGAATACATTTAAAGGGCCAATACCCGAAAGAGCTTGGGCATCATATATAATAGCAAAATAATATTAATATTTCATACACTGGAGCTGCACAAGCCAGTGCATTTCTTCGTGCCAGTCCCAAGCCTGGATAAAGGGGGAGGGTTACGTCAGGAAGGGCATCCAGTGTAAAACCTCTGCCAAATAACATATGCGGACAACAATACAGATTTCCATACCGGATCGGTCGAGGCCTGGGTTAACAACAACCACCACCAGTACTGTTAGCCAACAAGGTGCTGGTGGAAATTGGGCTACTGTTGGCTGAAGGAGAAGAAGAGGGAGAAAGCATGCCCGAAAGCAGAAAGAGAGGAGGAAGGTTAGGAGTGTAGCAGTGAGGGTAGGAACTTTGAATGTTGGCAGTATGACTGGTATAGGGAGAGAGCTAGCTGATATGATGGCGAGAAGGAAAGTTGATATATTGTGTGTGCAAGAGGCCAGATGGAAGGGGAGTAAGGCCAGGTGTATAGGAGTTGGGTTCAAATTGCTCTATCATGGTGTGAATGGGAGGAGAAATGGGGTAGGGATTATCCTGAAGGAACAATATGCCAAGAGTGTTTTGGAGGTGAAAAGAGTGTTGGACAGAGTAATGTTTATGAAGCTGGAAATTGATGGAATAATGATGAATGTTGTTAGTGCATACGCTCCGCAAGTTGAGTGTGCGATGGATGAGAAAGAAAAAAATTTGGAGTGAGTTGGATGAAGTGGTAGTGAGTGTGCCCAAGGGTGAGAGATTGGTGATTGGAGCAGATTTCAGTGGGCATGTTGGTGAAGGGAACAGAGGGGATGAGGAAGTTATCGCCAGGTATGGTGTTAAGGAGAGGAATGCAGAAGGTCAGATGGTAGTGGATTTTGCAAAAAGATAGGGCATGTCTGTGGTGAATGCATATTTTAAGAAGAGGGAGGAGCATAGGGTGACGTACAAGAGTGGAGGAAGATGCACACAGGTGGATTATATCCTATGCAGGAGGGCCAATCTGAAGGAGTTTGGAGACTGTAAAGAGATGGCAGGGGAAAGTGTTGTTAGGCAGCATAGAATGATGGTCTGCAGGATGATGTTGGTGATCAAGAAGAGGAGGACAAGTGTGAGAGCAGTGCCAAGGATCAATTAGTGGAAGTTGAAAAAGGGTGATTGGGAGGTGAAGTTCAGGGAAGAGTTAAAACAGGCACTGGGGGGGACAGTGAAGAGTTACCAAATAGCTGGGTAACTACAGCAGAGATGGTAAGGGAGACAGCTAGAAAGGTGCTTGGTGTGACATCTGGACAGAGGAAGGAGGATAAGGAGACCTGGTGGTGGAATGAGGAAGTACAGGAGAGTATACAGAGGAAGACGCTGGCGAAGAAGAAGTGGGATTGTCAAAGAGATGAAGAAAGTAGACAGGAGTATAAGGAGATGAGGAGCATGGCAAAGAGAGAGGTGGTGAAGGCTAAGGATAAGGCATATGGAGAGTTGTATGAAAGGCTGGACACTAGAGAGGGAGAAAAGGATCTGTACCGATTGGCTAGACAGGGAGACCGAGCTGAGAAAGATGTGCAGCAGGTAAGGGTGAGAAAGGATAGTGAGGGAAACATACTCACAAGCAAGGAGAGTGTGTTGAGCAGATGGAAAGAGTACTTTGAGGGGCTGATGAATGAAGAGAATGAGAAAGATAGAAGGTTGGATGATGTGCGGATAGTGAATCAGGAAGTGAAACAGATTAGCAAGGAAGAAGTACGGACAGCTATGAAAAGGATGAAGAATGGAAAGGCTGTTGGTCCAGATGGCATAACAGTGGAAGCATGGAGGTGCTTAGGAGAAAGGGCAGTGGAGTTTGTAACGAGATTGTTTAATGAAATCTTGGAAAGTCAGAGGATGCCTGTGGAGTGGAGAAAAGGTGTTTTGGTACCTATTTTTAAAAATGAGGGTGATGTGCAGAGCTGTAGTAACTACAGAGGGATAAAACTGATCAGTCACACCTTGAAGTTATGAGAAAGAGTGGTAGAAGCTAGGTTAAGAAGGGAGGTGATGATTAGTGATCAGCAGTATGGTTTCATGCCGGGAAGGAGCACTACAGATGCAATGTTTGCTCTGAGACTGTTGATGGAGAAATATAGAGAAGGTCAGAAGGAGTTGCATTGTGTCTTTGTGGACTTGGAGAAAGCATATGATAGGGTGCCTAGAGAGGAATTGTGGTATTGTATGAGGAAGTCAGGAGTGACAGAGAAGTATGTAAGAGTGGTACAAGATATGTACGAGGGTAGTGTGACAGTGGTGAAATCTGCAGTGGGAGTGACAGATGTATTTAAGGTGGAGGTGGGATTACATCAAGGATCAGCTCTGAGCCCTTTCTTATTTGCAATGGTGATGAACAGATTGACAGACGAGATCAGACAGGAGGCCCCATGGACTATGATGTTTGCAGATGACATTGTGATCTGTAGTGAGAGTAGGGACCAGGTTGACGAGATCCTGGAGAGGAGGAGATATGCTCTATAGAGGAGAGGAATGAAGGTCAGCAGGACTAAGACAGAATATGTGTGTGTGAATGAAAGGGAGGATAGAGGAATATTGAGGATGCAGGGAGTAGAGTTGGCGAAGGTGGATGAGTTTAAATACTTGGAATCAACAGTTCAGAGTAATGGTGAGTGTGGAAGAGAGGTGAAGAAGAGAGTACAGGCAGGATGTAATGAGTGGAGAAGAGTGTCAGAAATAATTTGTGACAGGTGGGTACCAGTAAGAGTGAAAGGGAAGGTCTACAAGAGGGTAGTGAGACCAGCTATGTTGTATGGGTTGGAGATGGTGATATTGACAAAAAGGCAGGAGTCAGAGCTGGTAGCGGCAGATTTGCACTGGGTGTGACAAGGATGGACAGGATTAGGAATCAGTATATTAGAGGGTCAGCTCAGGCTGGACGGTTTGGAGACAAAGTCAGAGAGGCAAGATTGCATTGGTTTGGACATGTGCTGAGGAGGGATGCTGGGTATATTGGGAAAAGGATGCTAAGGATAGAGCTGCCAGGTAAAAGGAAAAGAGGAAGGCCTAAGATAAAGTTTATGGATGTGGTAAGAGAGGACATGCAGGTGGTTGGTGTGACACAGCAATATGCAGAAGATAGGAAGAAATGGAAACGGATGATCTGCTGTGGCAACCCCTAACAGGAACAGCCGAAAGAGAAGAAGAAGTTGGTTGATGTAAATATTTTGATAATTAAAAATATAAAATGTAAAATTGTATATCAGAGCTTTCTTTCATAATTTGTTAGACCTCATGCCAGTGGAGTTATATCATAGCGTTCTTTAATAATTTGTTAGATCTCATAACAAGTAAGGGATGTATTGAAATATTTTTATTTATCCCAGGATACTGTATGGCATTTAACCTTAATTGCCATTTGACCTCCTTAAATTCTAGGAGTGTTTTACACTACCCCTACAGTTGACATTAACACGTTCTAATATTGCACATAAAAACTTTCTGTAAGTATAACAGATCCTTGAGTATTTGTATAAGGCATTACTCTTGTTACATTTTACTATATCGTAATTATGTTTGCAATTTTTTTTTGTAGATGTCTCTTAGTCTTGCCCACATAAAACACCAGACATATTGAACATTTTGTGAGATAAACAACAAATTTTGTTAAACAATTGCCTTTTTCGAACATTACAAATGAATGTATGTTGTTTTCTAGGGTTAAAATTCCCACTCTAAAATATAACAGCACTTTGGGCAAGTCCCACATTTTACAGTCCTTTTTTATTGGGCCATATATTGACTTACACCAGATACCCCCCTCCATTCAAATCATTCCTTCAAGTTTTTTCCTGTGTTATATATAAACATTGGTGTAGCCCTAATAACTGATGTAAACTTGGATTAGTCCTTAACATGTTCCTGTTTCTTTTTACAATCTCCTTAACTTCTGCCTGGGGGCTGTATTGCACAACCAAACTCTTTCATAGTTCTTCTCATAACCTGAGAAGGTATTATTTTCCATCCTCATCCCTAATAAAGGTTTATACTTAGTTCGCCATTGTGACTCAACATAATGTCTTATGTTGTTAACTAAATGTGATGGATACTGTCTGGCTAAAAACCTACTGGTTACAATGTCCAGTTCTTGATTTAAATCTTCCACATGTGATGTCATTCTAGTGACTCAAATGCATTGACCTTTAACAAAACATATTTTTTGACTCAGTGGATGTCAACTTGCAAATTCTAAATAAGAATTGCTAAAAGTGGGCTTCCTATAGATCAATGATTTAAACCCATGATCAGTGTGGGAGATTAATGGGTCTAAATTTATATGGTTAAAATCCTAGTTAATCTAAACTTTAAAAAGATTGAGGAATTTTTAAGATAATTAGCAAATTCAAAAATAATTTTGTCAGATCCTCTCCAAAGAATAAAAATGTCATGCAAAAATCTTACATATCATTTAATATTGCCTGAATACTCTGAATTCAAAACTTTTGTTGTCTCCCAGTGTAATAAAATCAGATTGGCGTAAATGGGGGTACAAGACACCCCCATGGCAACCCCTTTTATTTGTTTAAAATATTCACCTTCAAAAAAATAAAATTGTACTCTAATACTAATGACTAACTCCAAAATTAAATTAATTTTATCAAAGGAGAAATGAATACACTGTCTTATACTACTGGAAACTGTTCAATACCTTCCTGTTTAGGAATAGAAGAAAACAGGTCCACAATGTCAATAGTTAAAAAAGATCAAATCTGTAGGCCACAATTCGATAATTATGATATAGTAAAAAGTAATGAGAATAATGCTCTGTACAAATACTCAAGGATCTGTCATTCTTACAGAAAGTTTTTATTTGCAATATTAGAACAAGTTAATGTCAGCCTTAGGGGTGGTGATTGTAAAATACTCATAGAATCTAAGGAGGTCAAATAGCAATTAAGTTTAAATACCGCATAGTATCATGGGATAAATACAAATATTTCAATACGTCCCTTAATTGTTATAAGATCTAACAAATTACTAAAGAATGCCATGATATACCCCTTCTGTTTATGAAGCCTAACAAATTATGAAAAAAGCTATGATGTACTATTTTATATTCTATATTTTTTAATTATCAAAATATTTACTTTCACCATCTTATTTATTTATGTGGTTTTAATGACATTTTAATATTATTTTGCTATTATATATGATGCCCAAGCTCTTTTAGGTATTGGTACTTTAAATGTATTTACCTTTCCCTTTGAACTTAATGAATTGTTAAATTGTTTTTAATTAATGTAGTGACATATATATATATATATATATATATATATATATATATATATATATATATATATGTGTATAAAGGGAGATTGTTTTGTATTTGTAAACTGATTCTGATGAAGTCCTGATGAGTTTTGGAAAAAAGCTCTTAATCTATGTGTGTATTTAATAAATTTGTATTTTAATGGAGTCAAGCTTTGGATGATTTGTTACTGGCAGCTAGGTTATATTTTTTGTGATAATCTGACATTTCTTAACATGTTGAGGAAATTCTATCACCATTCCATTGATGCCGCCACTCATGTTAACTAAGTCATTGCTCATTTGTATCCCTCCAAAATGTAACTTGATAGATCAGCCCAAAGAAGAAAACTGGGCAGTGGGGTCACATACTTCAAAAATGGAGCCCTAAAGGAAGTATTTAAAAAAGTTGTTTTGAAATTATGATAAATAATAAGACTATGATTTTCTTTTCATATAGTCAAATATTTCTTTATAACGTGTTGAGTTTTTCAGTCTCTTGGGACTACATTTTCAATAACCCAAAACCTGGATCTAAAATCTTGTACCCTCCCATTGTAAATCTGTGTCTTTAAGATAATAATTACATTTTAAAATTAGGAGTACTACCAGAAGAGTTCATTACATACATATAATCCCTAAAATGTTTGCTCCCCTCCTCATATTTAAAAAAATATATGTATCTCTTCAAATGTCATTCCTGTAAATTTAATAAATATATACATCATGTTCAACTGTTGCTCCATATTGTAATACATTGAGAGTGCTGATTACACTTCAGATTTAACAAAAAGGTCAGCCTGCTAAGTACTTCTCTGAAGTCATGATAGTGCAGAATTTCTGTTATGCATCTTTTAAAGCTGTTACATGCTCTCCTCTCACACTACATAAATGGCAACCACCAAAGAACAAAACTGGAAAGCTATTACAGCCTTAAAACCTGTAATACGCCTCATGTTACATTGCATAAAATTAAAGTGTTGCAGTCAGAAATGTCTTAACGGTTTTAAACTTATCGGTACATCAGAAGTACACTTTGCTTCTGGTTGCTCTCTGTATGGCAGCATTACATGTGTTTCTGCTTTAAAAGCTATAACACATTTCACAATACTACCTTTTTTGCTTAGTATTTCATAGCACATCAGACTAGCTAAAACTTCATTGTGTACTACAAATAATTTTGATCAGTCATAACTTACTAGTTATGTGTTCTCAAAATGATTCAACAAAATGTATAGACTACTAGTTCTCGAACTCAAACAGGTGAGTTATAACTGGGGACCTAACCATAATCCTCTGTTTCCGATGAGTTATGATATTATATCTCTAAGCAAGTTATATAAAGCTCAACAGTGCAGATAGTATTTTATACAGCTATAGTCATACTCTGGTTTGAAGATTGCTTGATGTTTCTGAGAGATACTCAGAAGAAAAAAGTAGTCTGTTATTCACAAACAGTGACATACTCATCAGGGATTTGGACTGGACATGTTATGAGATAGCACTCTAATACCAACTGTTCTGATATGCAAGTTCAGATTTTTTTGTTAAATGACAAAGCTCTAAGCTGCATTTAATCCTCCAGAATGTGCAAACATTAATTTGGCAGTTATCACTAATTTCTTCTTCAAATTTAAAAACTGCCTTGATATCTAGTTGTTGTACTAGTGTAATGAATATTACATTTCTAAAATAAAAAAGACAAAACTGAATTTTCTTAACATTCATAAACTGGAGTAGAGCAGTTGTGACACATCACTTTCTGCAGTTATTATCAGCCTGCAGTAAATCTGCTAAACAAAAATCCTACGCTTGGAGATCTTTTTCAGCACTGCGGTTATACTGCAGTATAACGTTCATCTTACCCAACATGTGACAATTGATCCTGGTTCCATATCTGTTTTAGGAAGTTCCGTAGACCAATGCATCTGCATTTGTTAAGCACAATGTATCAGCTGAAACTCATCCAGTTTTTCACTTTGGTTAATGACCTACAATTATAACAAGAGCATGTTAAAAATGTTCAAACTATTTGACAGCATACAAGAAAATTTACTTTAGCTTGTGAAGTATTCTACTATTTCCGTTTCTCAGTGGTTAGACTAATGATGCGGAATTTTATAATGTTGTGCCTGGCTAAGTGAAGGATGTTACTGCTTTAATACTTTACTGTATCTGCTATGGAAATGTCATTCCCTGATTTTCATTGTTTCACTAAGATCACACTGCTCCGAGTAAAGAGAAAAGATGAGCTGTGTGAGTGAGTGTTTGTGTGTGTGTGTGTGTGTGTGTGTGTGTGTGTGTGTGTGTGTGTGTGTGTGTGTGTGTGTGTGTGTGTGTGTGTGTGTGTGTGTGTGCATGTGTTTTCTTAGGTTTACTTTTCTCTGATTTTCAGCACCCTCAGAAGTAAGTATATTTCGAGATGGAGTGGGGCACATCATCAGTGTTTACTATTCAAGTGAAAGAGCCACCTGCAAATATTGGAATGGCCAATATTTTGAACTCACAGTATTTTAAAATGTAGATGTTTTATTTAACATTTTGAACCCTGATGTCGTGAGGCTTGATACCCTATTATGAGTCATTCTCAGTAATTTCTCACTTAAGCATTTAACTAATTTTTGGAATTTTACTACCATTGAAAAGTAATTGTGTAGATTTTAAATTTCTGGTAAATAAAATGTCTTTTTTTTGTTTTGTTTTATTTTTGTTTGTTTGTTTGTTTTTTGTGGTAACTACAGTGCCTCCTGTGATAAAGTACATAGTACTGGAAAAAGCCAGTAGTGAAGCTATCCAGATCAGCTGGGATGTTACTGGAGGACCAAGAAATATTCAATACACGGTGATTCTTTACAACAAGACCAGGAAAGAAATTAACCAAACAACCATTAACACAACACGCGCAGCCTTTGAGAACTTACTTCCTGGCTATTTCTACACTGTAGAAGTACAAGTGATGACCTGCAGCATTCCAAAAAGTCAAGAAATAACTGTCAGGACAGGTAGGTCTGATGATGGAAATATTTTGTTCATAAGTAAAACAACAAAGTACTTATTTATTTATTGACATTTGTTTACCGGTAAAGTCCGACTAGATAATTTTATCTGTTTTTAGTGGAGAGTCAGGGAGAAAAGCTTCACAAATATAAGAAGAGAAGATTCATATAAAAAGGTGAAAACTCACATCATATTACAATATATTATAAACATATATATATATATATATATATATATATATATATATTAGATATAGATAGATTTATGTAGATGGATATATTAATACAAATATTAATACACATATGACATGTAGAATAATACATATATTCCATCAGTCAAACAAGATAAATACAATATCAGGTAGTAGTGAAATATATTGACATGTTATAAGCAAGTTAGTGTATTACTCATTCATAAAGCAAATGTTAAAACATTGTACTCTCCTAATAATGCTACGGACATATCCCAAAGGAATAACACCAAAACTATTGCACTCACAATAATCACACTAAATACATTTGCAGTTTCTGAATTAGAAAAAAAGATGTAAGATGGGATCCCTCAAAGTAGCAAAAATCACTTAGTGTAGGCTGTGCTGTGTGATCTAGATACATCATGCAGCCAACTACCAAGCACTGCTTATCTATACAGCAACTATATTGTTATCCATTTCAGCCACCTTACAAATTATAAAATATAATAAGGCTATTATTACATACTTGTGCAAAGCAGTACCACCCCAGTACAATACAGCAGTGTTCATTTTCTTACATTTCCTTACTACCTCCATATTCAGACACAGTCTTCCAATTTTTATTATCTTACTCCATGCCATTCTTGCATATTAAATTGTCCTCTGCTTATAGTTTTCATATTCTCCTAATGTTTGAAGTAATTCTTGATGTCTAGGAGAAACATGCTTCCCTTCCTAGTGTTCAAAATGACACTTGTTAGGCAGGGTCATCTCTAAGCAATCTCACCTAATGAACAAAAAAATGTAATACTTGTTGTCTGCATGATCTGCTCTTCCAAAATGTTCAACATGATACCTGTTGAACATGAAATGTATGTATGTCTTTCGGCTTATCCCAGTTAGGGGTCGCCACAGTGGAACTCCAGTCTGCTAATGATTGGCAGTTGATTTTTATGGTGCTGAGTTGCCAGACTGACACCCAACCTTTAAAGAAGGCACACCCATTCATGCATGCACATACCTGCATGTCTTTAGACATCATTCGACCATGGGGAGGACATGCAGACTCCACACAGAAGGTGCTCCAGCCGAGAATTCAACAGGAGAACCTCTTGCTGTGAGGCGACAATGCTAACCGCTGCAACATAGCAGCCCCTAGTGATCTAATGGCAATTATTCTCAAGTTATTCATTTATCATATAATGCAACGTTCATTGAAGCAGTGTCATTGGTACAACAGGTAGTACACTGACCTTTGGTGCTGGAAGATGTGGCTTCTATTCTCACTACAGGTGACTGGATTACTGACACTACAATGCAGCATTTGTGAGATGGCAGGCAGGCAGGTAGAGGGAGGAGTGTATGAGATGTTAAACCAAGGTCCCATTTGCTTGAGTTAATGGTAGTTTGTGTCTTTTGGCTTTTCCCGGTTAGGGGTGGCCACAGCGGAACTCCGGTCCGCTAATGATTGGCAGTAGATTTTTACGTGCTGGCTTGCTGGGCCTAACGCACAACCTTCAACAAAGGAATGCCCACTCACGCATGTCGACACACAAAAGATGCTCTAACTGAGAATCAAACGGGCAACGTCTAACTGTGAGGCGACAATGCTACCGCAGCACCACCACCACGAGTTAATGGTAGTGCAGGTGGATAAAAAAGATCCCATGCCATTTATCAAAAATAGTAGGGGAAGTTCCCCAATATTTTGACCAAATTTCCCTAAGCAGCATAAATACCATTTCAGGTCTCTGCTGATAAATAGGTTTTGCAGAAGAATTTCCTTTTGGTGGAAAGCATAATAGCTGTAATTAGGGTCTATATTACATATTCGAACGCTTAAATGTTCGAATCGCTAAAGATCGACCTTTAGTGATCAAACATTTAAATGTTCAAATATAAATAAAAATTAAAAAAAAAAATGGAAAAAAAAACTAAAGGGTGTAAGCAGGGGGGCAAGCCCCCTGCACCCCCACACCTCCCACTACTTAAATATACCAACTCCAAGATTGCGCTACAGTGTAGGGAATGGGAAATTTCCATTTCTGCACTGTAGCGCACTGAAGTGCAATCTCGAAGTTGGCATATTTAAGTAGCGGGGGGTGTTGGGGGCACAGCCCCCCACGTGTGGGGTGCAGGGGGCTGCACCCTTCTTAAACCCTTTCCTTTTTCTTTTTTTTTAGTATTATTTTTTTATGCATTCGAACATTTGAATGTTCGATCACTAAAGGTCGATCTTTAGTGATTCGAACATTTAAGTGTTCAAATATGTAATATAGACCCTGTAATTATGGTAACAAGTGTGGAATAACAGATCCCTTACAAAGCCCCAGTTCCAAACTCCCCACAGAGCTGAACAATCAGTTACAACAGTTACAACTACATGAACAGTGGTTTCTTATGGTATTTTGTTGGGGATCAAGCTCACTTGCACTCCTGATGAGAATCATAGGATCATAGGAGGTTACTAGGCTATTGGCCATAAGGGCCTTATAAGCATAGCCAATGGTTTAACCCACATTTAGACATGTCAGCACCTAGAGCCCCTCTCCAGTAGGGACATAGGTGGAATCCCAGGAGTGTATTTTCTGTTTGTCATCCAGTTATCCAGGTTGCACTTAAAAAGGGATAATGAGGTACTCTGCTTGATGTGGAGAGGGAGTCTATTCCACAGATAGGGGAGTTTCTGGGACACAAATCTGTCCCACCAACAAGTCCTATTGATATCACAGACTAGGTTGAGGTCGCGCATATGGGTTGATCGAGTGGAGCTTGACTTGTGGATATGCAGCAGTCCCATCAAGACGGAGTCTGAGATTGCTTTGTATGCCAGACAGATGTCACCTCTGAGGAGTCTGTATGAAACTGAGTAGAGGGACAGGGCTTTTACCCTGTCTGTGTAGGGTAGGTGTTTGAGGCCCTGGATTCTCCTGGTAAGGAACCTCTGTGGTCTCTCCAGCTGCTGCATGTGCTTTGTGAGGTACATGCTGAAGGAGACATTGTACTCAATAATTGTCCTTATAAGGGAAGAATACAAGGATCTTATGACTTCTTTGAACCTGGATGAGATACCCTTACTTATGAGGTGGGCCATATAGAAAGCTTTAAGTACAATGGAAGAAACATGGTGGTCAAAAGTCAGGTTACTATAATCCTGGGTGCCCAAATCCCTCACTACTGATTGTGTACTTAGGACATTGTTATTAATGTGATAATATGTGGGGACATCACTCTCCCCAAAGGGGAGGATGATGATGATGCATTTTTTTGGCATTCAGCTTGAGGCCATGTTTCTGGCACCAATCATTTTTTGGGTGAGACCCTCCTGGGGACATCCACATCACTTGGGGAATTGATGACTGTGCCCAGCTTGCAGTCATCTGCAAACTTGGTCAGCCATAGCTTACTGGTTTTGGCCTGCACCTCAGAAAAGTATATCCTGAATAACAGAGGCCCCAAGACCAATCCCAAGGGTACTCCACTCATTACAAGTCTACTGCTTGAGGTGGCTTCCCTTATTTTGATTAGGTGGGTTTTATCAATGAGCCAGTTTGCTACCCATCTGGTAACATATGGATTGATGCCTAGTTGAGAGAGTTTACCTACTATGCCCGAGTGGGGAATAGTGTTGAAGGCTTTGGCCAGATCAAGGTAGGTGGTGTGCACCATCTTCCCATCATCCATGGCTTTGGTGACTGTCTCAAAAAAGTCCACCAGATTTAACAGACATGACCTCACCCTGACAAAGTTTGCCAATTCCCTGTTAATGAGGTCCGTGATAATCCATTCCATGGCCTTGCAGATCAGGCTAGTTAAGCTACTGGGTCTATAATTTCCTGGATCAGTGGACACTCCACTTTTGTGTAAAGGGATGACAGTGGCTGTCCTCCACTCAGCTGGGACAAAGCCAGTACTCAGGCTTTGTTTGAATAGGGTGCCTAATGGTGCTACGTTTGTGTCTGAGTTCATGTAGGATGCAGCCTGGGATGCTATTGGGTCCCATGGAGGCTGTATTTTATGCCTTTGAGAGGTTTGTGATGACCTGTTCCTTAGATATAAGGTGTGGGGGCAGGTACTGGGGATGTCCTGATTTACTGATGGGTGGGACAGAGGGGAGAAGTTTTCACTGAAACTGTCAGCCAGTATCTATAACATTTGTGTATGTGGTGTCCTTGACCACCAGTTCTGAATAGATCTGAGTGCTTCCTTTGAGATTGCGCACACATGTGAAGAAGGCCTTATGATTGTCTCTAGTAGATGTTGCTAATTTGGACTCAAAGTTGGCTTTAGATGATTTCACTAGTGCTTATTTGCTTGTTCAGGCTAAGGAGAGATTGCTTCCAATTGGGCACATGTTCTTTCTTGGTTCTGGATAGCATTTTTTTTTCCTTTTGTTATATAGTTTATTTATTGCAGATGTCCAACAGACAGGTTTACTCTTTCTTGCGGAGGATGATTTTGTCCTGTCAGTTATTCCTGATTCCATGCATCTGTATAAATGCTTGTGTAGTACTTTGGTGTAGATTTAGATATTGGTGCTAGTTCCTGCAGTGGGGGAGGGGTGGTGAAGCTGTTTATACCATCCGTCAGGAGGTTGTAATCAGCTTTGGAGAAGTTTTTTTGTTTGACCCTAGCTAGAGGGGGTCAGGGGAGATGATTACTTTGAAAGTGACCACTTTATGGTCGGATCTTACCAGGGAGGATGATACCATAGGGGTGCTGTTGTGGTTACTCATGTAGGTTAATACTAAGTCCAAGATATTATCACCTCTTCTGGGGATATCGACTAGCTGTTCCAAGGCATTTGCATTGATAAAATCAAGGAATCTCTGGGCATTTGTGTTCTGGCATGAGTAGTTTTTCCAATCTATGGTTGGGTAATTAAAGTCACACAGGATCAGGGTAAAGGGTTAATTCTTGATAGATCTGAAGAGGTCCAGAAAGGTGGAGTTGGCATCTTGAGTCAAATTTGGTGGCCTGTAGTTAGCTATAATTTGAATAGAGGTCTTGTCAATGGTTAACTGCACCTGGAGTGTCTCCTGTGCGTCATACTGTTTAACCAGTCTGAAGGTGTGTGTAACTTTAATATATATATATATATATATATATATTGAAACTCCACCTCCTTTGGCTTTGCTGCCCACATTTTGGGGTCTGAATGCATGATAGGATGAGTAACCAAGTAAGGCTGGGGTGCTCTCCGCAGCTTTAAACCAGTTTCAGTGACTGCATAAATGTCAGCATCTTCCAGGGTTAAGAATGCTTGCAATGAGTGAAGTTTAATGTTTAGACTCCTAGCATTTAGCACCATGAACTTTAATTTGCATTTTGTTGAGATTTTTATGTTGGTAGTATCGACCTCATGACTTTTCATAAAAAAGGCACTATGGGGGAGTCAAGGGACTTTGCCAGAAGCCTAAAGCCCAAGTGAGACAAATGCAGGCCATCTCTAGGAAAGCATTATGGTCTGTCAATCATATCTTCCCAAGCTGTCAGGCACTGGACCCCCCTGGAATAACACCAGAAACTAAGCCAATTGTTAAAGTCAATCATTTTCTGTTTGTATTAAGGCATCATTCTGGGTGATGGTAGAATGCTGCTTAAGACTAGGGACATACTTACCTGGAACACATATTTAGCAAGCTCAATCATATCTCTCTTCATATAGTCCAGAGAGTTATGTCTCAAGTTGTTCATGCCAACATGGACTATGACAGAGTCATAACAGTATCTGTTGTTGAGAGACTTGAGTGCATGTGTGATATGGTGGATTCTGGCACCTGACAAACAACTAACTGTGACTTTCTCCTTATCCAGCCTGGTGAGAGGCACATCTGTGTGTTTCACAATGGCGTCTCCTATGATTAATATGTTGGGTTTGTGGTTAGATCTTAGCGGTTGTGAGACACTGGTGTGTGGACTATGTATGGTATGTGATGTGGAGGGTTGTGGGGTTCTCATGTGTTTTTGCCTCTGATGTCTCCTTTGTTTAGGTTTGTTTTTGTTGAGAACCTCCGCATATGTGGGTGTGTGTTGTATAGTTGTGGGTGGTATTTGAAGTGTAGTGATTGTGTTGACAACCTTCTCAGTGCCAGATATACTGGCTTATGAGGGAGAGAGCCTAGACTTCAGCTTCTTTATGTAATTGCATCTCTCACAAATTGTGTTCCTAGGTGGTAGTAGTAGATGGTTGTCCATGTACATGAGGCAGTTGCTACACTTCTCTCAGGATGCCCATATCAACCAGGCTGGCAGGAGAAACCGTAGGAAATTGTCCATCCATATTTGTCAGAATCTGAGGGAGAGAGGCCAGGCAAAGCTAAGGGATAAGCCTAAAGCCCAAGTGCTTAACCCAAAACTAAGAGGCTTAGAATAACACATAAAATTTAAACAAGCTAAAAACAAGCAGTAATAAATGCACCAGAGAAGATGCAATTGAGCACTTTAGAGAACAAGTAGCAGAAAAACCAAGATGAAGTGACAGAGTAGGAGGAGGAAACACAAATACTGTAAAAGTAGAAAGGGAGAAAGCAGATACCTCAAGGTTAAGAAACTAAGGGGGTTGACCTTCCCAAATGTTCTCTCTGTATTAGGTAGAATGAACTAATGACACTGGACTGGGGGGAGTGTCTCAGATCAAATTTACACTAGGGATTGACAATCGCAAAACTACCATGTATAAGAACAAGACAAGACACCAGTAGGGAGGGTGGGAAACTATGCTACAGCTACTAGCTACACTATTTTAGGCAGAAAACACTACATAAATGTTTATCACTGCAGAAAAACAGTAGTGAGACACTAAGTGAAAGTTTTAAACAGATAAAGGAGCAAGGAGGCTCCACTAATGCTTTTACCTGCAAACACATCAGTTATATGATACACTCCTTGGCAGGAAATCAGAACAAACAGATGCTTAACAAATAGAGAACATTTCCAGTTAATACCTTTCACACAGTGAAAGTAGCTAAAAAAGCTTTATAAACAGTGTGACAGTAACAAAAGTGATTTAAAAGACCCTGTAAGGCAGACAATTTCAGTAGAGTAGTGCAGATTAGTTTACAGCAATAAAATACAGTAAAAATAGACAATAAAAAGTGCTATAAATGGTTAGAATAAACAATAACTAGTAAAAATAAGCAAAAAAAGGAATACTTATTGTTATATATCACAGATCAGAGTTGTGGTCAGTGCCCCTCTTCTATTCAGCTCAGTGTGAATAAACATAGAATTCATCTCAAAGCCAGGGTCTAAATACCAGAAGGTACAACCTGAAACCACTTAAAAAAGCTCAGAAAGACCAATGCGTGCTTACTCCAAGCCCTAGACCAGCCAACCTTTACCAGCCAGAAGCCAGTCAACAACAATCCTCTCACTAAAGTGAAGAAAGGCTTCTGCTAATTCAAGATGGCCTGGGACATCCACTGCAAACAAATAATGAGGCTCTGAGACAGCAAATCTGAACTAGAACTATGCTACAGCTACTAGCTACACTATTTTAGGAGAAAATGCTACAGAAATGTTTATCACAGCAGAAAAACAGCAGTGAGACACTAAGTGAAAGTTTTAAACAGATAAAGGTGCAAGGAGACTCTAAAGAATACTTTTAACTGCAAACAAATCAGTTATGTGATACACTCCCTGGCAGGAAATCAGAACAAACAAACAGATGCCTTTCTTCATCTTACTTCCATATTCTAAACCCACAGCTACACAACCTTGGGGAAATGTAAAACAGTCAATAAATGTGTAAATATCTACAAATGCTTTCCTCTCTTATTCCTCCTAACCTACTGTACCTATTCCATCCTAAACTCTTCTCAACTACAACAACTACCTTCACTCTTACACTAATACCATCTCCAAACAACTTCCTTCTCAATAAACCCAAATGACTAAAAGCTAATCCCTATAATGACCTAACCTTATCTGGAGATATCCATCCCAACCCTGGTCCTGGCTTCACAACTAACAACTCCCTCCCCCACCCCCTACTTCGTTCATAGCACACTCCAACTCCACCCCTCCCTCTTCCTCTCCTACCTCCTCTCTTAACACCCTTAAGTTCTTTACTATAAATGCTCAGAGCCTAAATAATAAAATACATCAAATACAAGCTTGGATTTGCCACAACCAACCTGACATCTTAGCCATCTCTGAAACTTGGCTAAAACCCCATACTGCGGACTCCGAAATCCTACCTCCTGGTTACCAAATCCATAGAAGTGACCGTTTAAACAGAAAAGGAGGAGGCTCTGCTCTAATCTACTTTAACCTTCTCTCAGTAATCCCTCTACAAACTCCAATTCCACAATTCAAAAATTCTGAACTAACAGCTAGTCTCCTACAACTAAATAAACATAAAAATATCTGCATTATCTCCCTATATATATCCCCTGGCGACAACATCTCTACCCTTGAAAATATTCTTCACTGGGCCTCAACCAAAATAAAATTCGAAACCTTCATCCTAGGCAATGTTAATATTGATTGGAATAAAATTAACTCATCTTCTCCCTCCCTATTCATTAACCTCTACAACTTTACCCAAGTAATTCACACTACCACATGCCCAAATAAACACCACCCCCCCAGGATCCATCATCGATTGGATCTTAGTCTCCCACCCAAACAAAATAATTCTCTCTGGCACTATCCCAGACACCTTTAGTGACAATCTCCCTGCATTCATACATCACTCAAACAACACCACTAAACATCAGCACCATTACATCCACACTCGTAATCTCAGCAACTTCAACCCCACAAACTTCTCCAACACTCTTAAACACACTAACTGGCAAATCCTAAATACTCTTCCCCTTGACAACGCAGTAGAACATTTTAACTCTATTTTCCTAAAAATTCTCAAGTCCCAAGCCCCACCAAGAAACAAACGAGTCAAAACTAATTCTGCTCCATGGCTTTCCAAAGAAACCAAACAAATCATGAATTGTTGGGACAAATACTTGAAGCTCTACCAGAAAAATAAGATGCCTTCCAACCTGCTTCAATACACCCAACTTCGCAACCAAGCAAAAAAACTAATCACCTCTGACAAAAAAAACTATTATAATAAACTTCAGTCTAACAATAACGTTAACCCAAAACAATTCTGGAAATCTATTAATTCCCTACTCCACCCAGGGTCCAGGAATTATCCCTGCCCAGACCCTAGCATAACTGACTCAGAACTCAGCTCTCGATTTAACACATTTTTTACTTACTCTATAGCTAATCTTACGAAATCTTTCCCAGACAACAATCCTTCCTACTCTCATTCCTCTACTCCCTCCTACCCTCTTAACTGCCCTCCTAATTTCCATCTCAAACCTGTTCCAACTACTTTTATAAAAAGACTTCTCACTAAACTAAAGCCTTGCTCAAATGTCCCTGACAACATACCCTCCTCCTTCCTCAAGGCTGCTGCTGAAGGTATTGCCATCCCTATCAGCATCCTAATCAATAGATCTATAAAAGAATCATACGTACCCAAACTCTGGCGATCTGCCTTCATCTTTTCTCTTCATAAAGGAGGCAAAAACACTAATATCTTCAACTTCCGCCCAATCGCCCTTCTTTCACCTATATCAAAAATTTTTTGAAAAATGTGTCCACCACCAACTTATGCCTTTTTTAACCCAAAATAACCTCATAACTCCCACCCAGCATGGTTTCCGCCCTGGCCGCAGCACCATTACCGCCTTGCTATCCATTTTAGAAACAGTAAATCAGGCCCGAGACTCCGGATTACTAGTATCCTCAGTACTACTTGATCTTTCTAAAGCCTTCGACACTGTCTCCCACAAAAACCTTCTCTTCCATCTCTCCAACCTTCATCTCTCCCCTGAAACCCTCTCCTGGTTCTCCAGCTACCTATCTGACAGATCGCAAGCTGTCAGATGGAATAACTCTACCTCCTCCTTCCTGCCCACACCCACCGGTGTTCCCCAGGGATCCATCCTTGGACCCATGCTCTTCAACATCTTCATAAACAACCTTCACACTGTCATCCCTGACACAACAGTTATCCAATACGCTGATGACTCCACCTTAGTTTGTGCCGCTGCCAACCTGCAAGAACTACTTATAAAAACACAAATAGCTTTTTCCACTACCAAGAACTGGATGCACTACAACGATCTCTCTCTCAACTCTAATAAATCTAAAATAGTTCTCTTCCCTCCCACCAGGCCCTACTCCTTCGACAAAAACGCTTTCAAAGCCCTTAGCTAAAGCAACACTGCCATAGAAGTAGTTCCTTCTGCAAAGCTCCTTGGTATCACCATAGATGAATACCTTAAATTTGATATCCACGTACAACAAAACATCAAGAAAACCCACCAA